>NC_137083.1:86171275-86718098 GCF_951640355.1 Cnephaeus nilssonii | reverse complement strand
TGTTTTAACCCACTAGAATTCACTGAAAAGTAGTATTCAACTGTAAAACAGTTGAAAGACAAGTTTATATAGCTTCACAAGTCCAGAGAAGAGTATATAAAGTTGTTTCTACATGTGGTGAAGTCCCACAAGTAGAAAAGAATGCACATTATAGGAATCAGCTAGAAATCAGTAGTCATTCAGAGCAAATACTAATGAATATCACAGAATAGTGAGAGAACTAGTGTAAAAGACACCAAAATGTAAGTCTCTAGTCTAGAAAGGATGTTGTACACTGCAGAAATCCTTGAAATAGAGTTAGTTCACATGAAACCAGTGTTTCAAACCACCAGAATTCACTGAAAAGTAGTATTCAACTGTAAAACAGTTGAAAGACAAGTTTATATAGCTTCGTAAATCCAGAGAAGAGTGTATAAAGTTGTTTCTACATGTGGTGAAGTCCCACAAGTAGAAAAGAAGGCCCATTATGGGAAACAGCTAGAAATCAGTAGTCATTCAGAGCCAATACTAATGAATATCACAGAATAGTGAGAGAACAAGTGTAAAAGACCTCAAAATGTAAGTTTCCAGTCTAGAAAAGATGCTATAGTCTACAGAAATCCTTGAAATAGAGTTACTTCACAAGAAAACAGTGTTTCAACCCACTAGAATTCACTGAAAAGTAGTACTCAACTGTAAAACAGTTGAAAGACAAGTGTATATAGCTTCTCAAGTTCAGAGAAGAGTGTATAAAGTTGTTTCTACATGTGGTGAAGTCCCACAGGTAGAAACGAAGGCCCATTATGGGAAACAGCTAGAAATCAGTAGTAATTCAGAGCAAATACTAACGAATATCACAGAATAGTGAGAGAACTAGTGTAAACGACATCAAAATGTAAGTCTGTAGTCTAGAAAGGATATTGTACACTGCACAAATCCTTGAAATAGAGTTAGTTCACATGAAACGAGTGTTTCAAACCACCAGAATTCACTGAAAAGTAGTATTTAACTGTAAAACAGTTGAAAGACAAGTTTATATAGCTTCGCAAGTCCAGAGAAGAGTGTATAAAGTTGTTTCTACATGTGGTGAAGTCCCACAAGTAGAAAAGAAGGCCCATTATGGGAAACAGCTAGAAATCAGTAGTCATTCAGAGCCAATACTAATGAATATCACAGAATAGTGAGAGAACAAGTGTAAAAGACATCAAAATGTAAGTCTCTTGTCTAGAAAGGATGATGTACACTGCAGAAATCCTTGAAAAAGAGTTAGTTCACATGAAACCAGTGTTTCAAACCACCAGAATTCACTGAAAAGTAGTATTTAACTGTAAAACAGTTGAAAGACAAGTTTATATAGCTTCGTAAATCCAGAGAAGAGTGTATAAAGTTGTTTCTACATGTGGTGAAGTCCCACAAGTAGAAAAGAAGGCCCATTATGGGAAACAGCTAGAAATCAGTAGTCATTCAGAGCCAATACTAATGAATATCACAGAATAGTGAGAGAACAAGTGTAAAAGACCTCAAAATGTAAGTTTCCAGTCTAGAAAAGATGCTATACTCTACAGAAATCCTTGAAATAGAGTTACTTCACAAGAAAACAGTGTTTCAACCCACTAGAATTCACTGAAAAGTAGTACTCAACTGTAAAACAGTTGAAAGACAAGTGTATATAGCTTCTCAAGTTCAGAGAAGAGTGTATAAAGTTGTTTCTACATGTGGTGAAGTCCCACAGGTAGAAACGAAGGCCCATTATGGGAAACAGCTAGAAATCAGTAGTAATTCAGAGCAAATACTAACGAATATCACAGAATAGTGAGAGAACTGTGTAAACGACATCAAAATGTAAGTCTGTAGTCTAGAAAGGATATTGTACACTGCACAAATCCTTGAAATAGAGTTAGTTCACATGAAACGAGTGTTTCAAACCACCAGAATTCACTGAAAAGTAGTATTTAACTGTAAAACAGTTGAAAGACAAGTTTATATAGCTTCGCAAGTCCAGAGAAGAGTGTATAAAGTTGTTTCTACATGTGGTGAAGTCCCACAAGTAGAAAAGAAGGCCCATTATGGGAAACAGCTAGAAATCAGTAGTCATTCAGAGCCAATACTAATGAATATCACAGAATAGTGAGAGAACAAGTGTAAAAGACATCAAAATGTAAGTTTCTCCTCTAGAAAGGATGCTATACACTACAGAAATCCTTGAAATAGAGTTACTTCACAAGAAAACAGTGTTTTAACCCACTAGAATTCACTGAAAAGTAGTATTCAACTGTAAAACAGTTGAAAGACAAGTTTATATAGCTTCACAAGTCCAGAGAAGAGTATATAAAGTTGTTTCTACATGTGGTGAAGTCCCACAAGTAGAAAAGAATGCCCATTATAGGAATCAGCTAGAAATCAGTAGTCATTCAGAGCAAATACTAATGAATATCACAGAATAGTGAGAGAACTAGTGTAAAAGACACCAAAATGTAAGTCTCTAGTCTAGAAAGGATGTTGTACACTGCAGAAATCCTTGAAATAGAGTTAGTTCACATGAAACCAGTGTTTCAAACCACCAGAATTCACTGAAAAGTAGTATTCAACTGTAAAACAGTTGAAAGACAAGTTTATATAGCTTCGTAAATCCAGAGAAGAGTGTATAAAGTTGTTTCTACATGTGGTGAAGTCCCACAAGTAGAAAAGAAGGCCCATTATGGGAAACAGCTAGAAATCAGTAGTCATTCAGAGCCAATACTAATGAATATCACAGAATAGTGAGAGAACAAGTGTAAAAGACCTCAAAATGTAAGTTTCCAGTCTAGAAAAGATGCTATAGTCTACAGAAATCCTTGAAATAGAGTTACTTCACAAGAAAACAGTGTTTCAACCCACTAGAATTCACTGAAAAGTAGTACTCAACTGTAAAACAGTTGAAAGACAAGTGTATATAGCTCCTCAAGTTCAGAGAAGAGTGTATAAAGTTGTTTCTACATGTGGTGAAGTCCCACAGGTAGAAACGAAGGCCCATTATGGGAAACAGCTAGAAATCAGTAGTAATTCAGAGCAAATACTAACGAATATCACAGAATAGTGAGAGAACTGTGTAAACGACATCAAAATGTAAGTCTGTAGTCTAGAAAGGATATTGTACACTGCACAAATCCTTGAAATAGAGTTAGTTCACATGAAACGAGTGTTTCAAACCACCAGAATTCACTGAAAAGTAGTATTTAACTGTAAAACAGTTGAAAGACAAGTTTATATAGCTTCGCAAGTCCAGAGAAGAGTGTATAAAGTTGTTTCTACATGTGGTGAAGTCCCACAAGTAGAAAAGAAGGCCCATTATGGGAAACAGCTAGAAATCAGTAGTCATTCAGAGCCAATACTAATGAATATCACAGAATAGTGAGAGAACAAGTGTAAAAGACCTCAAAATGTAAGTTTACAGTCTAGAAAGGATGCTATACTCTACAGAAATCCTTGAAATAGAGTTACCTCACAAGAAAACAGTGTTTCAACCCACTAGAATTCACTGAAAAGTAGTACTCAACTGTAAAACAGTTGAAAGACAAGTGTATATAGCTTCTCAAGTTCAGAGAAGAATGTATAAAGTTGTTTTTACATGTGGTGAAGTCCCACAAGTAGAAAAGAAGGCCCATTATAGGAAACAGCTAGAAATCAGTAGTCATTCAGAGCAAATACTAATGAATATCACAGAATAGTGAGAGAACAAGTGTAAAAGACATCAAAATGAAAGTGTCTTGTCTAGAAAGGATGTTGTACACTGCAGAAATCTTTGAAATAGAGTTAGTTCACATGAAACGAGTGTTTCAAACCACCAGAATTCACTGAAAAGTAGTATTCAACTGTAAAACAGTTGAAAGACACGTGTGTATAGCTTCTCAAGTTCAGAGAAGAGTGTATCAAGTTGTTTCTACATGTGGTGAAGTCCCACAAGTAGAAAAGAAGGCCCATTATAGGAAAGAGCTAGAAAGCAGTAGTAATTCAGAGGAAATACTAGTGAATATCATTGAATTGTGTGAGAACAAGTGGAAAACCATCAAAATGTAAGTTACTAGTCTAGAAAGGATGTTGTACACTGCATAAATCCTTGAAATAGATTTAGTTCACATGAAACCAGTGTTTCAAACCAACAGAATTCACTGAAAAGTAGTATTCAACTGTAAAACAGTTGAAAGACAAGTGTATATAGCTTCACAAGTCCAGAGAAGAGTACATAAAGTTGTTTCTACATGTGGTGAAGTCTCACAAGTAGAAAAGAATGCACATTATAGGAAACAGCTAGAAATCAGTAGTCATTCAGATCAAATACTAATGAATATCACAGAATAGTGAGAGAACAACTATAAAAGACATCAAAATGTAAGTCTCTAGTCTAGAAATGATGTTGTACACTGCAGAAATCCTTGAAATAGAGTTAGTTCACAGGAAACCAGTGTTTTAAACCACCGGAATTCACTGAAAAGTAGTATTCAACTGTAAAACAGTTGAAAGACAAGTGTATGTAGCTTCGCAAGTTCAGAGAAGAGTGTATAAAGTTGCTTCTACATGTGGTGAAGTCCCACAAGTAGAAAAGAAGGCCCATTATAGGAAACAGCTAGAAATCAGTAGTCATTCAGAGCAAATACTAATGAATATCACAGAATAGTGAGAGAACAAGTGTAAAAGACATCAAAATGTAAGTCTCTAGTCTAGAAAGGATGTTGTACACTGCAGAAATCCTTGAAATAGAGTTAGTTCACATGAAACCAGTGTTTGAAACCACCAGAATTCACTGAAAAGTAGTATTCAACTGTAAAACAGTTGAAAGACAAGTTTATATAGCTTCGTAAATCCAGAGAAGAGTGTATAAAGTTGTTTCTACATGTGGTGAAGTCCCACAAGAAGAAAAGAAGGCCCATTATGGGAAACAGCTAGAAATCAGTAGTCATTAAGAGCCAATACTAATGAATATCACAGAATAGTGAGAGAACAAGTGTAAAAGACCTCAAAATGTAAGTTTCCAGTCTAGAAAAGATGCTATAGTCTACAGAAATCCTTGAAATAGAGTTACTTCACAAGAAAACAGTGTTTCAACCCACTAGAATTCACTGAAAAGTAGTACTCAACTGTAAAACAGTTGAAAGACAAGTGTATATAGCTTCTCAAGTTCAGAGAAGAGTGTATAAAGTTGTTTCTACATGTGGTGAAGTCCCACAGGTAGAAACGAAGGCCCATTATGGGAAACAGCTAGAAATCAGTAGTAATTCAGAGCAAATACTAACGAATATCACAGAATAGTGAGAGAACTAGTGTAAACGACATCAAAATGTAAGTCTGTAGTCTAGAAAGGATATTGTACACTGCACAAATCCTTGAAATAGAGTTAGTTCACATGAAACGAGTGTTTCAAACCACCAGAATTCACTGAAAAGTAGTATTTAACTGTAAAACAGTTGAAAGACAAGTTTATATAGCTTCGCAAGTCCAGAGAAGAGTGTATAAAGTTGTTTCTACATGTGGTGAAGTCCCACAAGTAGAAAAGAAGGCCCATTATGGGAAACAGCTAGAAATCAGTAGTCATTCAGAGCCAATACTAATGAATATCACAGAATAGTGAGAGAACAAGTGTAAAAGACATCAAAATGTAAGTTTCTCCTCTAGAAAGGATGCTATACACTACAGAAATCCTTGAAATAGAGTTACTTCACAAGAAAACAGTGTTTTAACCCACTAGAATTCACTGAAAAGTAGTATTCAACTGTAAAACAGTTGAAAGACAAGTTTATATAGCTTCACAAGTCCAGAGAAGAGTATATAAAGTTGTTTCTACATGTGGTGAAGTCCCACAAGTAGAAAAGAATGCCCATTATAGGAATCAGCTAGAAATCAGTAGTCATTCAGAGCAAATACTAATGAATATCATAGAATTGTGTGAGAACAAGTGGAAAACCATCAAAATGTAAGTTACTAGTCTAGAAAGGATGTTGTACACTGCAGAAATACTTGAAATAGATTTAGTTCACATGAAACCAGTGTTTCAAACCAACAGAATTCACTGAAAAGTAGTATTCAACTGTAAAACAGTTGAAAGACAAGTGTATATAGCTTCACAAGTCCAGAGAAGAGTACATAAAGTTGTTTCTACATGTGGTGAAGTCTCACAAGTAGAAAAGAATGCACATTATAGGAAACAGCTAGAAATCAGTAGTCATTCAGATCAAATACTAATGAATATCACAGAATAGTGAGAGAACAACTATAAAAGACATCAAAATGTAAGTCTCTAGTCTGGAAATGATGTTGTACACTGCAAAAATCCTTGAAATAGAGTTAGTTCACATGAAACCACTGTTTGAAACCACCAGAATTCACTGAAAAGTAGTATTCAACTGTAAAGCAGTTGAAAAACAAGTGTGTATAGCTTCTCAAGTTCAGAGAAGAGTGTATAAAGTTGTTTCTACATGTGGTGAAGTCCCACAAGTAGAAAAGAAGGCCCATTATGGGAAACAGCTAGAAATCAGTAGTCATTCAGAGCAAATACTAATGAATATCACAGAATGGTGAGAGAACAAGTGTAAAAGACATCAAAATGTAAGTCTCTAGTATAGAAAGGATGTTGTACACTGCACAAATCTTTGAAATAGAGTTAGTTCACATGAAACCAGTGTTTCAAACCACCAGAATTCACTGAAAAGTAGTATTTAACTGTAAAACAGTTGAAAGACAAGTTTATATAGCTTCGTAAATCCAGAGAAGAGTGTATAAAGTTGTTTCTACATGTGGTGAAGTCCCACAAGTAGAAAAGAAGGCCCATTATGGGAAACAGCTAGAAATCAGTAGTCATTCAGAGCCAATACTAATGAATATCACAGAATAGTGAGAGAACAAGTGTAAAAGACCTCAAAATGTAAGTTTCCAGTCTAGAAAAGATGCTATAGTCTACAGAAATCCTTGAAATAGAGTTACTTCACAAGAAAACAGTGTTTCAACCCACTAGAATTCACTGAAAAGTAGTACTCAACTGTAAAACAGTTGAAAGACAAGTGTATATAGCTTCTCAAGTTCAGAGAAGAGTGTATAAAGTTGTTTCTACATGTGGTGAAGTCCCACAGGTAGAAACGAAGGCCCATTATGGGAAACAGCTAGAAATCAGTAGTAATTCAGAGCAAATACTAACGAATATCACAGAATAGTGAGAGAACTAGTGTAAACGACATCAAAATGTAAGTCTGTAGTCTAGAAAGGATATTGTACACTGCACAAATCCTTGAAATAGAGTTAGTTCACATGAAACGAGTGTTTCAAACCACCAGAATTCACTGAAAAGTAGGACTCAACTGTAAAACAGTTGAAAGACAAGTGTATATAGCTTCTCAAGTTCAGAGAAGAGTGTATAAAGTTGTTTTTACATGTGGTGAAGTCCCACAAGTAGAAAAGAAGGGCCATTATAGGAAACGGCTGTAAATCAGTAGTCATTCAGAGCAAATACTAATGAATATCACAGAATAGTGAGAGAACAAGTGTAAAAGACATCAAAATGAAAGTGTCTAGTCTAGAAAGGATGTTGTACAATGCAGAAATCTTTGAAATAGAGTTAGTTCACATGAAACCAGTGTTTCAAACAACCAGAATTCACTGAAAAGTACTATTCAACTGTAAAACAGTTGAAAGACAAGTTTATATAGATTCACAAGTTCACAGAAGAGTGTATAAAGTTGTTTCTACATGTGGTGAAGTCCCACAAGTAGAAAAGAAGGCCCATTATGGGAAACAGCTAGAAATAAGTAGTCATTCAGAGCCAATACTAATGAATATCACAGAATAGTGAGAGAACAAGTGTAAAAGACCTCAAAATGTAAGTTTCCAGTCTAGAAAAGATGCTATAGTCTACAGAAATCCTTGAAATAGAGTTACTTCACAAGAAAACAGTGTTTCAACCCACTAGAGTTCACTGAAAAGTAGTACTCAACTGTAAAACAGTTGAAAGACAAGTGTATATAGCTTCTCAAGTTCAGAGAAGAGTGTATAAAGTTGTTTCTACATGTGGTGAAGTCCCACAGGTAGAAACGAAGGCCCATTATGGGAAACAGCTAGAAATCAGTAGTAATTAAGAGCAAATACTAACGAATATCACAGAATAGTGAGAGAACAAGTGTAAAAGACATCAAATTGTAAGTCTCTTGTCTAGAAAGAAGGTTGTACTCTGCGGAAATCCTTGAAATAGAGTTAGTTCACATGAAACCAGTGTTTCAAACCACCGGAATTCACTGAAAAGTAGTATTTAACTGTAAAACAGTTGAAAGACAAGTTTATATAGCTTCGCAAGTCCAGAGAAGAGTGTATAAAGTAGTTTCTACATGTGGTGAAGTCCCACAAGTAGAAAAGAATGCACATTATAGGAAACAGCTAGAAATCAGTAGTCATTCAGAGCAAATACTAATGAATATCACAGAATAGTGAGAGAACAAGTGTAAAAGACATCAAAATGTAAGTCTCTAGTCTAGAAAGGATGTTGTACACTGCAAAAATCCTTGAAATAGAGTTAGTTCACATGAAACCAGTGTTTCAAACCAACAGAATTCACTGAAAAGTAGTACTCAACTGTAAAACAGTTGAAAGACAAGTTTATATAGCTTCACAAGTCCAGAGAAGAGTACATAAAGTTGTTTCTACATGTGGTGAAGTCCCACAAGTAGAAAAGAATGCACATTATAGGAAACAGCTAGAAATCAGTAGTCATTCAGAGCAAATACTAATGAATATCACAGAATAGTGAGAGAACAAGTGTAAAAGACATCAAAATGTAAGTCTCTAGTCTAGAAAGGATGTTGTACATGGCACAAATCCTTGAAATAGAGTTAGTTCACATGAAACCAGTGTTTGAAACCGCCAGAATTCACTGAAAAGTAGTATTCAACTGTAAAACAGTTGAAAAACAAGTGTGTATAGCTTCTCAAGTTCAGAGAAGAGTGTATAAAGTTGTTTCTACATGTGGTGAAGTCCCAGAAGTAGAAAAGAAAGCCCATTATGGGAAACAGCTAGAAATCAGTAGTCATTCAGAGCAAATACTAATGAATATCACAGAATAGTGAGAGAACAAGTGTAAAAGACATCAAAATGTAAGTCTCTGGTCTAGAAAGGATGTTCTACACTGCACAAATTCTTGAAATAGAGTTAGTTCACATGAAACTAGTGTTTGAAAGCACCAGAATTCACTGAAAAGTAGTATTCAACTGTAAAACAGTTGAAAGACACGTGTGTATAGCTTCTCAAGTTCAGAGAAGAGTGTATCAAGTTGTTTCTACATGTGGTGAAGTCCCACAAGTAGAAAAGAAGGCCCATTATAGGAAACAGCTAGAAAGCAGTAGTAATTCAGAGGAAATACTAATGAATATCATAGAATAGTGTGAGAACAAGTGGAAAACCATCAAAATGTAAGTTACTAGTCTAGAAAGGATGTTGTACACTGCAGAAATACTTGAAATAGATTTAGTTCACATGAAACCAGTGTTTCAAACCAACAGAATTCACTGAAAAGTAGTATTCAACTGTAAAACAGTTGAAACACAAGTGTATATAGCTTCACAAGTCCAGAGAAGAGTACATAAAGTTGTTTCTACATGTGGTGAAGTCTCACAAATAGAAAAGAATGCACATTATAGGAAACAGCTAGAAATCAGTAGTCATTCAGATCAAATACTAATGAATATCACAGAATAGTGAGAGAACAAGTGTAAAAGACATCAAAATGTAAGTCTCTAGTCTAGAAAGGATGTTGTACACTGCACAAATTCTTGAAATAGAGTTAGTTCACATGAAACCAGTGTTTGAAACCACCAGAATTCACTGAAAAGTAGTATTCAACTGTAAAGCAGTTGAAAAACAAGTGTGTATAGCTTCTCAAGTTCAGAGAAGAGTGTATAAAGTTGTTTCTACATGTGGTGAAGTCCCACAAGTAGAAAAGAAGGCCCATTATGGGAAACAGCTAGAAATCAGTAGTCATTCAGAGCAAATACTAATGAATATCACAGAATGGTGAGAGAACAAGTGTAAAAGACATCAAAATGTAAGTCTCTAGTATAGAAAGGATGTTGTACACTGCACAAATCTTTGAAATAGAGTTAGTTCACATGAAACCAGTGTTTCAAACCACCAGAATTCACTGAAAAGTAGTATTTAACTGTAAAACAGTTGAAAGAAAAGTGTGTATAGCTTCTCAAGTTCAGAGAAGGGTGTATAAAGTTTCTTCTACATGTGGTGAAGTCCCACAAGTATACCAGAAGGCCCATTATAGGACACTGCAAGAAAGCATTAGTAATTCACAGCAAATATTAATGAATATCACAGAATAGTGAGAGAACAAGTGTAAAAGACATCAAAATGTAAGTCTCTAGTCGAGAAAGGATGTTGTACACTGCAGAAATCCTTGAAATAGAGTTAGTTCACATGAAACCAGTGTTTCAAACCAACAGAATTCACTGAAAAGTAGTATTCCACTGTAAAACAGTTGAAAGACAAGTTTATATAGCTTCGCAAGTCCAGAGAAGAGTGTATCAAGTTGTTTCTACATGTGGTGAAGTCCCACAAGTAGAAAAGAAGGCCCATTATAGGAAACAGCTAGAAAGCAGTAGTAATTCAGAGGAAATACTAATGAATATCATAGAATTGTGTGAGAACAAGTGGAAAACCATCAAAATGTAAGTTACTAGTCTAGAAAGGATATTGTACACTGCAGAAATCCTTGAAATAGATTTAGTTCACATGAAACCAGTGTTTCAAACCAACAGAATTCACTGAAAAGTAGTATTCAACTGTAAAACAGTTGAAAGACAAGTGTATATAGCTTCACAAGTCCAGAGAAGAGTACATAAAGTTGTTTCTACATGTGGTGAAGTCTCACAAGTAGAAAAGAATGCACATTATAGGAAACAGCTAGAAATCAGTAGTCATTCAGATCAAATACTAATGAATATCACAGAATAGTGAGAGAACAACTATAAAAGACATCAAAATGTAAGTCTCTAGTCTGGAAATGATGTTGTACACTGCAAAAATCCTTGAAATAGAGTTAGTTCACATGAAACCACTGTTTGAAACCACCAGAATTCACTGAAAAGTAGTATTCAACTATAAAGCAGTTGAAAAACAAGTGTGTATAGCTTCTCAAGTTCAGAGAAGAGTGTATAAAGTTGTTTCTACATGTGGTGAAGTCCCACAAGTAGAAAAGAAGGCCCATTATGGGAAACAGCTAGAAATCAGTAGTCATTCAGAGCAAATACTAATGAATATCACAGAATGGTGAGAGAACAAGTGTAAAAGACATCAAAATGTAAGTCTCTAGTATAGAAAGGATGTTGTACACTGCACAAATCTTTGAAATAGAGTTAGTTCACATGAAACCAGTGTTTCAAACCACCAGAATTCACTGAAAAGTAGTATTTAACTGTAAAACAGTTGAAAGACAAGTTTATATAGCTTCGTAAATCCAGAGAAGAGTGTATAAAGTTGTTTCTACATGTGGTGAAGTCCCACAAGTAGAAAAGAAGGCCCATTATGGGAAACAGCTAGAAATCAGTAGTCATTCAGAGCCAATACTAATGAATATCACAGAATAGTGAGAGAACAAGTGTAAAAGACCTCAAAATGTAAGTTTCCAGTCTAGAAAAGATGCTATAGTCTACAGAAATCCTTGAAATAGAGTTACTTCACAAGAAAACAGTGTTTCAACCCACTAGAATTCACTGAAAAGTAGTACTCAACTGTAAAACAGTTGAAAGACAAGTGTATATAGCTTCTCAAGTTCAGAGAAGAGTGTATAAAGTTGTTTCTACATGTGGTGAAGTCCCACAGGTAGAAACGAAGGCCCATTATGGGAAACAGCTAGAAATCAGTAGTAATTCAGAGCAAATACTAACGAATATCACAGAATAGTGAGAGAACTAGTGTAAACGACATCAAAATGTAAGTCTGTAGTCTAGAAAGGATATTGTACACTGCACAAATCCTTGAAATAGAGTTAGTTCACATGAAACGAGTGTTTCAAACCACCAGAATTCACTGAAAAGTAGGACTCAACTGTAAAACAGTTGAAAGACAAGTGTATATAGCTTCTCAAGTTCAGAGAAGAGTGTATAAAGTTGTTTTTACATGTGGTGAAGTCCCACAAGTAGAAAAGAAGGGCCATTATAGGAAACGGCTGTAAATCAGTAGTCATTCAGAGCAAATACTAATGAATATCACAGAATAGTGAGAGAACAAGTGTAAAAGACATCAAAATGAAAGTGTCTAGTCTAGAAAGGATGTTGTACAATGCAGAAATCTTTGAAATAGAGTTAGTTCACATGAAACCAGTGTTTCAAACAACCAGAATTCACTGAAAAGTACTATTCAACTGTAAAACAGTTGAAAGACAAGTTTATATAGATTCACAAGTTCAGAGAAGAGTGTATAAAGTTGTTTCTACATGTGGTGAAGTCCCACAAGTAGAAAAGAAGGCCCATTATGGGAAACAGCTAGAAATAAGTAGTCATTCAGAGCCAATACTAATGAATATCACAGAATAGTGAGAGAACAAGTGTAAAAGACCTCAAAATGTAAGTTTCCAGTCTAGAAAAGATGCTATAGTCTACAGAAATCCTTGAAATAGAGTTACTTCACAAGAAAACAGTGTTTCAACCCACTAGAGTTCACTGAAAAGTAGTACTCAACTGTAAAACAGTTGAAAGACAAGTGTATATAGCTTCTCAAGTTCAGAGAAGAGTGTATAAAGTTGTTTCTACATGTGGTGAAGTCCCACAGGTAGAAACGAAGGCCCATTATGGAAAACAGCTAGAAATCAGTAGTAATTAAGAGCAAATACTAACGAATATCACAGAATAGTGAGAGAACAAGTGTAAAAGACATCAAATTGTAAGTCTCTTGTCTAGAAAGAAGGTTGTACTCTGCGGAAATCCTTGAAATAGAGTTAGTTCACATGAAACCAGTGTTTCAAACCAACGGAATTCACTGAAAAGTAGTATTTAACTGTAAAACAGTTGAAAGACAAGTTTATATAGCTTCGCAAGTCCAGAGAAGAGTGTATAAAGTAGTTTCTACATGTGGTGAAGTCCCACAAGTAGAAAAGAATGCACATTATAGGAAACAGCTAGAAATCAGTAGTCATTCAGAGCAAATACTAATGAATATCACAGAATAGTGAGAGAACAAGTGTAAAAGACATCAAAATGTAAGTCTCTAGTCTAGAAAGGATGTTGTACACTGCAAAAATCCTTGAAATAGAGTTAGTTCACATGAAACCAGTGTTTCAAACCAACAGAATTCACTGAAAAGTAGTACTCAACTGTAAAACAGTTGAAAGACAAGTTTATATAGCTTCACAAGTCCAGAGAAGAGTACATAAAGTTGTTTCTACATGTGGTGAAGTCCCACAAGTAGAAAAGAATGCACATTATAGGAAACAGCTAGAAATCAGTAGTCATTCAGAGCAAATACTAATGAATATCACAGAATAGTGAGAGAACAAGTGTAAAAGACATCAAAATGTAAGTCTCTAGTCTAGAAAGGATGTTGTACATGGCACAAATCCTTGAAATAGAGTTAGTTCACATGAAACCAGTGTTTGAAACCGCCAGAATTCACTGAAAAGTAGTATTCAACTGTAAAACAGTTGAAAAACAAGTGTGTATAGCTTCTCAAGTTCAGAGAAGAGTGTATCAAGTTGTTTCTACATGTGGTGAAGTCCCACAAGTAGAAAAGAAGGCCCATTATAGGAAACAGCTAGAAAGCAGTAGTAATTCAGAGGAAATACTAATGAATATCATAGAATAGTGAGAGAACAAGTGTAAAAGACATCAAAATGTAAGTTTCTCCTCTAGAAAGGATGCTATCCACTACAGAAATCCTTGAAATAGAGTTACTTCACAAGAAAACAGTGTTTTAACCCACTAGAATTCACTGAAAAGTAGTATTCAACTGTAAAACAGTTGAAAGACAAGTTTATATAGCTTCACAAGTCCAGAGAAGAGTATATAAAGTTGTTTCTACATGTGGTGAAGTCCCACAAGTAGAAAAGAATGCACATTATAGGAATCAGCTAGAAATCAGTAGTCATTCAGAGCAAATACTAATGAATATCACAGAATAGTGAGAGAACTAGTGTAAAAGACACCAAAATGTAAGTCTCTAGTCTAGAAAGGATGTTGTACACTGCAGAAATCCTTGAAATAGAGTTAGTTCACATGAAACCAGTGTTTCAAACCACCAGAATTCACTGAAAAGTAGTATTCAACTGTAAAACAGTTGAAAGACAAGTTTATATAGCTTCGTAAATCCAGAGAAGAGTGTATAAAGTTGTTTCTACATGTGGTGAAGTCCCACAAGTAGAAAAGAAGGCCCATTATGGGAAACAGCTAGAAATCAGTAGTCATTCAGAGCCAATACTAATGAATATCACAGAATAGTGAGAGAACAAGTGTAAAAGACCTCAAAATGTAAGTTTCCAGTCTAGAAAAGATGCTATAGTCTACAGAAATCCTTGAAATAGAGTTACTTCACAAGAAAACAGTGTTTCAACCCACTAGAATTCACTGAAAAGTAGTACTCAACTGTAAAACAGTTGAAAGACAAGTGTATATAGCTTCTCAAGTTCAGAGAAGAGTGTATAAAGTTGTTTCTACATGTGGTGAAGTCCCACAGGTAGAAACGAAGGCCCATTATGGGAAACAGCTAGAAATCAGTAGTAATTCAGAGCAAATACTAACGAATATCACAGAATAGTGAGAGAACTAGTGTAAACGACATCAAAATGTAAGTCTGTAGTCTAGAAAGGATATTGTACACTGCACAAATCCTTGAAATAGAGTTAGTTCACATGAAACGAGTGTTTCAAACCACCAGAATTCACTGAAAAGTAGTATTTAACTGTAAAACAGTTGAAAGACAAGTTTATATAGCTTCGCAAGTCCAGAGAAGAGTGTATAAAGTTGTTTCTACATGTGGTGAAGTCCCACAAGTAGAAAAGAAGGCCCATTATGGGAAACAGCTAGAAATCAGTAGTCATTCAGAGCCAATACTAATGAATATCACAGAATAGTGAGAGAACAAGTGTAAAAGACATCAAAATGTAAGTCTCTTGTCTAGAAAGGATGATGTACACTGCAGAAATCCTTGAAAAAGAGTTAGTTCACATGAAACCAGTGTTTCAAACCACCAGAATTCACTGAAAAGTAGTATTTAACTGTAAAACAGTTGAAAGACAAGTTTATATAGCTTCGTAAATCCAGAGAAGAGTGTATAAAGTTGTTTCTACATGTGGTGAAGTCCCACAAGTAGAAAAGAAGGCCCATTATGGGAAACAGCTAGAAATCAGTAGTCATTCAGAGCCAATACTAATGAATATCACAGAATAGTGAGAGAACAAGTGTAAAAGACCTCAAAATGTAAGTTTCCAGTCTAGAAAAGATGCTATACTCTACAGAAATCCTTGAAATAGAGTTACTTCACAAGAAAACAGTGTTTCAACCCACTAGAATTCACTGAAAAG
The DNA here is from genome assembly GCF_951640355.1 of Cnephaeus nilssonii. Taxonomy (NCBI): domain Eukaryota; kingdom Metazoa; phylum Chordata; class Mammalia; order Chiroptera; family Vespertilionidae; genus Cnephaeus; species Cnephaeus nilssonii. The sequence continues at coordinate 86,702,590 of NC_137083.1, read as the reverse complement.
TAGTACTCAACTGTAAAACAGTTGAAAGACAAGTGTATATAGCTTCTCAAGTTCAGAGAAGAGTGTATAAAGTTGTTTCTACATGTGGTGAAGTCCCACAGGTAGAAACGAAGGCCCATTATGGGAAACAGCTAGAAATCAGTAGTAATTCAGAGCAAATACTAACGAATATCACAGAATAGTGAGAGAACTGTGTAAACGACATCAAAATGTAAGTCTGTAGTCTAGAAAGGATATTGTACACTGCACAAATCCTTGAAATAGAGTTAGTTCACATGAAACGAGTGTTTCAAACCACCAGAATTCACTGAAAAGTAGTATTTAACTGTAAAACAGTTGAAAGACAAGTTTATATAGCTTCGCAAGTCCAGAGAAGAGTGTATAAAGTTGTTTCTACATGTGGTGAAGTCCCACAAGTAGAAAAGAAGGCCCATTATGGGAAACAGCTAGAAATCAGTAGTCATTCAGAGCCAATACTAATGAATATCACAGAATAGTGAGAGAACAAGTGTAAAAGACATCAAAATGTAAGTTTCTCCTCTAGAAAGGATGCTATACACTACAGAAATCCTTGAAATAGAGTTACTTCACAAGAAAACAGTGTTTTAACCCACTAGAATTCACTGAAAAGTAGTATTCAACTGTAAAACAGTTGAAAGACAAGTTTATATAGCTTCACAAGTCCAGAGAAGAGTATATAAAGTTGTTTCTACATGTGGTGAAGTCCCACAAGTAGAAAAGAATGCCCATTATAGGAATCAGCTAGAAATCAGTAGTCATTCAGAGCAAATACTAATGAATATCACAGAATAGTGAGAGAACTAGTGTAAAAGACACCAAAATGTAAGTCTCTAGTCTAGAAAGGATGTTGTACACTGCAGAAATCCTTGAAATAGAGTTAGTTCACATGAAACCAGTGTTTCAAACCACCAGAATTCACTGAAAAGTAGTATTCAACTGTAAAACAGTTGAAAGACAAGTTTATATAGCTTCGTAAATCCAGAGAAGAGTGTATAAAGTTGTTTCTACATGTGGTGAAGTCCCACAAGTAGAAAAGAAGGCCCATTATGGGAAACAGCTAGAAATCAGTAGTCATTCAGAGCCAATACTAATGAATATCACAGAATAGTGAGAGAACAAGTGTAAAAGACCTCAAAATGTAAGTTTCCAGTCTAGAAAAGATGCTATAGTCTACAGAAATCCTTGAAATAGAGTTACTTCACAAGAAAACAGTGTTTCAACCCACTAGAATTCACTGAAAAGTAGTACTCAACTGTAAAACAGTTGAAAGACAAGTGTATATAGCTCCTCAAGTTCAGAGAAGAGTGTATAAAGTTGTTTCTACATGTGGTGAAGTCCCACAGGTAGAAACGAAGGCCCATTATGGGAAACAGCTAGAAATCAGTAGTAATTCAGAGCAAATACTAACGAATATCACAGAATAGTGAGAGAACTGTGTAAACGACATCAAAATGTAAGTCTGTAGTCTAGAAAGGATATTGTACACTGCACAAATCCTTGAAATAGAGTTAGTTCACATGAAACGAGTGTTTCAAACCACCAGAATTCACTGAAAAGTAGTATTTAACTGTAAAACAGTTGAAAGACAAGTTTATATAGCTTCGCAAGTCCAGAGAAGAGTGTATAAAGTTGTTTCTACATGTGGTGAAGTCCCACAAGTAGAAAAGAAGGCCCATTATGGGAAACAGCTAGAAATCAGTAGTCATTCAGAGCCAATACTAATGAATATCACAGAATAGTGAGAGAACAAGTGTAAAAGACCTCAAAATGTAAGTTTACAGTCTAGAAAGGATGCTATACTCTACAGAAATCCTTGAAATAGAGTTACCTCACAAGAAAACAGTGTTTCAACCCACTAGAATTCACTGAAAAGTAGTACTCAACTGTAAAACAGTTGAAAGACAAGTGTATATAGCTTCTCAAGTTCAGAGAAGAATGTATAAAGTTGTTTTTACATGTGGTGAAGTCCCACAAGTAGAAAAGAAGGCCCATTATAGGAAACAGCTAGAAATCAGTAGTCATTCAGAGCAAATACTAATGAATATCACAGAATAGTGAGAGAACAAGTGTAAAAGACATCAAAATGAAAGTGTCTTGTCTAGAAAGGATGTTGTACACTGCAGAAATCTTTGAAATAGAGTTAGTTCACATGAAACAAGTGTTTCAAACCACCAGAATTCACTGAAAAGTAGTATTCAACTGTAAAACAGTTGAAAGACACGTGTGTATAGCTTCTCAAGTTCAGAGAAGAGTGTATCAAGTTGTTTCTACATGTGGTGAAGTCCCACAAGTAGAAAAGAAGGCCCATTATAGGAAAGAGCTAGAAAGCAGTAGTAATTCAGAGGAAATACTAGTGAATATCATTGAATTGTGTGAGAACAAGTGGAAAACCATCAAAATGTAAGTTACTAGTCTAGAAAGGATGTTGTACACTGCATAAATCCTTGAAATAGATTTAGTTCACATGAAACCAGTGTTTCAAACCAACAGAATTCACTGAAAAGTAGTATTCAACTGTAAAACAGTTGAAAGACAAGTGTATATAGCTTCACAAGTCCAGAGAAGAGTACATAAAGTTGTTTCTACATGTGGTGAAGTCTCACAAGTAGAAAAGAATGCACATTATAGGAAACAGCTAGAAATCAGTAGTCATTCAGATCAAATACTAATGAATATCACAGAATAGTGAGAGAACAACTATAAAAGACATCAAAATGTAAGTCTCTAGTCTAGAAATGATGTTGTACACTGCAGAAATCCTTGAAATAGAGTTAGTTCACAGGAAACCAGTGTTTTAAACCACCGGAATTCACTGAAAAGTAGTATTCAACTGTAAAACAGTTGAAAGACAAGTGTATGTAGCTTCGCAAGTTCAGAGAAGAGTGTATAAAGTTGCTTCTACATGTGGTGAAGTCCCACAAGTAGAAAAGAAGGCCCATTATAGGAAACAGCTAGAAATCAGTAGTCATTCAGAGCAAATACTAATGAATATCACAGAATAGTGAGAGAACAAGTGTAAAAGACATCAAAATGTAAGTCTCTAGTCTAGAAAGGATGTTGTACACTGCAGAAATCCTTGAAATAGAGTTAGTTCACATGAAACCAGTGTTTGAAACCACCAGAATTCACTGAAAAGTAGTATTCAACTGTAAAACAGTTGAAAGACAAGTTTATATAGCTTCGTAAATCCAGAGAAGAGTGTATAAAGTTGTTTCTACATGTGGTGAAGTCCCACAAGAAGAAAAGAAGGCCCATTATGGGAAACAGCTAGAAATCAGTAGTCATTAAGAGCCAATACTAATGAATATCACAGAATAGTGAGAGAACAAGTGTAAAAGACCTCAAAATGTAAGTTTCCAGTCTAGAAAAGATGCTATAGTCTACAGAAATCCTTGAAATAGAGTTACTTCACAAGAAAACAGTGTTTCAACCCACTAGAATTCACTGAAAAGTAGTACTCAACTGTAAAACAGTTGAAAGACAAGTGTATATAGCTTCTCAAGTTCAGAGAAGAGTGTATAAAGTTGTTTCTACATGTGGTGAAGTCCCACAGGTAGAAACGAAGGCCCATTATGGGAAACAGCTAGAAATCAGTAGTAATTCAGAGCAAATACTAACGAATATCACAGAATAGTGAGAGAACTAGTGTAAACGACATCAAAATGTAAGTCTGTAGTCTAGAAAGGATATTGTACACTGCACAAATCCTTGAAATAGAGTTAGTTCACATGAAACGAGTGTTTCAAACCACCAGAATTCACTGAAAAGTAGGACTCAACTGTAAAACAGTTGAAAGACAAGTGTATATAGCTTCTCAAGTTCAGAGAAGAGTGTATAAAGTTGTTTTTACATGTGGTGAAGTCCCACAAGTAGAAAAGAAGGGCCATTATAGGAAACGGCTGTAAATCAGTAGTCATTCAGAGCAAATACTAATGAATATCACAGAATAGTGAGAGAACAAGTGTAAAAGACATCAAAATGAAAGTGTCTAGTCTAGAAAGGATGTTGTACAATGCAGAAATCTTTGAAATAGAGTTAGTTCACATGAAACCAGTGTTTCAAACAACCAGAATTCACTGAAAAGTACTATTCAACTGTAAAACAGTTGAAAGACAAGTTTATATAGATTCACAAGTTCAGAGAAGAGTGTATAAAGTTGTTTCTACATGTGGTGAAGTCCCACAAGTAGAAAAGAAGGCCCATTATGGGAAACAGCTAGAAATAAGTAGTCATTCAGAGCCAATACTAATGAATATCACAGAATAGTGAGAGAACAAGTGTAAAAGACCTCAAAATGTAAGTTTCCAGTCTAGAAAAGATGCTATAGTCTACAGAAATCCTTGAAATAGAGTTACTTCACAAGAAAACAGTGTTTCAACCCACTAGAGTTCACTGAAAAGTAGTACTCAACTGTAAAACAGTTGAAAAACAAGTGTGTATAGCTTCTCAAGTTCAGAGAAGAGTGTATCAAGTTGTTTCTACATGTGGTGAAGTCCCACAAGTAGAAAAGAAGGCCCATTATAGGAAACAGCTAGAAAGCAGTAGTAATTCAGAGGAAATACTAATGAATATCATAGAATAGTGAGAGAACAAGTGTAAAAGACATCAAAATGTAAGTTTCTCCTCTAGAAAGGATGCTATCCACTACAGAAATCCTTGAAATAGAGTTACTTCACAAGAAAACAGTGTTTTAACCCACTAGAATTCACTGAAAAGTAGTATTCAACTGTAAAACAGTTGAAAGACAAGTTTATATAGCTTCACAAGTCCAGAGAAGAGTATATAAAGTTGTTTCTACATGTGGTGAAGTCCCACAAGTAGAAAAGAATGCACATTATAGGAATCAGCTAGAAATCAGTAGTCATTCAGAGCAAATACTAATGAATATCACAGAATAGTGAGAGAACTAGTGTAAAAGACACCAAAATGTAAGTCTCTAGTCTAGAAAGGATGTTGTACACTGCAGAAATCCTTGAAATAGAGTTAGTTCACATGAAACCAGTGTTTCAAACCACCAGAATTCACTGAAAAGTAGTATTCAACTGTAAAACAGTTGAAAGACAAGTTTATATAGCTTCGTAAATCCAGAGAAGAGTGTATAAAGTTGTTTCTACATGTGGTGAAGTCCCACAAGTAGAAAAGAAGGCCCATTATGGGAAACAGCTAGAAATCAGTAGTCATTCAGAGCCAATACTAATGAATATCACAGAATAGTGAGAGAACAAGTGTAAAAGACCTCAAAATGTAAGTTTCCAGTCTAGAAAAGATGCTATAGTCTACAGAAATCCTTGAAATAGAGTTACTTCACAAGAAAACAGTGTTTCAACCCACTAGAATTCACTGAAAAGTAGTACTCAACTGTAAAACAGTTGAAAGACAAGTGTATATAGCTTCTCAAGTTCAGAGAAGAGTGTATAAAGTTGTTTCTACATGTGGTGAAGTCCCACAGGTAGAAACGAAGGCCCATTATGGGAAACAGCTAGAAATCAGTAGTAATTCAGAGCAAATACTAACGAATATCACAGAATAGTGAGAGAACTAGTGTAAACGACATCAAAATGTAAGTCTGTAGTCTAGAAAGGATATTGTACACTGCACAAATCCTTGAAATAGAGTTAGTTCACATGAAACGAGTGTTTCAAACCACCAGAATTCACTGAAAAGTAGTATTTAACTGTAAAACAGTTGAAAGACAAGTTTATATAGCTTCGCAAGTCCAGAGAAGAGTGTATAAAGTTGTTTCTACATGTGGTGAAGTCCCACAAGTAGAAAAGAAGGCCCATTATGGGAAACAGCTAGAAATCAGTAGTCATTCAGAGCCAATACTAATGAATATCACAGAATAGTGAGAGAACAAGTGTAAAAGACATCAAAATGTAAGTCTCTTGTCTAGAAAGGATGATGTACACTGCAGAAATCCTTGAAAAAGAGTTAGTTCACATGAAACCAGTGTTTCAAACCACCAGAATTCACTGAAAAGTAGTATTTAACTGTAAAACAGTTGAAAGACAAGTTTATATAGCTTCGTAAATCCAGAGAAGAGTGTATAAAGTTGTTTCTACATGTGGTGAAGTCCCACAAGTAGAAAAGAAGGCCCATTATGGGAAACAGCTAGAAATCAGTAGTCATTCAGAGCCAATACTAATGAATATCACAGAATAGTGAGAGAACAAGTGTAAAAGACCTCAAAATGTAAGTTTCCAGTCTAGAAAAGATGCTATACTCTACAGAAATCCTTGAAATAGAGTTACTTCACAAGAAAACAGTGTTTCAACCCACTAGAATTCACTGAAAAGTAGTACTCAACTGTAAAACAGTTGAAAGACAAGTGTATATAGCTTCTCAAGTTCAGAGAAGAGTGTATAAAGTTGTTTCTACATGTGGTGAAGTCCCACAGGTAGAAACGAAGGCCCATTATGGGAAACAGCTAGAAATCAGTAGTAATTCAGAGCAAATACTAACGAATATCACAGAATAGTGAGAGAACTGTGTAAACGACATCAAAATGTAAGTCTGTAGTCTAGAAAGGATATTGTACACTGCACAAATCCTTGAAATAGAGTTAGTTCACATGAAACGAGTGTTTCAAACCACCAGAATTCACTGAAAAGTAGTATTTAATTGTAAAACAGTTGAAAGACAAGTTTATATAGCTTCGCAAGTCCAGAGAAGAGTGTATAAAGTTGTTTCTACATGTGGTGAAGTCCCACAAGTAGAAAAGAAGGCCCATTATGGGAAACAGCTAGAAATCAGTAGTCATTCAGAGCCAATACTAATGAATATCACAGAATAGTGAGAGAACAAGTGTAAAAGACATCAAAATGTAAGTTTCTCCTCTAGAAAGGATGCTATACACTACAGAAATCCTTGAAATAGAGTTACTTCACAAGAAAACAGTGTTTTAACCCACTAGAATTCACTGAAAAGTAGTATTCAACTGTAAAACAGTTGAAAGACAAGTTTATATAGCTTCACAAGTCCAGAGAAGAGTATATAAAGTTGTTTCTACATGTGGTGAAGTCCCACAAGTAGAAAAGAATGCCCATTATAGGAATCAGCTAGAAATCAGTAGTCATTCAGAGCAAATACTAATGAATATCACAGAATAGTGAGAGAACTAGTGTAAAAGACACCAAAATGTAAGTCTCTAGTCTAGAAAGGATGTTGTACACTGCAGAAATCCTTGAAATAGAGTTAGTTCACATGAAACCAGTGTTTCAAACCACCAGAATTCACTGAAAAGTAGTATTCAACTGTAAAACAGTTGAAAGACAAGTTTATATAGCTTCGTAAATCCAGAGAAGAGTGTATAAAGTTGTTTCTACATGTGGTGAAGTCCCACAAGTAGAAAAGAAGGCCCATTATGGGAAACAGCTAGAAATCAGTAGTCATTCAGAGCCAATACTAATGAATATCACAGAATAGTGAGAGAACAAGTGTAAAAGACCTCAAAATGTAAGTTTCCAGTCTAGAAAAGATGCTATAGTCTACAGAAATCCTTGAAATAGAGTTACTTCACAAGAAAACAGTGTTTCAACCCACTAGAATTCACTGAAAAGTAGTACTCAACTGTAAAACAGTTGAAAGACAAGTGTATATAGCTCCTCAAGTTCAGAGAAGAGTGTATAAAGTTGTTTCTACATGTGGTGAAGTCCCACAGGTAGAAACGAAGGCCCATTATGGGAAACAGCTAGAAATCAGTAGTAATTCAGAGCAAATACTAACGAATATCACAGAATAGTGAGAGAACTGTGTAAACGACATCAAAATGTAAGTCTGTAGTCTAGAAAGGATATTGTACACTGCACAAATCCTTGAAATAGAGTTAGTTCACATGAAACGAGTGTTTCAAACCACCAGAATTCACTGAAAAGTAGTATTTAACTGTAAAACAGTTGAAAGACAAGTTTATATAGCTTCGCAAGTCCAGAGAAGAGTGTATAAAGTTGTTTCTACATGTGGTGAAGTCCCACAAGTAGAAAAGAAGGCCCATTATGGGAAACAGCTAGAAATCAGTAGTCATTCAGAGCCAATACTAATGAATATCACAGAATAGTGAGAGAACAAGTGTAAAAGACCTCAAAATGTAAGTTTACAGTCTAGAAAGGATGCTATACTCTACAGAAATCCTTGAAATAGAGTTACCTCACAAGAAAACAGTGTTTCAACCCACTAGAATTCACTGAAAAGTAGTACTCAACTGTAAAACAGTTGAAAGACAAGTGTATATAGCTTCTCAAGTTCAGAGAAGAATGTATAAAGTTGTTTTTACATGTGGTGAAGTCCCACAAGTAGAAAAGAAGGCCCATTATAGGAAACAGCTAGAAATCAGTAGTCATTCAGAGCAAATACTAATGAATATCACAGAATAGTGAGAGAACAAGTGTAAAAGACATCAAAATGAAAGTGTCTTGTCTAGAAAGGATGTTGTACACTGCAGAAATCTTTGAAATAGAGTTAGTTCACATGAAACGAGTGTTTCAAACCACCAGAATTCACTGAAAAGTAGTATTCAACTGTAAAACAGTTGAAAGACACGTGTGTATAGCTTCTCAAGTTCAGAGAAGAGTGTATCAAGTTGTTTCTACATGTGGTGAAGTCCCACAAGTAGAAAAGAAGGCCCATTATAGGAAAGAGCTAGAAAGCAGTAGTAATTCAGAGGAAATACTAGTGAATATCATTGAATTGTGTGAGAACAAGTGGAAAACCATCAAAATGTAAGTTACTAGTCTAGAAAGGATGTTGTACACTGCATAAATCCTTGAAATAGATTTAGTTCACATGAAACCAGTGTTTCAAACCAACAGAATTCACTGAAAAGTAGTATTCAACTGTAAAACAGTTGAAAGACAAGTGTATATAGCTTCACAAGTCCAGAGAAGAGTACATAAAGTTGTTTCTACATGTGGTGAAGTCTCACAAGTAGAAAAGAATGCACATTATAGGAAACAGCTAGAAATCAGTAGTCATTCAGATCAAATACTAATGAATATCACAGAATAGTGAGAGAACAACTATAAAAGACATCAAAATGTAAGTCTCTAGTCTAGAAATGATGTTGTACACTGCAGAAATCCTTGAAATAGAGTTAGTTCACAGGAAACCAGTGTTTTAAACCACCGGAATTCACTGAAAAGTAGTATTCAACTGTAAAACAGTTGAAAGACAAGTGTATGTAGCTTCGCAAGTTCAGAGAAGAGTGTATAAAGTTGCTTCTACATGTGGTGAAGTCCCACAAGTAGAAAAGAAGGCCCATTATAGGAAACAGCTAGAAATCAGTAGTCATTCAGAGCAAATACTAATGAATATCACAGAATAGTGAGAGAACAAGTGTAAAAGACATCAAAATGTAAGTCTCTAGTCTAGAAAGGATGTTGTACACTGCAGAAATCCTTGAAATAGAGTTAGTTCACATGAAACCAGTGTTTGAAACCACCAGAATTCACTGAAAAGTAGTATTCAACTGTAAAACAGTTGAAAGACAAGTTTATATAGCTTCGTAAATCCAGAGAAGAGTGTATAAAGTTGTTTCTACATGTGGTGAAGTCCCACAAGAAGAAAAGAAGGCCCATTATGGGAAACAGCTAGAAATCAGTAGTCATTAAGAGCCAATACTAATGAATATCACAGAATAGTGAGAGAACAAGTGTAAAAGACCTCAAAATGTAAGTTTCCAGTCTAGAAAAGATGCTATAGTCTACAGAAATCCTTGAAATAGAGTTACTTCACAAGAAAACAGTGTTTCAACCCACTAGAATTCACTGAAAAGTAGTACTCAACTGTAAAACAGTTGAAAGACAAGTGTATATAGCTTCTCAAGTTCAGAGAAGAGTGTATAAAGTTGTTTCTACATGTGGTGAAGTCCCACAGGTAGAAACGAAGGCCCATTATGGGAAACAGCTAGAAATCAGTAGTAATTCAGAGCAAATACTAACGAATATCACAGAATAGTGAGAGAACTGTGTAAACGACATCAAAATGTAAGTCTGTAGTCTAGAAAGGATATTGTACACTGCACAAATCCTTGAAATAGAGTTAGTTCACATGAAACGAGTGTTTCAAACCACCAGAATTCACTGAAAAGTAGTATTTAACTGTAAAACAGTTGAAAGACAAGTTTATATAGCTTCGCAAGTCCAGAGAAGAGTGTATAAAGTTGTTTCTACATGTGGTGAAGTCCCACAAGTAGAAAAGAAGGCCCATTATGGGAAACAGCTAGAAATCAGTAGTCATTCAGAGCCAATACTAATGAATATCACAGAATAGTGAGAGAACAAGTGTAAAAGACATCAAAATGTAAGTTTCTCCTCTAGAAAGGATGCTATACACTACAGAAATCCTTGAAATAGAGTTACTTCACAAGAAAACAGTGTTTTAACCCACTAGAATTCACTGAAAAGTAGTATTCAACTGTAAAACAGTTGAAAGACAAGTTTATATAGCTTCACAAGTCCAGAGAAGAGTATATAAAGTTGTTTCTACATGTGGTGAAGTCCCACAAGTAGAAAAGAATGCCCATTATAGGAATCAGCTAGAAATCAGTAGTCATTCAGAGCAAATACTAATGAATATCACAGAATAGTGAGAGAACTAGTGTAAAAGACACCAAAATGTAAGTCTCTAGTCTAGAAAGGATGTTGTACACTGCAGAAATCCTTGAAATAGAGTTAGTTCACATGAAACCAGTGTTTCAAACCACCAGAATTCACTGAAAAGTAGTATTCAACTGTAAAACAGTTGAAAGACAAGTTTATATAGCTTCGTAAATCCAGAGAAGAGTGTATAAAGTTGTTTCTACATGTGGTGAAGTCCCACAAGTAGAAAAGAAGGCCCATTATGGGAAACAGCTAGAAATCAGTAGTCATTCAGAGCCAATACTAATGAATATCACAGAATAGTGAGAGAACAAGTGTAAAAGACCTCAAAATGTAAGTTTCCAGTCTAGAAAAGATGCTATAGTCTACAGAAATCCTTGAAATAGAGTTACTTCACAAGAAAACAGTGTTTCAACCCACTAGAATTCACTGAAAAGTAGTACTCAACTGTAAAACAGTTGAAAGACAAGTGTATATAGCTCCTCAAGTTCAGAGAAGAGTGTATAAAGTTGTTTCTACATGTGGTGAAGTCCCACAGGTAGAAACGAAGGCCCATTATGGGAAACAGCTAGAAATCAGTAGTAATTCAGAGCAAATACTAACGAATATCACAGAATAGTGAGAGAACTGTGTAAACGACATCAAAATGTAAGTCTGTAGTCTAGAAAGGATATTGTACACTGCAAAAATCCTTGAAATAGAGTTAGTTCACATGAAACGAGTGTTTCAAACCACCAGAATTCACTGAAAAGTAGTATTTAACTGTAAAACAGTTGAAAGACAAGTTTATATAGCTTCGCAAGTCCAGAGAAGAGTGTATAAAGTTGTTTCTACATGTGGTGAAGTCCCACAAGTAGAAAAGAAGGCCCATTATGGGAAACAGCTAGAAATCAGTAGTCATTCAGAGCCAATACTAATGAATATCACAGAATAGTGAGAGAACAAGTGTAAAAGACCTCAAAATGTAAGTTTACAGTCTAGAAAGGATGCTATACTCTACAGAAATCCTTGAAATAGAGTTACCTCACAAGAAAACAGTGTTTCAACCCACTAGAATTCACTGAAAAGTAGTACTCAACTGTAAAACAGTTGAAAGACAAGTGTATATAGCTTCTCAAGTTCAGAGAAGAATGTATAAAGTTGTTTTTACATGTGGTGAAGTCCCACAAGTAGAAAAGAAGGCCCATTATAGGAAACAGCTAGAAATCAGTAGTCATTCAGAGCAAATACTAATGAATATCACAGAATAGTGAGAGAACAAGTGTAAAAGACATCAAAATGAAAGTGTCTTGTCTAGAAAGGATGTTGTACACTGCAGAAATCTTTGAAATAGAGTTAGTTCACATGAAACGAGTGTTTCAAACCACCAGAATTCACTGAAAAGTAGTATTCAACTGTAAAACAGTTGAAAGACACGTGTGTATAGCTTCTCAAGTTCAGAGAAGAGTGTATCAAGTTGTTTCTACATGTGGTGAAGTCCCACAAGTAGAAAAGAAGGCCCATTATAGGAAAGAGCTAGAAAGCAGTAGTAATTCAGAGGAAATACTAGTGAATATCATTGAATTGTGTGAGAACAAGTGGAAAACCATCAAAATGTAAGTTACTAGTCTAGAAAGGATGTTGTACACTGCATAAATCCTTGAAATAGATTTAGTTCACATGAAACCAGTGTTTCAAACCAACAGAATTCACTGAAAAGTAGTATTCAACTGTAAAACAGTTGAAAGACAAGTGTATATAGCTTCACAAGTCCAGAGAAGAGTACATAAAGTTGTTTCTACATGTGGTGAAGTCTCACAAGTAGAAAAGAATGCACATTATAGGAAACAGCTAGAAATCAGTAGTCATTCAGATCAAATACTAATGAATATCACAGAATAGTGAGAGAACAACTATAAAAGACATCAAAATGTAAGTCTCTAGTCTAGAAATGATGTTGTACACTGCAGAAATCCTTGAAATAGAGTTAGTTCACAGGAAACCAGTGTTTAAAACCACCGGAATTCACTGAAAAGTAGTATTCAACTGTAAAACAGTTGAAAGACAAGTGTATGTAGCTTCGCAAGTTCAGAGAAGAGTGTATAAAGTTGCTTCTACATGTGGTGAAGTCCCACAAGTAGAAAAGAAGGCCCATTATAGGAAACAGCTAGAAATCAGTAGTCATTCAGAGCAAATACTAATGAATATCACAGAATAGTGAGAGAACAAGTGTAAAAGACATCAAAATGTAAGTCTCTAGTCTAGAAAGGATGTTGTACACTGCAGAAATCCTTGAAATAGAGTTAGTTCACATGAAACCAGTGTTTGAAACCACCAGAATTCACTGAAAAGTAGTATTCAACTGTAAAACAGTTGAAAGACAAGTTTATATAGCTTCGTAAATCCAGAGAAGAGTGTATAAAGTTGTTTCTACATGTGGTGAAGTCCCACAAGAAGAAAAGAAGGCCCATTATGGGAAACAGCTAGAAATCAGTAGTCATTAAGAGCCAATACTAATGAATATCACAGAATAGTGAGAGAACAAGTGTAAAAGACCTCAAAATGTAAGTTTCCAGTCTAGAAAAGATGCTATAGTCTACAGAAATCCTTGAAATAGAGTCACTTCACAAGAAAACAGTGTTTCAACCCACTAGAATTCACTGAAAAGTAGTACTCAACTGTAAAACAGTTGAAAGACAAGTGTATATAGCTTCTCAAGTTCAGAGAAGAGTGTATAAAGTTGTTTCTACATGTGGTGAAGTCCCACAGGTAGAAACGAAGGCCCATTATGGGAAACAGCTAGAAATCAGTAGTAATTCAGAGCAAATACTAACGAATATCACAGAATAGTGAGAGAACTAGTGTAAACGACATCAAAATGTAAGTCTGTAGTCTAGAAAGGATATTGTACACTGCACAAATCCTTGAAATAGAGTTAGTTCACATGAAACGAGTGTTTCAAACCACCAGAATTCACTGAAAAGTAGTATTTAACTGTAAAACAGTTGAAAGACAAGTTTATATAGCTTCGCAAGTCCAGAGAAGAGTGTATAAAGTTGTTTCTACAAGTGGTGAAGTCCCACATGTAGAAAAGAAGGCCCATTATAGGAAACGGCTGGAAATCAGTAGTCATTGAGAGCAAATACTAATGAATATCACCGAATAGTGAGAGAACAAGTGTAAAAGACCTCAAAATGTAAGTTTACAGTCTAGAAAGGATGCTATACTCTACAGAAATCCTTGAAATAGAGTTACCTCACAAGAAAACAGTGTTTCAACCCACTAGAATTCACTGAAAAGTAGTACTCAACTGTAAAACAGTTGAAAGACAAGTGTATATAGCTTCTCAAGTTCAGAGAAGAATGTATAAAGTTGTTTTTACATGTGGTGAAGTCCCACAAGTAGAAAAGAAGGCCCATTATAGGAAACAGCTAGAAATCAGTAGTCATTCAGAGCAAATACTAATGAATATCACAGAATAGTGAGAGAACAAGTGTAAAAGACATCAAAATGAAAGTGTCTAGTCTAGAAAGGATGTTGTACACTGCAGAAATCTTTGAAATAGAGTTAGTTCACATGAAACGAGTGTTTCAAACCACCAGAATTCACTGAAAAGTAGTATTCAACTGTAAAACAGTTGAAAGACACGTGTGTATAGCTTCTCAAGTTTAGAGAAGAGTGTATCAAGTTGTTTCTACATGTGGTGAAGTCCCACAAGTAGAAAAGAAGGCCCATTATAGGAAAGAGCTAGAAAGCAGTAGTAATTCAGAGGAAATACTAATGAATATCATAGAATTGTGTGAGAACAAGTGGAAAACCATCAAAATGTAAGTTACTAGTCTAGAAAGGATGTTGTACACTGCAGAAATCCTTGAAATAGATTTAGTTCACATGAAACCAGTGTTTCAAACCAACAGAATTCACTGAAAAGTAGTATTCAACTGTAAAACAGTTGAAAGACAAGTGTATATAGCTTCACAAGTCCAGAGAAGAGTACATAAAGTTGTTTCTACATGTGGTGAAGTCTCACAAGTAGAAAAGAATGCACATTATAGGAAACAGCTAGAAATCAGTAGTCATTCAGATCAAATACTAATGAATATCACAGAATAGTGAGAGAACAACTATAAAAGACATCAAAATGTAAGTCTCTAGTCTAGAAATGATGTTGTACACTGCAGAAATCCTTGAAATAGAGTTAGTTCACAGGAAACCAGTGTTTTAAACCACCGGAATTCACTGAAAAGTAGTATTCAACTGTAAAACAGTTGAAAGACAAGTGTATGTAGCTTCGCAAGTTCAGAGAAGAGTGTACAAAGTTGCTTCTACATGTGGTGAAGTCCCACAAGTAGAAAAGAAGGCCCATTATAGGAAACAGCTGGAAATCAGTAGTCATTCAGAGCAAATACTAATGAATATCACAGAATAGTGAGAGAACAAGTGTAAAAGACCTCAAAATGTAAGTTTCCAGTCTAGAAAAGATGCTATAGTCTACAGAAATCCTTGAAATAGAGTTACTTCACATGAAAACAGTGTTTCAACCCACTAGAATTCACTGAAAAGTAGTACTCAACTGTAAAACAGTTGAAAGACAAGTGTATATAGCTTCTCAAGTTCAGAGAAGAGTGTAGAAAGTTGTTTCTACATGTGGTGAAGTCCCACAGGTAGAAACGAAGGCCCATTATGGGAAACAGCTAGAAATCAGTAGTAATTCAGAGCAAATACTAACGAATATCACAGAATAGTGAGAGAACTAGTGTAAACGACATCAAAATGTAAGTCTGTAGTCTAGAAAGGATATTGTACACTGCACAAATCCTTGAAATAGAGTTAGTTCACATGAAACGAGTGTTTCAAACCACCAGAATTCACTGAAAAGTAGTATTTAACTGTAAAACAGTTGAAAGACAAGTTTATATAGCTTCGCAAGTCCAGAGAAGAGTGTATAAAGTTGTTTCTACATGTGGTGAAGTCCCACAAGTAGAAAAGAAGGCCCATTATGGGATACAGCTAGAAATCAGTAGTCATTCAGAGCCAATACTAATGAATATCACAGAATAGTGAGAGAACAAGTGTAAAAGACCTCAAAATGTAAGTTTACAGTCTAGAAAGGATGCTATACTCTACAGAAATCCTTGAAATAGAGTTACCTCACAAGAAAACAGTGTTTCAACCCACTAGAATTCACTGAAAAGTAGTACTCAACTGTAAAACAGTTGAAAGACAAGTGTATATAGCTTCTCAAGTTCAGAGAAGAATGTATAAAGTTGTTTTTACATGTGGTGAAGTCCCACAAGTAGAAAAGAAGGCCCATTATAGGAAACAGCTAGAAATCAGTAGTCATTCAGAGCAAATACTAATGAATATCACAGAATAGTGAGAGAACAAGTGTAAAAGACATCAAAATGAAAGTGTCTAGTCTAGAAAGGATGTTGTACACTGCAGAAATCTTTGAAATAGAGTTAGTTCACATGAAACGAGTGTTTCAAACCACCAGAATTCACTGAAAAGTAGTATTCAACTGTAAAACAGTTGAAAGACACGTGTGTATAGCTTCTCAAGTTCAGAGAAGAGTGTATCAAGTTGTTTCTACATGTGGTGAAGTCCCACAAGTAGAAAAGAAGGCCCATTATAGGAAAGAGCTAGAAAGCAGTAGTAATTCAGAGGAAATACTAATGAATATCATAGAATTGTGTGAGAACAAGTGGAAAACCATCAAAATGTAAGTTACTAGTCTAGAAAGGATGTTGTACACTGCAGAAATCCTTGAAATAGATTTAGTTCACATGAAACCAGTGTTTCAAACCAACAGAATTCACTGAAAAGTAGTATTCAACTGTAAAACAGTTGAAAGACAAGTGTATATAGCTTCACAAGTCCAGAGAAGAGTACATAAAGTTGTTTCTACATGTGGTGAAGTCTCACAAGTAGAAAAGAATGCACATTATAGGAAACAGCTAGAAATCAGTAGTCATTCAGATCAAATACTAATGAATATCACAGAATAGTGAGAGAACAACTATAAAAGACATCAAAATGTAAGTCTCTAGTCTAGAAATGATGTTGTACACTGCAGAAATCCTTGAAATAGAGTTAGTTCACAGGAAACCAGTGTTTTAAACCACCGGAATTCACTGAAAAGTAGTATTCAACTGTAAAACAGTTGAAAGACAAGTGTATGTAGCTTCGCAAGTTCAGAGAAGAGTGTATAAAGTTGCTTCTACATGTGGTGAAGTCCCACAAGTAGAAAAGAAGGCCCATTATAGGAAACAGCTGGAAATCAGTAGTCATTCAGAGCAAATACTAATGAATATCACAGAATAGTGAGAGAACAAGTGTAAAAGACCTCAAAATGTAAGTTTCCAGTCTAGAAAAGATGCTATAGTCTACAGAAATCCTTGAAATAGAGTTACTTCACAAGAAAACAGTGTTTCAACCCACTAGAATTCACTGAAAAGTAGTACTCAACTGTAAAACAGTTGAAAGACAAGTGTATATAGCTTCTCAAGTTCAGAGAAGAGTGAATAAAGTTGTTTCTACATGTGGTGAAGTCCCACAGGTAGAAACGAAGGCCCATTATGGGAAACAGCTAGAAATCAGTAGTAATTCAGAGCAAATACTAACGAATATCACAGAATAGTGAGAGAACTAGTGTAAACGACATCAAAATGTAAGTCTGTAGTCTAGAAAGGATATTGTACACTGCACAAATCCTTGAAATAGAGTTAGTTCACATGAAACGAGTGTTTCAAACCACCAGAATTCACTGAAAAGTAGTATTTAACTGTAAAACAGTTGAAAGACAAGTTTATATAGCTTCGCAAGTCCAGAGAAGAGTGTATAAAGTTGTTTCTACAAGTGGTGAAGTCCCACATGTAGAAAAGAAGGCCCATTATAGGAAACGGCTGGAAATCAGTAGTCATTGAGAGCAAATACTAATGAATATCACCGAATAGTGAGAGAACAAGTGTAAAAGACATCAAAATGTAAGTTTCTCCTCTAGAAAGGATGCTATACACTACAGAAATCCTTGAAATAGAGTTACTTCACAAGAAAACAGTGTTTTAACCCACTAGAATTCACTGAAAAGTAGTATTCAACTGTAAAACAGTTGAAAGACAAGTTTATATAGCTTCACAAGTCCAGAGAAGAGTATATAAAGTTGTTTCTACATGTGGTGAAGTCCCACAAGTAGAAAAGAATGCCCATTATAGGAATAAGCTAGAAATCAGTAGTCATTCAGAGCAAATACTAATGAATATCACAGAATAGTGAGAGAACTAGTGTAAAAGACACCAAAATGTAAGTCTCTAGTCTAGAAAGGATGTTGTACACTGCAGAAATCCTTGAAATAGAGTTAGTTCACATGAAACCAGTGTTTCAAACCACCAGAATTCACTGAAAAGTGGTATTTAACTGTAAAACAGTTGAAAGACAAGTGTATATAGCTTCTCAAGTTCAGAGAAGAGTGTATAAAGTTGTTTCTACATGTGGTGAAGTCCCACAGGTAGAAACGAAGGCCCATTATGGGAAACAGCTAGAAATCAGTAGTAATTCAGAGCAAATACTAATGAATATCACAGAATAGTGAGAGAACTAGTGTAAACGACATCAAAATGTAAGTCTGTAGTCTAGAAAGGATATTGTACACTAGACAAATCCTTGAAATAGAGTTAGTTCACATGAAACCAGTGTTTGAAACCACCAGAATTCACTGAAAAGTACTATTCAACTGTAAAACAGTTGAAAGACAGGTGTATATAGCTTCTCAAGTTCAGAGAAGAGTGTATAAAGTTTCTTCTACATGTGGTGAAGTCCCACAAGTAGAAAAGAAGGCCCATTATGGGAAACAGCTAGAAATCAGTAGTCATTCAGAGCCAATACTAATGAATATCACAGAATAGTGAGAGAACAAGTGTAAAAGACCTCAAAATGTAAGTTTCCAGTCTAGAAAAGATGCTATACTCTACAGAAATCCTTGAAATAGAGTTACTTCACAAGAAAACAGTGTTTCAACCCACTAGAATTCACTGAAAAGTAGTACTCAACTGTAAAACAGTTGAAAGACAAGTGTATATAGCTTCTCAAGTTCAGAGAAGAGTGTATAAAGTTGTTTCTACATGTGGTGAAGTCCCACAGGTAGAAACGAAGGCACATTATGGGAAACAGCTAGAAATCAGTAGTAATTCAGAGCAAATACTAACGAATATCACAGAATAGTGAGAGAACTGTGTAAACGACATCAAAATGTAAGTCTGTAGTCTAGAAAGGATATTGTACACTGCACAAATCCTTGAAATAGAGTTAGTTCACATGAAACGAGTGTTTCAAACCACCAGAATTCACTGAAAAGTAGTATTTAACTGTAAAACAGTTGAAAGACAAGTTTATATAGCTTCGCAAGTCCAGAGAAGAGTGTATAAAGTTGTTTCTACATGTGGTGAAGTCCCACAAGTAGAAAAGAAGGCCCATTATGGGAAACAGCTAGAAATCAGTAGTCATTCAGAGCCAATACTAATGAATATCACAGAATAGTGAGAGAACAAGTGTAAAAGACATCAAAATGTAAGTCTCTTGTCTAGAAAGGATGATGTACACTGCAGAAATCCTTGAAAAAGAGTTAGTTCACATGAAACCAGTGTTTCAAACCACCAGAATTCACTGAAAAGTAGTATTTAACTGTAAAACAGTTGAAAGACAAGTTTATATAGCTTCGTAAATCCAGAGAAGAGTGTATAAAGTTGTTTCTACATGTGGTGAAGTCCCACAAGTAGAAAAGAAGGCCCATTATGGGAAACAGCTAGAAATCAGTAGTCATTCAGAGCCAATACTAATGAATATCACAGAATAGGGAGAGAACAAGTGTAAAAGACCTCAAAATGTAAGTTTCCAGTCTAGAAAAGATGCTATACTCTACAGAAATCCTTGAAATAGAGTTACTTCACAAGAAAACAGTGTTTCAACCCACTAGAATTCACTGAAAAGTAGTACTCAACTGTAAAACAGTTGAAAGACAAGTGTATATAGCTTCTCAAGTTCAGAGAAGAGTGTATAAAGTTGTTTCTACATGTGGTGAAGTCCCACAGGTAGAAACGAAGGCCCATTATGGGAAACAGCTAGAAATCAGTAGTAATTCAGAGCAAATACTAACGAATATCACAGAATAGTGAGAGAACTGTGTAAACGACATCAAAATGTAAGTCTGTAGTCTAGAAAGGATATTGTACACTGCACAAATCCTTGAAATAGAGTTAGTTCACATGAAACGAGTGTTTCAAACCACCAGAATTCACTGAAAAGTAGTATTTAACTGTAAAACAGTTGAAAGACAAGTTTATATAGCTTCGCAAGTCCAGAGAAGAGTGTATAAAGTTGTTTCTACATGTGGTGAAGTCCCACAAGTAGAAAAGAAGGCCCATTATGGGAAACAGCTAGAAATCAGTAGTCATTCAGAGCCAATACTAATGAATATCACAGAATAGTGAGAGAACAAGTGTAAAAGACCTCAAAATGTAAGTTTACAGTCTAGAAAGGATGCTATACTCTACAGAAATCCTTGAAATAGAGTTACCTCACAAGAAAACAGTGTTTCAACCCACTAGAATTCACTGAAAAGTAGTACTCAACTGTAAAACAGTTGAAAGACAAGTGTATATAGCTTCTCAAGTTCAGAGAAGAATGTATAAAGTTGTTTTTACATGTGGTGAAGTCCCACAAGTAGAAAAGAAGGCCCATTATAGGAAACAGCTAGAAATCAGTAGTCATTCAGAGCAAATACTAATGAATATCACAGAATAGTGAGAGAACAAGTGTAAAAGACATCAAAATGAAAGTGTCTAGTCTAGAAAGGATGTTGTACACTGCAGAAATCTTTGAAATAGAGTTAGTTCACATGAAACGAGTGTTTCAAACCACCAGAATTCACTGAAAAGTAGTATTTAACTGTAAAACAGTTGAAAGACAAGTTTATATAGCTTCGCAAGTCCAGAGAAGAGTGTATAAAGTTGTTTCTACAAGTGGTGAAGTCCCACATGTAGAAAAGAAGGCCCATTATAGGAAACGGCTGGAAATCAGTAGTCATTGAGAGCAAATACTAATGAATATCACCGAATAGTGAGAGAACAAGTGTAAAAGACATCAAAATGTAAGTTTCTCCTCTAGAAAGGATGCTATACACTACAGAAATCCTTGAAATAGAGTTACTTCACAAGAAAACAGTGTTTTAACCCACTAGAATTCACTGAAAAGTAGTATTCAACTGTAAAACAGTTGAAAGACAAGTTTATATAGCTTCACAAGTCCAGAGAAGAGTATATAAAGTTGTTTCTACATGTGGTGAAGTCCCACAAGTAGAAAAGAATGCCCATTATAGGAATCAGCTAGAAATCAGTAGTCATTCAGAGCAAATACTAATGAATATCACAGAATAGTGAGAGAACTAGTGTAAAAGACACCAAAATGTAAGTCTCTAGTCTAGAAAGGATGTTGTACACTGCAGAAATCCTTGAAATAGAGTTAGTTCACATGAAACCAGTGTTTCAAACCACCAGAATTCACTGAAAAGTAGTATTCAACTGTAAAACAGTTGAAAGACAAGTTTATATAGCTTCGTAAATCCAGAGAAGAGTGTATAAAGTTGTTTCTACATGTGGTGAAGTCCCACAAGTAGAAAAGAAGGCCCATTATGGGAAACAGCTAGAAATCAGTAGTCATTCAGAGCCAATACTAATGAATATCACAGAATAGTGAGAGAACAAGTGTAAAAGACCTCAAAATGTAAGTTTCCAGTCTAGAAAAGATGCTATAGTCTACAGAAATCCTTGAAATAGAGTTACTTCACAAGAAAACAGTGTTTCAACCCACTAGAATTCACTGAAAAGTAGTACTCAACTGTAAAACAGTTGAAAGACAAGTGTATATAGCTTCTCAAGATCAGAGAAGAGTGTATAAAGTTGTTTCTACATGTGGTGAAGTCCCACAGGTAGAAACGAAGGCCCATTATGGGAAACAGCTAGAAATCAGTAGTAATTCAGAGCAAATACTAATGAATATCACAGAATAGTGAGAGAACTAGTGTAAAAGACATCAAAATGTAAGTCTCTAGTCGAGAAAGGATGTTGTACACTGCAAAAATCCTTGAAATAGAGTTAGTTCACATGAAACCAGTGTTTCAAACCAACAGAATTCACTGAAAAGTAGTATTCAACTGTAAAACAGTTGAAAGACAAGTTTATATAGCTTCGCAAGTCCAGAGAAGAGTGTATAAAGTAGTTTCTAATTGTGGTGAAGTCCCACAAGTAGAAAAGAATGCCCTTATAGGAAACAGCTAGAAATCAGTAGTCATTCAGAGCAAATACTAATGAATATCACAAAATAGTGAGAGAACAAGAGTAAAAGACATCAAAATGTAAGTCTTTTTTCTAGAAAGGATGATGTACACTGCAGAAATCCTTGAAAAAGAGTTAGTTCACATGAAACCAGTGTTTCAAACCACCAGAATTCACTGAAAAGTAGTATTTAACTGTAAAACAGTTGAAAGACAAGTTTATATAGCTTCGCAAGTCCAGAGAAGAGTGTATAAAGTTGTTTCTACATGTGGTGAAGTCCCACAAGTAGAAAAGAAGGCCCATTATGGGAAACAGCTAGAAATCAGTAGTCATTCAGAGCCAATACTAATGAATAGCACAGAATAGTGAGAGAACAAGTGTAAAAGACATCAAAATGTAAGTCTCTTGTCTAGAAAGGATGATGTACACTGCAGAAATCCTTGAAAAAGAGTTAGTTCACATGAAACCAGTGTTTCAAACCACCAGAATTCACTGAAAAGTAGTATTTAACTGTAAAACAGTTGAAAGACAAGTTTATATAGCTTCGTAAATCCAGAGAAGAGTGTATAAAGTTGTTTCTACATGTGGTGAAGTCCCACAAGTAGAAAAGAAGGCCCATTATGGGAAACAGCTAGAAATCAGTAGTCATTCAGAGCCAATACTAATGAATATCACAGAATAGTGAGAGAACAAGTGTAAAAGACCTCAAAATGTAAGTTTCCAGTCTAGAAAAGATGCTATACTCTACAGAAATCCTTGAAATAGAGTTACATCACAAGAAAACAGTGTTTCAACCCACTAGAATTCACTGAAAAGTAGTACTCAACTGTAAAACAGTTGAAAGACAAGTGTATATAGCTTCTCAAGTTCAGAGAAGAGTGTATAAAGTTGTTTCTACATGTGGTGAAGTCCCACAGGTAGAAACGAAGGCCCATTATGGGAAACAGCTAGAAATCAGTAGTAATTCAGAGCAAATACTAACGAATATCACAGAATAGTGAGAGAACTGTGTAAACGACATCAAAATGTAAGTCTGTAGTCTAGAAAGGATATTGTACACTGCACAAATCCTTGAAATAGAGTTAGTTCACATGAAACGAGTGTTTCAAACCACCAGAATTCACTGAAAAGTAGTATTTAACTGTAAAACAGTTGAAAGACAAGTTTATATAGCTTCGCAAGTCCAGAGAAGAGTGTATAAAGTTGTTTCTACATGTGGTGAAGTCCCACAAGTAGAAAAGAAGGCCCATTATGGGAAACAGCTAGAAATCAGTAGTCATTCAGAGCCAATACTAATGAATATCACCGAATAGTGAGAGAACAAGTGTAAAAGACATCAAAATGTAAGTTTCTCCTCTAGAAAGGATGCTATACACTACAGAAATCCTTGAAATAGAGTTACTTCACAAGAAAACAGTGTTTTAACCCACTAGAATTCACTGAAAAGTAGTATTCAACTGTAAAACAGTTGAAAGACAAGTTTATATAGCTTCACAAGTCCAGAGAAGAGTATATAAAGTTGTTTCTACATGTGGTGAAGTCCCACAAGTAGAAAAGAATGCCCATTATAGGAATCAGCTAGAAATCAGTAGTCATTCAGAGCAAATACTAATGAATATCACAGAATAGTGAGAGAACTAGTGTAAAAGACACCAAAATGTAAGTCTCTAGTCTAGAAAGGATGTTGTACACTGAAGAAATCCTTGAAATAGAGTTAGTTCACATGAAACCAGTGTTTCAAACCACCAGAATTCACTGAAAAGTAGTATTCAACTGTAAAACAGTTGAAAGACAAGTTTATATAGCTTCGTAAATCCAGAGAAGAGTGTATAAAGTTGTTTCTACATGTGGTGAAGTCCCACAAGTAGAAAAGAAGGCCCATTATGGGAAACAGCTAGAAATCAGTAGTCATTCAGAGCCAATACTAATGAATATCACAGAATAGTGAGAGAACAAGTGTAAAAGACCTCAAAATGTAAGTTTCCAGTCTAGAAAAGATGCTATACTCTACAGAAATCCTTGAAATAGAGTTACGTCACAAGAAAACAGTGTTTCAACCCACTAGAATTCACTGAAAAGTAGTACTCAACTGTAAAACAGTTGAAAGACAAGTGTATATAGCTTCTCAAGTTCAGAGAAGAGTGTATAAAGTTGTTTCTACATGTGGTGAAGTCCCACAGGTAGAAACGAAGGCCCATTATGGGAAACAGCTAGAAATCAGTAGTAATTCAGAGCAAATACTAACGAATATCACAGAATAGTGAGAGAACTGTGTAAACGACATCAAAATGTAAGTCTGTAGTCTAGAAAGGATATTGTACACTGCACAAATCCTTGAAATAGAGTTAGTTCACATGAAACGAGTGTTTCAAACCACCAGAATTCACTGAAAAGTAGTATTTAACAGTAAAACAGTTGAAAGACAAGTTTATATAGCTTCGCAAGTCCAGAGAAGAGTGTATAAAGTTGTTTCTACATGTGGTGAAGTCCCACAAGTAGAAAAGAAGGCCCATTATGGGAAACAGCTAGAAATCAGTAGTCATTCAGAGCCAATACTAATGAATATCACAGAATAGTGAGAGAACAAGTGTAAAAGACCTCAAAATGTAAGTTTACAGTCTAGAAAGGATGCTATACTCTACAGAAATCCTTGAAATAGAGTTACCTCACAAGAAAACAGTGTTTCAACCCACTAGAATTCACTGAAAAGTAGTACTCAACTGTAAAACAGTTGAAAGACAAGTGTATATAGCTTCTCAAGTTCAGAGAAGAATGTATAAAGTTGTTTTTACATGTGGTGAAGTCCCACAAGTAGAAAAGAAGGCCCATTATAGGAAACAGCTAGAAATCAGTAGTCATTCAGAGCAAATACTAATGAATATCACAGAATAGTGAGAGAACAAGTGTAAAAGACATCAAAATGAAAGTGTCTAGTCTAGAAAGGATGTTGTACACTGCAGAAATCTTTGAAATAGAATTAGTTCACATGAAACCAGTGTTTCAAACCACCAGAATTCACTGAAAAGTAGTATTCAACTGTAAAACAGTTGAAAGACAAGTGTATATAGCTTCACAAGTCCAGAGAAGAGTACATAAAGTTGTTTCTACATGTGGTGAAGTCTCACAAGTAGAAAAGAATGCACATTATAGGAAACAGCTAGAAATCAGTAGTCATTCAGATCAAATACTAATGAATATCACAGAATAGTGAGAGAACAACTATAAAAGACATCAAAATGTAAGTCTCTAGTCTAGAAATGATGTTGTACACTGCAGAAATCCTTGAAATAGAGTTAGTTCACAGGAAACCAGTGTTTTAAACCACCGGAATTCACTGAAAAGTAGTATTCAACTGTAAAACAGTTGAAAGACAAGTGTATGTAGCTTCGCAAGTTCAGAGAAGAGTGTATAAAGTTGCTTCTACATGTGGTGAAGTCCCACAAGTAGAAAAGAAGGCCCATTATAGGAAACAGCTAGAAATCAGTAGTCATTCAGAGCAAATACTAATGAATATCACAGAATAGTGAGAGAACAAGTGTAAAAGACATCAAAATGTAAGTCTCTAGTCTAGAAAGGATGTTGTACACTGCAGAAATCCTTGAAATAGAGTTAGTTCACATGAAACCAGTGTTTGAAACCACCAGAATTCACTGAAAAGTAGTATTCAACTGTAAAACAGTTGAAAGACAAGTTTATATAGCTTCGTAAATCCAGAGAAGAGTGTATAAAGTTGTTTCTACATGTGGTGAAGTCCCACAAGTAGAAAAGAAGGCCCATTATAGGAAACAGCTAGAAATCAGTAGTCATTCAGAGCAAATACTAATGAATATCACAAAATAGTGAGAGAACAAGAGTAAAAGACATCAAAATGTAAGTCTTTTTTCTAGAAAGGATGATGTACACTGCAGAAATCCTTGAAAAAGAGTTAGTTCACATGAAACCAGTGTTTCAAACCACCAGAATTCACTGAAAAGTAGTATTTAACTGTAAAACAGTTGAAAGACAAGTTTATATAGCTTCGCAAGTCCAGAGAAGAGTGTATAAAGTTGTTTCTACATGTGGTGAAGTCCCACAAGTAGAAAAGAAGGCCCATTATGGGAAACAGCTAGAAATCAGTAGTCATTCAGAGCCAATACTAATGAATATCACAGAATAGTGAGAGAACAAGTGTAAAAGACCTCAAAATGTAAGTTTACAGTCTAGAAAGGATGCTATACTCTACAGAAATCCTTGAAATAGAGTTACCTCACAAGAAAACAGTGTTTCAACCCACTAGAATTCACTGAAAAGTAGTACTCAACTGTAAAACAGTTGAAAGACAAGTGTATATAGCTTCTCAAGTTCAGAGAAGAATGTATAAAGTTGTTTTTACATGTGGTGAAGTCCCACAAGTAGAAAAGAAGGCCCATTATAGGAAACAGCTAGAAATCAGTAGACATTCAGAGCAAATACTAATGAATATCACAGAATAGTGAGAGAACAAGTGTAAAAGACATCAAAATGAAAGTGTCTAGTCTACAAAGGATGTTGTACACTGCAGAAATCTTTGAAATAGAGTTAGTTCACATGAAACGAGTGTTTCAAACCACCAGAATTCACTGAAAAGTAGTATTTAACTGTAAAACAGTTGAAAGACAAGTTTATATAGCTTCGCAAGTCCAGAGAAGAGTGTATAAAGTTGTTTCTACAAGTGGTGAAGTCCCACATGTAGAAAAGAAGGCCCATTATAGGAAACGGCTGGAAATCAGTAGTCATTGAGAGCAAATACTAATGAATATCACCGAATAGTGAGAGAACAAGTGTAAAAGACATCAAAATGTAAGTTTCTCCTCTAGAAAGGATGCTATACACTACAGAAATCCTTGAAATAGAGTTACTTCACAAGAAAACAGTGTTTTAACCCACTAGAATTCACTGAAAAGTAGTATTCAACTGTAAAACAGTTGAAAGACAAGTTTATATAGCTTAAAGTCCAGAGAAGAGTATATAAAGTTGTTTCTACATGTGGTGAAGTCCCACAAGTAGAAAAGAATGCCCATTATAGGAATCAGCTAGAAATCAGTAGTCATTCAGAGCAAATACTAATGAATATCACAGAATAGTGAGAGAACTAGTGTAAAAGACACCAAAATGTAAGTCTCTAGTCTAGAAAGGATGTTGTACACTGCAGAAATCCTTGAAATAGAGTTAGTTCACATGAAACCAGTGTTTCAAACCACCAGAATTCACTGAAAAGTAGTATTCAACTGTAAAACAGTTGAAAGACAAGTTTATATAGCTTCGTAAATCCAGAGAAGAGTGTATAAAGTTGTTTCTACATGTGGTGAAGTCCCACAAGTAGAAAAGAAGGCCCATTATGGGAAACAGCTAGAAATCAGTAGTCATTCAGAGCCAATACTAATGAATATCACAGAATAGTGAGAGAACAAGTGTAAAAGACCTCAAAATGTAAGTTTCCAGTCTAGAAAAGATGCTATAGTCTACAGAAATCCTTGAAATAGAGTTACTTCACAAGAAAACAGTGTTTCAACCCACTAGAATTCACTGAAAAGTAGTACTCAACTGTAAAACAGTTGAAAGACAAGTGTATATAGCTTCTCAAGTTCAGAGAAGAGTGTATAAAGTTGTTTCTACATGTGGTGAAGTCCCACAGGTAGAAACGAAGGCCCATTATGGGAAACAGCTAGAAATCAGTAGTAATTCAGAGCAAATACTAATGAATATCACAGAATAGTGAGAGAACTAGTGTAAAAGACATCAAAATGTAAGTCTCTAGTCGAGAAAGGATGTTGTACACTGCAAAAATCCTTGAAATACAGTTAGTTCACATGAAACCAGTGTTTCAAACCAACAGAATTCACTGAAAAGTAGTATTCAACTGTAAAACAGTTGAAAGACAAGTTTATATAGCTTCGCAAGTCCAGAGAAGAGTGTATAAAGTAGTTTCTAATTGTGGTGAAGTCCCACAAGTAGAAAAGAATGCCTTTATAGGAAACAGCTAGAAATCAGTAGTCATTCAGAGCAAATACTAATGAATATCACAAAATAGTGAGAGAACAAGAGTAAAAGACATCAAAATGTAAGTCTTTTTTCTAGAAAGGATGATGTACACTGCAGAAATCCTTGAAAAAGAGTTAGTTCACATGAAACCAGTTTTTCAAACCACCAGAATTCACTGAAAAGTAGTATTTAACTGTAAAACAGTTGAAAGACAAGTTTATATAGCTTCGTAAGTCCAGAGAAGAGTGTATAAAGTTGTTTCTACATGTGGTGAAGTCCCACAGGTAGAAAAGAAGGCCCATTATGGGAAACAGCTAGAAATCAGTAGTCATTCAGAGCCAATACTAATGAATAGCACAGAATAGTGAGAGAACAAGTGTAAAAGACATCAAAATGTAAGTCTCTTGTCTAGAAAGGATGATGTACACTGCAGAAATCCTTGAAAAAGAGTTAGTTCACATGAAACCAGTGTTTCAAACCACCAGAATTCACTGAAAAGTAGTATTTAACTGTAAAACAGTTGAAAGACAAGTTTATATAGCTTCGCAAGTCCAGAGAAGAGTGTATAAAGTTGTTTCTACATGTGGTGAAGTCCCACAAGTAGAAAAGAAGGCCCATTATGGGAAACAGCTAGAAATCAGTAGTCATTCAGAGCCAATACTAATGAATATCACAGAATAGTGAGAGAACAAGTGTAAAAGACCTCAAAATGTAAGTTTACAGTCTAGAAAGGATGCTATACTCTACAGAAATCCTTGAAATAGAGTTACCTCACAAGAAAACAGTGTTTCAACCCACTAGAATTCACTGAAAAGTAGTACTCAACTGTAAAACAGTTGAAAGACAAGTGTATATAGCTTCTCAAGTTCAGAGAAGAATGTATAAAGTTGTTTTTACATGTGGTGAAGTCCCACAAGTAGAAAAGAAGGCCCATTATAGGAAACAGCTAGAAATCAGTAGTCATTCAGAGCAAATACTAATGAATATCACAGAATAGTGAGAGAACAAGTGTAAAAGACATCAAAATGAAAGTGTCTAGTCTACAAAGGATGTTGTACACTGCAGAAATCTTTGAAATAGAGTTAGTTCACATGAAACGAGTGTTTCAAACCACCAGAATTCACTGAAAAGTAGTATTTAACTGTAAAACAGTTGAAAGACAAGTTTATATAGCTTCGCAAGTCCAGAGAAGAGTGTATAAAGTTGTTTCTACAAGTGGTGAAGTCCCACATGTAGAAAAGAAGGCCCATTATAGGAAACGGCTGGAAATCAGTAGTCATTGAGAGCAAATACTAATGAATATCACCGAATAGTGAGAGAACAAGTGTAAAAGACATCAAAATGTAAGTTTCTCCTCTAGAAAGGATGCTATACACTACAGAAATCCTTGAAATAGAGTTACTTCACAAGAAAACAGTGTTTTAACCCACTAGAATTCACTGAAAAGTAGTATTCAACTGTAAAACAGTTGAAAGACAAGTTTATATAGCTTCACAAGTCCAGAGAAGAGTATATAAAGTTGTTTCTACATGTGGTGAAGTCCCACAAGTAGAAAAGAATGCCCATTATAGGAATCAGCTAGAAATCAGTAGTCATTCAGAGCAAATACTAATGAATATCACAGAATAGTGAGAGAACTAGTGTAAAAGACACCAAAATGTAAGTCTCTAGTCTAGAAAGGATGTTGTACACTGCAGAAATCCTTGAAATAGAGTTAGTTCACATGAAACCAGTGTTTCAAACCACCAGAATTCACTGAAAAGTAGTATTCAACTGTAAAACAGTTGAAAGACAAGTTTATATAGCTTCGTAAATCCAGAGAAGAGTGTATAAAGTTGTTTCTACATGTGGTGAAGTCCCACAAGTAGAAAAGAAGGCCCATTATGGGAAACAGCTAGAAATCAGTAGTCATTCAGAGCCAATACTAATGAATATCACAGAATAGTGAGAGAACAAGTGTAAAAGACCTCAAAATGTAAGTTTCCAGTCTAGAAAAGATGCTATAGTCTACAGAAATCCTTGAAATAGAGTTACTTCACAAGAAAACAGTGTTTCAACCCAGTAGAATTCATTGAAAAGTAGTACTCAACTGTAAAACAGTTGAAAGACAAGTGTATATAGCTTCTCAAGTTCAGAGAAGAGTGTATAAAGTTGTTTCTACATGTGGTGAAGTCCCACAGGTAGAAACGAAGGCCCATTATGGGAAACAGCTAGAAATCAGTAGTAATTCAGAGCAAATACTAATGAATATCACAGAATAGTGAGAGAACTAGTGTAAAAGACATCAAAATGTAAGTCTCTAGTCGAGAAAGGATGTTGTACACTGCAAAAATCCTTGAAATAGAGTTAGTTCACATGAAACCAGTGTTTCAAACCAACAGAATTCACTGAAAAGTAGTATTCAACTGTAAAACAGTTGAAAGACAAGTTTATATAGCTTCGCAAGTCCAGAGAAGAGTGTATAAAGTAGTTTCTAATTGTGGTGAAGTCCCACAAGTAGAAAAGAATGCCCTTATAGGAAACAGCTAGAAATCAGTAGTCATTCAGAGCAAATACTAATGAATATCACAAAATAGTGAGAGAACAAGAGTAAAAGACATCAAAATGTAAGTCTTTTTTCTAGAAAGGATGATGTACACTGCAGAAATCCTTGAAAAAGAGTTAGTTCACATGAAACCAGTGTTTCAAACCACCAGAATTCACTGAAAAGTAGTATTTAACTGTAAAACAGTTGAAAGACAAGTTTATATAGCTTCGTAAGTCCAGAGAAGAGTGTATAAAGTTGTTTCTACATGTGGTGAAGTCCCACAGGTAGAAAAGAAGGCCCATTATGGGAAACAGCTAGAAATCAGTAGTCATTCAGAGCCAATACTAATGAATAGCACAGAATAGTGAGAGAACAAGTGTAAAAGACATCAAAATGTAAGTCTCTTGTCTAGAAAGGATGATGTACACTGCAGAAATCCTTGAAAAAGAGTTAGTTCACATGAAACCAGTGTTTCAAACCACCAGAATTCACTGAAAAGTAGTATTTAACTGTAAAACAGTTGAAAGACAAGTTTATATAGCTTCGTAAATCCAGAGAAGAGTGTATAAAGTTGTTTCTACATGTGGTGAAGTCCCACAAGTAGAAAAGAAGGCCCATTATGGGAAACAGCTAGAAATCAGTAGTCATTCAGAGCCAATACTAATGAATATCACAGAATAGTGAGAGAACAAGTGTAAAAGACCTCAAAATGTAAGTTTCCAGTCTAGAAAAGATGCTATACTCTACAGAAATCCTTGAAATAGAGTTACATCACAAGAAAACAGTGTTTCAACCCACTAGAATTCACTGAAAAGTAGTACTCAACTGTAAAACAGTTGAAAGACAAGTGTATATAGCTTCTCAAGTTCAGAGAAGAGTGTATAAAGTTGTTTCTACATGTGGTGAAGTCCCACAGGTAGAAACGAAGGCCCATTATGGGAAACAGCTAGAAATCAGTAGTAATTCAGAGCAAATACTAACGAATATCACAGAATAGTGAGAGAACTGTGTAAACGACATCAAAATGTAAGTCTGTAGTCTAGAAAGGATATTGTACACTGCACAAATCCTTGAAATAGAGTTAGTTCACATGAAACGAGTGTTTCAAACCACCAGAATTCACTGAAAAGTAGTATTTAACTGTAAAACAGTTGAAAGACAAGTTTATATAGCTTCGCAAGTCCAGAGAAGAGTGTATAAAGTTGTTTCTACATGTGGTGAAGTCCCACAAGTAGAAAAGAAGGCCCATTATGGGAAACAGCTAGAAATCAGTAGTCATTCAGAGCCAATACTAATGAATATCACCGAATAGTGAGAGAACAAGTGTAAAAGACATCAAAATGTAAGTTTCTCCTCTAGAAAGGATGCTATACACTACAGAAATCCTTGAAATAGAGTTACTTCACAAGAAAACAGTGTTTTAACCCACTAGAATTCACTGAAAAGTAGTATTCAACTGTAAAACAGTTGAAAGACAAGTTTATATAGCTTCACAAGTCCAGAGAAGAGTATATAAAGTTGTTTCTACATGTGGTGAAGTCCCACAAGTAGAAAAGAATGCCCATTATAGGAATCAGCTAGAAATCAGTAGTCATTCAGAGCAAATACTAATGAATATCACAGAATAGTGAGAGAACTAGTGTAAAAGACACCAAAATGTAAGTCTCTAGTCTAGAAAGGATGTTGTACACTGAAGAAATCCTTGAAATAGAGTTAGTTCACATGAAACCAGTGTTTCAAACCACCAGAATTCACTGAAAAGTAGTATTCAACTGTAAAACAGTTGAAAGACAAGTTTATATAGCTTCGTAAATCCAGAGAAGAGTGTATAAAGTTGTTTCTACATGTGGTGAAGTCCCACAAGTAGAAAAGAAGGCCCATTATGGGAAACAGCTAGAAATCAGTAGTCATTCAGAGCCAATACTAATGAATATCACAGAATAGTGAGAGAACAAGTGTAAAAGACCTCAAAATGTAAGTTTCCAGTCTAGAAAAGATGCTATACTCTACAGAAATCCTTGAAATAGAGTTACGTCACAAGAAAACAGTGTTTCAACCCACTAGAATTCACTGAAAAGTAGTACTCAACTGTAAACTAGTTGAAAGACAAGTGTATATAGCTTCTCAAGTTCAGAGAAGAGTGTATAAAGTTGTTTCTACATGTGGTGAAGTCCCACAGGTAGAAACGAAGGCCCATTATGGGAAACAGCTAGAAATCAGTAGTAATTCAGAGCAAATACTAACGAATATCACAGAATAGTGAGAGAACTGTGTAAACGACATCAAAATGTAAGTCTGTAGTCTAGAAAGGATATTGTACACTGCACAAATCCTTGAAATAGAGTTAGTTCACATGAAACGAGTGTTTCAAACCACCAGAATTCACTGAAAAGTAGTATTTAACAGTAAAACAGTTGAAAGACAAGTTTATATAGCTTCGCAAGTCCAGAGAAGAGTGTATAAAGTTGTTTCTACATGTGGTGAAGTCCCACAAGTAGAAAAGAAGGCCCATTATGGGAAACAGCTAGAAATCAGTAGTCATTCAGAGCCAATACTAATGAATATCACAGAATAGTGAGAGAACAAGTGTAAAAGACCTCAAAATGTAAGTTTACAGTCTAGAAAGGATGCTATACTCTACAGAAATCCTTGAAATAGAGTTACCTCACAAGAAAACAGTGTTTCAACCCACTAGAATTCACTGAAAAGTAGTACTCAACTGTAAAACAGTTGAAAGACAAGTGTATATAGCTTCTCAAGTTCAGAGAAGAATGTATAAAGTTGTTTTTACATGTGGTGAAGTCCCACAAGTAGAAAAGAAGGCCCATTATAGGAAACAGCTAGAAATCAGTAGTCATTCAGAGCAAATACTAATGAATATCACAGAATAGTGAGAGAACAAGTGTAAAAGACATCAAAATGAAAGTGTCTAGTCTAGAAAGGATGTTGTACACTGCAGAAATCTTTGAAATAGAGTTAGTTCACATGAAACCAGTGTTTCAAACCACCAGAATTCACTGAAAAGTAGTATTCAACTGTAAAACAGTTGAAAGACAAGTGTATATAGCTTCACAAGTCCAGAGAAGAGTACATAAAGTTGTTTCTACATGTGGTGAAGTCTCACAAGTAGAAAAGAATGCACATTATAGGAAACAGCTAGAAATCAGTAGTCATTCAGATCAAATACTAATGAATATCACAGAATAGTGAGAGAACAACTATAAAAGACATCAAAATGTAAGTCTCTAGTCTAGAAATGATGTTGTACACTGCAGAAATCCTTGAAATAGAGTTAGTTCACAGGAAACCAGTGTTTTAAACCACCGGAATTCACTGAAAAGTAGTATTCAACTGTAAAACAGTTGAAAGACAAGTGTATGTAGCTTCGCAAGTTCAGAGAAGAGTGTATAAAGTTGCTTCTACATGTGGTGAAGTCCCACAAGTAGAAAAGAAGGCCCATTATAGGAAACAGCTAGAAATCAGTAGTCATTCAGAGCAAATACTAATGAATATCACAGAATAGTGAGAGAACAAGTGTAAAAGACATCAAAATGTAAGTCTCTAGTCTAGAAAGGATGTTGTACACTGCAGAAATCCTTGAAATAGAGTTAGTTCACATGAAACCAGTGTTTGAAACCACCAGAATTCACTGAAAAGTAGTATTCAACTGTAAAACAGTTGAAAGACAAGTTTATATAGCTTCGTAAATCCAGAGAAGAGTGTATAAAGTTGTTTCTACATGTGGTGAAGTCCCACAAGTAGAAAAGAAGGCCCATTATGGGAAACAGCTAGAAATCAGTAGTCATTCAGAGCCAATACTAATGAATATCACAGAATAGTGAGAGAACAAGTGTAAAAGACCTCAAAATGTAAGTTTCCAGTCTAGAAAAGATGCTATAGTCTACAGAAATCCTTGAAATAGAGTTACTTCACAAGAAAACAGTGTTTCAACCCACTAGAATTCACTGAAAAGTAGTACTCAACTGTAAAACAGTTGAAAGACAAGTGTATATAGCTTCTCAAGATCAGAGAAGAGTGTATAAAGTTGTTTCTACATGTGGTGAAGTCCCACAGGTAGAAACGAAGGCCCATTATGGGAAACAGCTAGAAATCAGTAGTAATTCAGAGCAAATACTAATGAATATCACAGAATAGTGAGAGAACTAGTGTAAAAGACATCAAAATGTAAGTCTCTAGTCGAGAAAGGATGTTGTACACTGCAAAAATCCTTGAAATAGAGTTAGTTCACATGAAACCAGTGTTTCAAACCAACAGAATTCACTGAAAAGTAGTATTCAACTGTAAAACAGTTGAAAGACAAGTTTATATAGCTTCGCAAGTCCAGAGAAGAGTGTATAAAGTAGTTTCTAATTGTGGTGAAGTCCCACAAGTAGAAAAGAATGCCCTTATAGGAAACAGCTAGAAATCAGTAGTCATTCAGAGCAAATACTAATGAATATCACAAAATAGTGAGAGAACAAGAGTAAAAGACATCAAAATGTAAGTCTTTTTTCTAGAAAGGATGATGTACACTGCAGAAATCCTTGAAAAAGAGTTAGTTCACATGAAACCAGTGTTTCAAACCACCAGAATTCACTGAAAAGTAGTATTTAACTGTAAAACAGTTGAAAGACAAGTTTATATAGCTTCGTAAGTCCAGAGAAGAGTGTATAAAGTTGTTTCTACATGTGGTGAAGTCCCACAGGTAGAAAAGAAGGCCCATTATGGGAAACAGCTAGAAATCAGTAGTCATTCAGAGCCAATACTAATGAATAGCACAGAATAGTGAGAGAACAAGTGTAAAAGACATCAAAATGTAAGTCTCTTGTCTAGAAAGGATGATGTACACTGCAGAAATCCTTGAAAAAGAGTTAGTTCACATGAAACCAGTGTTTCAAACCACCAGAATTCACTGAAAAGTAGTATTTAACTGTAAAACAGTTGAAAGACAAGTTTATATAGCTTCGCAAGTCCAGAGAAGAGTGTATAAAGTTGTTTCTACATGTGGTGAAGTCCCACAAGTAGAAAAGAAGGCCCATTATGGGAAACAGCTAGAAATCAGTAGTCATTCAGAGCCAATACTAATGAATATCACAGAATAGTGAGAGAACAAGTGTAAAAGACCTCAAAATGTAAGTTTACAGTCTAGAAAGGATGCTATACTCTACAGAAATCCTTGAAATAGAGTTACCTCACAAGAAAACAGTGTTTCAACCCACTAGAATTCACTGAAAAGTAGTACTCAACTGTAAAACAGTTGAAAGACAAGTGTATATAGCTTCTCAAGTTCAGAGAAGAATGTATAAAGTTGTTTTTACATGTGGTGAAGTCCCACAAGTAGAAAAGAAGGCCCATTATAGGAAACAGCTAGAAATCAGTAGTCATTCAGAGCAAATACTAATGAATATCACAGAATAGTGAGAGAACAAGTGTAAAAGACATCAAAATGAAAGTGTCTAGTCTACAAAGGATGTTGTACACTGCAGAAATCTTTGAAATAGAGTTAGTTCACATGAAACGAGTGTTTCAAACCACCAGAATTCACTGAAAAGTAGTATTTAACTGTAAAACAGTTGAAAGACAAGTTTATATAGCTTCGCAAGTCCAGAGAAGAGTGTATAAAGTTGTTTCTACAAGTGGTGAAGTCCCACATGTAGAAAAGAAGGCCCATTATAGGAAACGGCTGGAAATCAGTAGTCATTGAGAGCAAATACTAATGAATATCACCGAATAGTGAGAGAACAAGTGTAAAAGACATCAAAATGTAAGTTTCTCCTCTAGAAAGGATGCTATACACTACAGAAATCCTTGAAATAGAGTTACTTCACAAGAAAACAGTGTTTTAACCCACTAGAATTCACTGAAAAGTAGTATTCAACTGTAAAACAGTTGAAAGACAAGTTTATATAGCTTCACAAGTCCAGAGAAGAGTATATAAAGTTGTTTCTACATGTGGTGAAGTCCCACAAGTAGAAAAGAATGCCCATTATAGGAATCAGCTAGAAATCAGTAGTCATTCAGAGCAAATACTAATGAATATCACAGAATAGTGAGAGAACTAGTGTAAAAGACACCAAAATGTAAGTCTCTAGTCTAGAAAGGATGTTGTACACTGCAGAAATCCTTGAAATAGAGTTAGTTCACATGAAACCAGTGTTTCAAACCACCAGAATTCACTGAAAAGTAGTATTCAACTGTAAAACAGTTGAAAGACAAGTTTATATAGCTTCGTAAATCCAGAGAAGAGTGTATAAAGTTGTTTCTACATGTGGTGAAGTCCCACAAGTAGAAAAGAAGGCCCATTATGGGAAACAGCTAGAAATCAGTAGTCATTCAGAGCCAATACTAATGAATATCACAGAATAGTGAGAGAACAAGTGTAAAAGACCTCAAAATGTAAGTTTCCAGTCTAGAAAAGATGCTATAGTCTACAGAAATCCTTGAAATAGAGTTACTTCACAAGAAAACAGTGTTTCAACCCACTAGAATTCACTGAAAAGTAGTACTCAACTGTAAAACAGTTGAAAGACAAGTGTATATAGCTTCTCAAGTTCAGAGAAGAGTGTATAAAGTTGTTTCTACATGTGGTGAAGTCCCACAGGTAGAAACGAAGGCCCATTATGGGAAACAGCTAGAAATCAGTAGTAATTCAGAGCAAATACTAATGAATATCACAGAATAGTGAGAGAACTAGTGTAAAAGACATCAAAATGTAAGTCTCTAGTCGAGAAAGGATGTTGTACACTGCAAAAATCCTTGAAATAGAGTTAGTTCACATGAAACCAGTGTTTCAAACCAACAGAATTCACTGAAAAGTAGTATTCAACTGTAAAACAGTTGAAAGACAAGTTTATATAGCTTCGCAAGTCCAGAGAAGAGTGTATAAAGTAGTTTCTAATTGTGGTGAAGTCCCACAAGTAGAAAAGAATGCCCTTATAGGAAACAGCTAGAAATCAGTAGTCATTCAGAGCAAATACTAATGAATATCACAAAATAGTGAGAGAACAAGAGTAAAAGACATCAAAATGTAAGTCTTTTTTCTAGAAAGGATGATGTACACTGCAGAAATCCTTGAAAAAGAGTTAGTTCACATGAAACCAGTGTTTCAAACCACCAGAATTCACTGAAAAGTAGTATTTAACTGTAAAACAGTTGAAAGACAAGTTTATATAGCTTCGTAAGTCCAGAGAAGAGTGTATAAAGTTGTTTCTACATGTGGTGAAGTCCCACAGGTAGAAAAGAAGGCCCATTATGGGAAACAGCTAGAAATCAGTAGTCATTCAGAGCCAATACTAATGAATAGCACAGAATAGTGAGAGAACAAGTGTAAAAGACATCAAAATGTAAGTCTCTTGTCTAGAAAGGATGATGTACACTGCAGAAATCCTTGAAAAAGAGTTAGTTCACATGAAACCAGTGTTTCAAACCACCAGAATTCACTGAAAAGTAGTATTTAACTGTAAAACAGTTGAAAGACAAGTTTATATAGCTTCGTAAATCCAGAGAAGAGTGTATAAAGTTGTTTCTACATGTGGTGAAGTCCCACAAGTAGAAAAGAAGGCCCATTATGGGAAACAGCTAGAAATCAGTAGTCATTCAGAGCCAATACTAATGAATATCACAGAATAGTGAGAGAACAAGTGTAAAAGACCTCAAAATGTAAGTTTCCAGTCTAGAAAAGATGCTATACTCTACAGAAATCCTTGAAATAGAGTTACATCACAAGAAAACAGTGTTTCAACCCACTAGAATTCACTGAAAAGTAGTACTCAACTGTAAAACAGTTGAAAGACAAGTGTATATAGCTTCTCAAGTTCAGAGAAGAGTGTATAAAGTTGTTTCTACATGTGGTGAAGTCCCACAGGTAGAAACGAAGGCCCATTATGGGAAACAGCTAGAAATCAGTAGTAATTCAGAGCAAATACTAACGAATATCACAGAATAGTGAGAGAACTGTGTTAACGACATCAAAATGTAAGTCTGTAGTCTAGAAAGGATATTGTACACTGCACAAATCCTTGAAATAGAGTTAGTTCACATGAAACGAGTGTTTCAAACCACCAGAATTCACTGAAAAGTAGTATTTAACAGTAAAACAGTTGAAAGACAAGTTTATATAGCTTCGCAAGTCCAGAGAAGAGTGTATAAAGTTGTTTCTACATGTGGTGAAGTCCCACAAGTAGAAAAGAAGGCCCATTATGGGAAACAGCTAGAAATCAGTAGTCATTCAGAGCCAATACTAATGAATATCACAGAATAGTGAGAGAACAAGTGTAAAAGACCTCAAAATGTAAGTTTACAGTCTAGAAAGGATGCTATACTCTACAGAAATCCTTGAAATAGAGTTACCTCACAAGAAAACAGTGTTTCAACCCACTAGAATTCACTGAAAAGTAGTACTCAACTGTAAAACAGTTGAAAGACAAGTGTATATAGCTTCTCAAGTTCAGAGAAGAATGTATAAAGTTGTTTTTACATGTGGTGAAGTCCCACAAGTAGAAAAGAAGGCCCATTATAGGAAACAGCTAGAAATCAGTAGTCATTCAGAGCAAATACTAATGAATATCACAGAATAGTGAGAGAACAAGTGTAAAAGACATCAAAATGAAAGTGTCTAGTCTAGAAAGGATGTTGTACACTGCAGAAATCTTTGAAATAGAGTTAGTTCACATGAAACCAGTGTTTCAAACCACCAGAATTCACTGAAAAGTAGTATTCAACTGTAAAACAGTTGAAAGACAAGTGTATATAGCTTCACAAGTCCAGAGAAGAGTACATAAAGTTGTTTCTACATGTGGTGAAGTCTCACAAGTAGAAAAGAATGCACATTATAGGAAACAGCTAGAAATCAGTAGTCATTCAGATCAAATACTAATGAATATCACAGAATAGTGAGAGAACAACTATAAAAGACATCAAAATGTAAGTCTCTAGTCTAGAAATGATGTTGTACACTGCAGAAATCCTTGAAATAGAGTTAGTTCACAGGAAACCAGTGTTTTAAACCACCGGAATTCACTGAAAAGTAGTATTCAACTGTAAAACAGTTGAAAGACAAGTGTATGTAGCTTCGCAAGTTCAGAGAAGAGTGTATAAAGTTGCTTCTACATGTGGTGAAGTCCCACAAGTAGAAAAGAAGGCCCATTATAGGAAACAGCTAGAAATCAGTAGTCATTCAGAGCAAATACTAATGAATATCACAGAATAGTGAGAGAACAAGTGTAAAAGACATCAAAATGTAAGTCTCTAGTCTAGAAAGGATGTTGTACACTGCAGAAATCCTTGAAATAGAGTTAGTTCACATGAAACCAGTGTTTGAAACCACCAGAATTCACTGAAAAGTAGTATTCAACTGTAAAACAGTTGAAAGACAAGTTTATATAGCTTCGTAAATCCAGAGAAGAGTGTATAAAGTTGTTTCTACATGTGGTGAAGTCCCACAAGTAGAAAAGAAGGCCCATTATGGGAAACAGCTAGAAATCAGTAGTCATTCAGAGCCAATACTAATGAATATCACAGAATAGTGAGAGAACAAGTGTAAAAGACCTCAAAATGTAAGTTTCCAGTCTAGAAAAGATGCTATAGTCTACAGAAATCCTTGAAATAGAGTTACTTCACAAGAAAACAGTGTTTCAACCCACTAGAATTCACTGAAAAGTAGTACTCAACTGTAAAACAGTTGAAAGACAAGTGTATATAGCTTCTCAAGATCAGAGAAGAGTGTATAAAGTTGTTTCTACATGTGGTGAAGTCCCACAGGTAGAAACGAAGGCCCATTATGGGAAACAGCTAGAAATCAGTAGTAATTCAGAGCAAATACTAATGAATATCACAGAATAGTGAGAGAACTAGTGTAAAAGACATCAAAATGTAAGTCTCTAGTCGAGAAAGGATGTTGTACACTGCAAAAATCCTTGAAATACAGTTAGTTCACATGAAACCAGTGTTTCAAACCAACAGAATTCACTGAAAAGTAGTATTCAACTGTAAAACAGTTGAAAGACAAGTTTATATAGCTTCGCAAGTCCAGAGAAGAGTGTATAAAGTAGTTTCTAATTGTGGTGAAGTCCCACAAGTAGAAAAGAATGCCCTTATAGGAAACAGCTAGAAATCAGTAGTCATTCAGAGCAAATACTAATGAATATCACAAAATAGTGAGAGAACAAGAGTAAAAGACATCAAAATGTAAGTCTTTTTTCTAGAAAGGATGATGTACACTGCAGAAATCCTTGAAAAAGAGTTAGTTCACATGAAACCAGTGTTTCAAACCACCAGAATTCACTGAAAAGTAGTATTTAACTGTAAAACAGTTGAAAGACAAGTTTATATAGCTTCGTAAGTCCAGAGAAGAGTGTATAAAGTTGTTTCTACATGTGGTGAAGTCCCACAGGTAGAAAAGAAGGCCCATTATGGGAAACAGCTAGAAATCAGTAGTCATTCAGAGCCAATACTAATGAATAGCACAGAATAGTGAGAGAACAAGTGTAAAAGACATCAAAATGTAAGTCTCTTGTCTAGAAAGGATGATGTACACTGCAGAAATCCTTGAAAAAGAGTTAGTTCACATGAAACCAGTGTTTCAAACCACCAGAATTCACTGAAAAGTAGTATTTAACTGTAAAACAGTTGAAAGACAAGTTTATATAGCTTCGCAAGTCCAGAGAAGAGTGTATAAAGTTGTTTCTACATGTGGTGAAGTCCCACAAGTAGAAAAGAAGGCCCATTATGGGAAACAGCTAGAAATCAGTAGTCATTCAGAGCCAATACTAATGAATATCACAGAATAGTGAGAGAACAAGTGTAAAAGACCTCAAAATGTAAGTTTACAGTCTAGAAAGGATGCTATACTCTACAGAAATCCTTGAAATAGAGTTACCTCACAAGAAAACAGTGTTTCAACCCACTAGAATTCACTGAAAAGTAGTACTCAACTGTAAAACAGTTGAAAGACAAGTGTATATAGCTTCTCAAGTTCAGAGAAGAATGTATAAAGTTGTTTTTACATGTGGTGAAGTCCCACAAGTAGAAAAGAAGGCCCATTATAGGAAACAGCTAGAAATCAGTAGTCATTCAGAGCAAATACTAATGAATATCACAGAATAGTGAGAGAACAAGTGTAAAAGACATCAAAATGAAAGTGTCTAGTCTACAAAGGATGTTGTACACTGCAGAAATCTTTGAAATAGAGTTAGTTCACATGAAACGAGTGTTTCAAACCACCAGAATTCAC
Source organism: Cnephaeus nilssonii (assembly GCF_951640355.1). Taxonomy (NCBI): domain Eukaryota; kingdom Metazoa; phylum Chordata; class Mammalia; order Chiroptera; family Vespertilionidae; genus Cnephaeus; species Cnephaeus nilssonii. The sequence goes on along the minus strand of NC_137083.1, from coordinate 86,660,911 downwards.
TGAAAAGTAGTATTTAACTGTAAAACAGTTGAAAGACAAGTTTATATAGCTTCGCAAGTCCAGAGAAGAGTGTATAAAGTTGTTTCTACAAGTGGTGAAGTCCCACATGTAGAAAAGAAGGCCCATTATAGGAAACGGCTGGAAATCAGTAGTCATTGAGAGCAAATACTAATGAATATCACCGAATAGTGAGAGAACAAGTGTAAAAGACATCAAAATGTAAGTTTCTCCTCTAGAAAGGATGCTATACACTACAGAAATCCTTGAAATAGAGTTACTTCACAAGAAAACAGTGTTTTAACCCACTAGAATTCACTGAAAAGTAGTATTCAACTGTAAAACAGTTGAAAGACAAGTTTATATAGCTTCACAAGTCCAGAGAAGAGTATATAAAGTTGTTTCTACATGTGGTGAAGTCCCACAAGTAGAAAAGAATGCCCATTATAGGAATCAGCTAGAAATCAGTAGTCATTCAGAGCAAATACTAATGAATATCACAGAATAGTGAGAGAACTAGTGTAAAAGACACCAAAATGTAAGTCTCTAGTCTAGAAAGGATGTTGTACACTGCAGAAATCCTTGAAATAGAGTTAGTTCACATGAAACCAGTGTTTCAAACCACCAGAATTCACTGAAAAGTAGTATTCAACTGTAAAACAGTTGAAAGACAAGTTTATATAGCTTCGTAAATCCAGAGAAGAGTGTATAAAGTTGTTTCTACATGTGGTGAAGTCCCACAAGTAGAAAAGAAGGCCCATTATGGGAAACAGCTAGAAATCAGTAGTCATTCAGAGCCAATACTAATGAATATCACAGAATAGTGAGAGAACAAGTGTAAAAGACCTCAAAATGTAAGTTTCCAGTCTAGAAAAGATGCTATAGTCTACAGAAATCCTTGAAATAGAGTTACTTCACAAGAAAACAGTGTTTCAACCCACTAGAATTCACTGAAAAGTAGTACTCAACTGTAAAACAGTTGAAAGACAAGTGTATATAGCTTCTCAAGTTCAGAGAAGAGTGTATAAAGTTGTTTCTACATGTGGTGAAGTCCCACAGGTAGAAACGAAGGCCCATTATGGGAAACAGCTAGAAATCAGTAGTAATTCAGAGCAAATACTAATGAATATCACAGAATAGTGAGAGAACTAGTGTAAAAGACATCAAAATGTAAGTCTCTAGTCGAGAAAGGATGTTGTACACTGCAAAAATCCTTGAAATAGAGTTAGTTCACATGAAACCAGTGTTTCAAACCAACAGAATTCACTGAAAAGTAGTATTCAACTGTAAAACAGTTGAAAGACAAGTTTATATAGCTTCGCAAGTCCAGAGAAGAGTGTATAAAGTAGTTTCTAATTGTGGTGAAGTCCCACAAGTAGAAAAGAATGCCCTTATAGGAAACAGCTAGAAATCAGTAGTCATTCAGAGCAAATACTAATGAATATCACAAAATAGTGAGAGAACAAGAGTAAAAGACATCAAAATGTAAGTCTTTTTTCTAGAAAGGATGATGTACACTGCAGAAATCCTTGAAAAAGAGTTAGTTCACATGAAACCAGTGTTTCAAACCACCAGAATTCACTGAAAAGTAGTATTTAACTGTAAAACAGTTGAAAGACAAGTTTATATAGCTTCGTAAGTCCAGAGAAGAGTGTATAAAGTTGTTTCTACATGTGGTGAAGTCCCACAGGTAGAAAAGAAGGCCCATTATGGGAAACAGCTAGAAATCAGTAGTCATTCAGAGCCAATACTAATGAATAGCACAGAATAGTGAGAGAACAAGTGTAAAAGACATCAAAATGTAAGTCTCTTGTCTAGAAAGGATGATGTACACTGCAGAAATCCTTGAAAAAGAGTTAGTTCACATGAAACCAGTGTTTCAAACCACCAGAATTCACTGAAAAGTAGTATTTAACTGTAAAACAGTTGAAAGACAAGTTTATATAGCTTCGTAAATCCAGAGAAGAGTGTATAAAGTTGTTTCTACATGTGGTGAAGTCCCACAAGTAGAAAAGAAGGCCCATTATGGGAAACAGCTAGAAATCAGTAGTCATTCAGAGCCAATACTAATGAATATCACAGAATAGTGAGAGAACAAGTGTAAAAGACCTCAAAATGTAAGTTTCCAGTCTAGAAAAGATGCTATACTCTACAGAAATCCTTGAAATAGAGTTACATCACAAGAAAACAGTGTTTCAACCCACTAGAATTCACTGAAAAGTAGTACTCAACTGTAAAACAGTTGAAAGACAAGTGTATATAGCTTCTCAAGTTCAGAGAAGAGTGTATAAAGTTGTTTCTACATGTGGTGAAGTCCCACAGGTAGAAACGAAGGCCCATTATGGGAAACAGCTAGAAATCAGTAGTAATTCAGAGCAAATACTAACGAATATCACAGAATAGTGAGAGAACTGTGTAAACGACATCAAAATGTAAGTCTGTAGTCTAGAAAGGATATTGTACACTGCACAAATCCTTGAAATAGAGTTAGTTCACATGAAACGAGTGTTTCAAACCACCAGAATTCACTGAAAAGTAGTATTTAACTGTAAAACAGTTGAAAGACAAGTTTATATAGCTTCGCAAGTCCAGAGAAGAGTGTATAAAGTTGTTTCTACATGTGGTGAAGTCCCACAAGTAGAAAAGAAGGCCCATTATGGGAAACAGCTAGAAATCAGTAGTCATTCAGAGCCAATACTAATGAATATCACCGAATAGTGAGAGAACAAGTGTAAAAGACATCAAAATGTAAGTTTCTCCTCTAGAAAGGATGCTATACACTACAGAAATCCTTGAAATAGAGTTACTTCACAAGAAAACAGTGTTTTAACCCACTAGAATTCACTGAAAAGTAGTATTCAACTGTAAAACAGTTGAAAGACAAGTTTATATAGCTTCACAAGTCCAGAGAAGAGTATATAAAGTTGTTTCTACATGTGGTGAAGTCCCACAAGTAGAAAAGAATGCCCATTATAGGAATCAGCTAGAAATCAGTAGTCATTCAGAGCAAATACTAATGAATATCACAGAATAGTGAGAGAACTAGTGTAAAAGACACCAAAATGTAAGTCTCTAGTCTAGAAAGGATGTTGTACACTGAAGAAATCCTTGAAATAGAGTTAGTTCACATGAAACCAGTGTTTCAAACCACCAGAATTCACTGAAAAGTAGTATTCAACTGTAAAACAGTTGAAAGACAAGTTTATATAGCTTCGTAAATCCAGAGAAGAGTGTATAAAGTTGTTTCTACATGTGGTGAAGTCCCACAAGTAGAAAAGAAGGCCCATTATGGGAAACAGCTAGAAATCAGTAGTCATTCAGAGCCAATACTAATGAATATCACAGAATAGTGAGAGAACAAGTGTAAAAGACCTCAAAATGTAAGTTTCCAGTCTAGAAAAGATGCTATACTCTACAGAAATCCTTGAAATAGAGTTACGTCACAAGAAAACAGTGTTTCAACCCACTAGAATTCACTGAAAAGTAGTACTCAACTGTAAAACAGTTGAAAGACAAGTGTATATAGCTTCTCAAGTTCAGAGAAGAGTGTATAAAGTTGTTTCTACATGTGGTGAAGTCCCACAGGTAGAAACGAAGGCCCATTATGGGAAACAGCTAGAAATCAGTAGTAATTCAGAGCAAATACTAACGAATATCACAGAATAGTGAGAGAACTGTGTAAACGACATCAAAATGTAAGTCTGTAGTCTAGAAAGGATATTGTACACTGCACAAATCCTTGAAATAGAGTTAGTTCACATGAAACGAGTGTTTCAAACCACCAGAATTCACTGAAAAGTAGTATTTAACAGTAAAACAGTTGAAAGACAAGTTTATATAGCTTCGCAAGTCCAGAGAAGAGTGTATAAAGTTGTTTCTACATGTGGTGAAGTCCCACAAGTAGAAAAGAAGGCCCATTATGGGAAACAGCTAGAAATCAGTAGTCATTCAGAGCCAATACTAATGAATATCACAGAATAGTGAGAGAACAAGTGTAAAAGACCTCAAAATGTAAGTTTACAGTCTAGAAAGGATGCTATACTCTACAGAAATCCTTGAAATAGAGTTACCTCACAAGAAAACAGTGTTTCAACCCACTAGAATTCACTGAAAAGTAGTACTCAACTGTAAAACAGTTGAAAGACAAGTGTATATAGCTTCTCAAGTTCAGAGAAGAATGTATAAAGTTGTTTTTACATGTGGTGAAGTCCCACAAGTAGAAAAGAAGGCCCATTATAGGAAACAGCTAGAAATCAGTAGTCATTCAGAGCAAATACTAATGAATATCACAGAATAGTGAGAGAACAAGTGTAAAAGACATCAAAATGAAAGTGTCTAGTCTAGAAAGGATGTTGTACACTGCAGAAATCTTTGAAATAGAGTTAGTTCACATGAAACCAGTGTTTCAAACCACCAGAATTCACTGAAAAGTAGTATTCAACTGTAAAACAGTTGAAAGACAAGTGTATATAGCTTCACAAGTCCAGAGAAGAGTACATAAAGTTGTTTCTACATGTGGTGAAGTCTCACAAGTAGAAAAGAATGCACATTATAGGAAACAGCTAGAAATCAGTAGTCATTCAGATCAAATACTAATGAATATCACAGAATAGTGAGAGAACAACTATAAAAGACATCAAAATGTAAGTCTCTAGTCTAGAAATGATGTTGTACACTGCAGAAATCCTTGAAATAGAGTTAGTTCACAGGAAACCAGTGTTTTAAACCACCGGAATTCACTGAAAAGTAGTATTCAACTGTAAAACAGTTGAAAGACAAGTGTATGTAGCTTCGCAAGTTCAGAGAAGAGTGTATAAAGTTGCTTCTACATGTGGTGAAGTCCCACAAGTAGAAAAGAAGGCCCATTATAGGAAACAGCTAGAAATCAGTAGTCATTCAGAGCAAATACTAATGAATATCACAGAATAGTGAGAGAACAAGTGTAAAAGACATCAAAATGTAAGTCTCTAGTCTAGAAAGGATGTTGTACACTGCAGAAATCCTTGAAATAGAGTTAGTTCACATGAAACCAGTGTTTGAAACCACTAGAATTCACTGAAAAGTAGTACTCAACTGTAAAACAGTTGAAAGACAAGTGTATATAGCTTCTCAAGTCCAGAGAAGAGTGTATAAAGTTGTTTCTACATGTGGTGAAGTCCCACAGGTAGAAAAGAAGGCCCATTATGGGAAACAGCTAGAAATCAGTAGTCATTCAGAGCCAATACTAATGAATAGCACAGAATAGTGAGAGAACAAGTGTAAAAGACATCAAAATGTAAGTCTCTTGTCTAGAAAGGATGATGTACACTGCAGAAATCCTTGAAAAAGAGTTAGTTCACATGAAACCAGTGTTTCAAACCACCAGAATTCACTGAAAAGTAGTATTTAACTGTAAAACAGTTGAAAGACAAGTTTATATAGCTTCGTAAATCCAGAGAAGAGTGTATAAAGTTGTTTCTACATGTGGTGAAGTCCCACAAGTAGAAAAGAAGGCCCATTATGGGAAACAGCTAGAAATCAGTAGTCATTCAGAGCCAATACTAATGAATATCACAGAATAGTGAGAGAACAAGTGTAAAAGACCTCAAAATGTAAGTTTCCAGTCTAGAAAAGATGCTATACTCTACAGAAATCCTTGAAATAGAGTTACATCACAAGAAAACAGTGTTTCAACCCACTAGAATTCACTGAAAAGTAGTACTCAACTGTAAAACAGTTGAAAGACAAGTGTATATAGCTTCTCAAGTTCAGAGAAGAGTGTATAAAGTTGTTTCTACATGTGGTGAAGTCCCACAGGTAGAAACGAAGGCCCATTATGGGAAACAGCTAGAAATCAGTAGTAATTCAGAGCAAATACTAACGAATATCACAGAATAGTGAGAGAACTGTGTAAACGACATCAAAATGTAAGTCTGTAGTCTAGAAAGGATATTGTACACTGCACAAATCCTTGAAATAGAGTTAGTTCACATGAAACGAGTGTTTCAAACCACCAGAATTCACTGAAAAGTAGTATTTAACTGTAAAACAGTTGAAAGACAAGTTTATATAGCTTCGCAAGTCCAGAGAAGAGTGTATAAAGTTGTTTCTACATGTGGTGAAGTCCCACAAGTAGAAAAGAAGGCCCATTATGGGAAACAGCTAGAAATCAGTAGTCATTCAGAGCCAATACTAATGAATATCACCGAATAGTGAGAGAACAAGTGTAAAAGACATCAAAATGTAAGTTTCTCCTCTAGAAAGGATGCTATACACTACAGAAATCCTTGAAATAGAGTTACTTCACAAGAAAACAGTGTTTTAACCCACTAGAATTCACTGAAAAGTAGTATTCAACTGTAAAACAGTTGAAAGACAAGTTTATATAGCTTCACAAGTCCAGAGAAGAGTATATAAAGTTGTTTCTACATGTGGTGAAGTCCCACAAGTAGAAAAGAATGCCCATTATAGGAATCAGCTAGAAATCAGTAGTCATTCAGAGCAAATACTAATGAATATCACAGAATAGTGAGAGAACTAGTGTAAAAGACACCAAAATGTAAGTCTCTAGTCTAGAAAGGATGTTGTACACTGAAGAAATCCTTGAAATAGAGTTAGTTCACATGAAACCAGTGTTTCAAACCACCAGAATTCACTGAAAAGTAGTATTCAACTGTAAAACAGTTGAAAGACAAGTTTATATAGCTTCGTAAATCCAGAGAAGAGTGTATAAAGTTGTTTCTACATGTGGTGAAGTCCCACAAGTAGAAAAGAAGGCCCATTATGGGAAACAGCTAGAAATCAGTAGTCATTCAGAGCCAATACTAATGAATATCACAGAATAGTGAGAGAACAAGTGTAAAAGACCTCAAAATGTAAGTTTCCAGTCTAGAAAAGATGCTATACTCTACAGAAATCCTTGAAATAGAGTTACGTCACAAGAAAACAGTGTTTCAACCCACTAGAATTCACTGAAAAGTAGTACTCAACTGTAAAACAGTTGAAAGACAAGTGTATATAGCTTCTCAAGTTCAGAGAAGAGTGTATAAAGTTGTTTCTACATGTGGTGAAGTCCCACAGGTAGAAACGAAGGCCCATTATGGGAAACAGCTAGAAATCAGTAGTAATTCAGAGCAAATACTAACGAATATCACAGAATAGTGAGAGAACTGTGTAAACGACATCAAAATGTAAGTCTGTAGTCTAGAAAGGATATTGTACACTGCACAAATCCTTGAAATAGAGTTAGTTCACATGAAACGAGTGTTTCAAACCACCAGAATTCACTGAAAAGTAGTATTTAACAGTAAAACAGTTGAAAGACAAGTTTATATAGCTTCGCAAGTCCAGAGAAGAGTGTATAAAGTTGTTTCTACATGTGGTGAAGTCCCACAAGTAGAAAAGAAGGCCCATTATGGGAAACAGCTAGAAATCAGTAGTCATTCAGAGCCAATACTAATGAATATCACAGAATAGTGAGAGAACAAGTGTAAAAGACCTCAAAATGTAAGTTTACAGTCTAGAAAGGATGCTATACTCTACAGAAATCCTTGAAATAGAGTTACCTCACAAGAAAACAGTGTTTCAACCCACTAGAATTCACTGAAAAGTAGTACTCAACTGTAAAACAGTTGAAAGACAAGTGTATATAGCTTCTCAAGTTCAGAGAAGAATGTATAAAGTTGTTTTTACATGTGGTGAAGTCCCACAAGTAGAAAAGAAGGCCCATTATAGGAAACAGCTAGAAATCAGTAGTCATTCAGAGCAAATACTAATGAATATCACAGAATAGTGAGAGAACAAGTGTAAAAGACATCAAAATGAAAGTGTCTAGTCTAGAAAGGATGTTGTACACTGCAGAAATCTTTGAAATAGAGTTAGTTCACATGAAACCAGTGTTTCAAACCACCAGAATTCACTGAAAAGTAGTATTCAACTGTAAAACAGTTGAAAGACAAGTTTATATAGCTTCGTAAATCCAGAGAAGAGTGTATAAAGTTGTTTCTACATGTGGTGAAGTCCCACAAGTAGAAAAGAAGGCCCATTATGGGAAACAGCTAGAAATCAGTAGTCATTCAGAGCCAATACTAATGAATATCACAGAATAGTGAGAGAACAAGTGTAAAAGACCTCAAAATGTAAGTTTCCAGTCTAGAAAAGATGCTATACTCTACAGAAATCCTTGAAATAGAGTTACGTCACAAGAAAACAGTGTTTCAACCCACTAGAATTCACTGAAAAGTAGTACTCAACTGTAAAACAGTTGAAAGACAAGTGTATATAGCTTCTCAAGTTCAGAGAAGAGTGTATAAAGTTGTTTCTACATGTGGTGAAGTCCCACAGGTAGAAACGAAGGCCCATTATGGGAAACAGCTAGAAATCAGTAGTAATTCAGAGCAAATACTAACGAATATCACAGAATAGTGAGAGAACTGTGTAAACGACATCAAAATGTAAGTCTGTAGTCTAGAAAGGATATTGTACACTGCACAAATCCTTGAAATAGAGTTAGTTCACATGAAACGAGTGTTTCAAACCACCAGAATTCACTGAAAAGTAGTATTTAACAGTAAAACAGTTGAAAGACAAGTTTATATAGCTTCGCAAGTCCAGAGAAGAGTGTATAAAGTTGTTTCTACATGTGGTGAAGTCCCACAAGTAGAAAAGAAGGCCCATTATGGGAAACAGCTAGAAATCAGTAGTCATTCAGAGCCAATACTAATGAATATCACAGAATAGTGAGAGAACAAGTGTAAAAGACCTCAAAATGTAAGTTTACAGTCTAGAAAGGATGCTATACTCTACAGAAATCCTTGAAATAGAGTTACCTCACAAGAAAACAGTGTTTCAACAAACTAGAATTCACTGAAAAGTAGTACTCAACTGTAAAACAGTTGAAAGACAAGTGTATATAGCTTCTCAAGTTCAGAGAAGAATGTATAAAGTTGTTTTTACATGTGGTGAAGTCCCACAAGTAGAAAAGAAGGCCCATTATAGGAAACAGCTAGAAATCAGTAGTCATTCAGAGCAAATACTAATGAATATCACAGAATAGTGAGAGAACAAGTGTAAAAGACATCAAAATGAAAGTGTCTAGTCTAGAAAGGATGTTGTACACTGCAGAAATCTTTGAAATAGAGTTAGTTCACATGAAACCAGTGTTTCAAACCACCAGAATTCACTGAAAAGTAGTATTCAACTGTAAAACAGTTGAAAGACAAGTGTATATAGCTTCACAAGTCCAGAGAAGAGTACATAAAGTTGTTTCTACATGTGGTGAAGTCTCACAAGTAGAAAAGAATGCACATTATAGGAAACAGCTAGAAATCAGTAGTCATTCAGATCAAATACTAATGAATATCACAGAATAGTGAGAGAACAACTATAAAAGACATCAAAATGTAAGTCTCTAGTCTAGAAATGATGTTGTACACTGCAGAAATCCTTGAAATAGAGTTAGTTCACAGGAAACCAGTGTTTTAAACCACCGGAATTCACTGAAAAGTAGTATTCAACTGTAAAACAGTTGAAAGACAAGTGTATGTAGCTTCGCAAGTTCAGAGAAGAGTGTATAAAGTTGCTTCTACATGTGGTGAAGTCCCACAAGTAGAAAAGAAGGCCCATTATAGGAAACAGCTAGAAATCAGTAGTCATTCAGAGCAAATACTAATGAATATCACAGAATAGTGAGAGAACAAGTGTAAAAGACATCAAAATGTAAGTCTCTAGTCTAGAAAGGATGTTGTACACTGCAGAAATCCTTGAAATAGAGTTAGTTCACATGAAACCAGTGTTTGAAACCACTAGAATTCACTGAAAAGTAGTACTCAACTGTAAAACAGTTGAAAGACAAGTGTATATAGCTTCTCAAGTCCAGAGAAGAGTGTATAAAGTTGTTTCTACATGTGGTGAAGTCCCACAGGTAGAAAAGAAGGCCCATTATGGGAAACAGCTAGAAATCAGTAGTCATTCAGAGCCAATACTAATGAATAGCACAGAATAGTGAGAGAACAAGTGTAAAAGACATCAAAATGTAAGTCTCTTGTCTAGAAAGGATGATGTACACTGCAGAAATCCTTGAAAAAGAGTTAGTTCACATGAAACCAGTGTTTCAAACCACCAGAATTCACTGAAAAGTAGTATTTAACTGTAAAACAGTTGAAAGACAAGTTTATATAGCTTCGTAAATCCAGAGAAGAGTGTATAAAGTTGTTTCTACATGTGGTGAAGTCCCACAAGTAGAAAAGAAGGCCCATTATGGGAAACAGCTAGAAATCAGTAGTCATTCAGAGCCAATACTAATGAATATCACAGAATAGTGAGAGAACAAGTGTAAAAGACCTCAAAATGTAAGTTTCCAGTCTAGAAAAGATGCTATACTCTACAGAAATCCTTGAAATAGAGTTACATCACAAGAAAACAGTGTTTCAACCCACTAGAATTCACTGAAAAGTAGTACTCAACTGTAAAACAGTTGAAAGACAAGTGTATATAGCTTCTCAAGTTCAGAGAAGAGTGTATAAAGTTGTTTCTACATGTGGTGAAGTCCCACAGGTAGAAACGAAGGCCCATTATGGGAAACAGCTAGAAATCAGTAGTAATTCAGAGCAAATACTAACGAATATCACAGAATAGTGAGAGAACTGTGTAAACGACATCAAAATGTAAGTCTGTAGTCTAGAAAGGATATTGTACACTGCACAAATCCTTGAAATAGAGTTAGTTCACATGAAACGAGTGTTTCAAACCACCAGAATTCACTGAAAAGTAGTATTTAACTGTAAAACAGTTGAAAGACAAGTTTATATAGCTTCGCAAGTCCAGAGAAGAGTGTATAAAGTTGTTTCTACATGTGGTGAAGTCCCACAAGTAGAAAAGAAGGCCCATTATGGGAAACAGCTAGAAATCAGTAGTCATTCAGAGCCAATACTAATGAATATCACCGAATAGTGAGAGAACAAGTGTAAAAGACATCAAAATGTAAGTTTCTCCTCTAGAAAGGATGCTATACACTACAGAAATCCTTGAAATAGAGTTACTTCACAAGAAAACAGTGTTTTAACCCACTAGAATTCACTGAAAAGTAGTATTCAACTGTAAAACAGTTGAAAGACAAGTTTATATAGCTTCACAAGTCCAGAGAAGAGTATATAAAGTTGTTTCTACATGTGGTGAAGTCCCACAAGTAGAAAAGAATGCCCATTATAGGAATCAGCTAGAAATCAGTAGTCATTCAGAGCAAATACTAATGAATATCACAGAATAGTGAGAGAACTAGTGTAAAAGACACCAAAATGTAAGTCTCTAGTCTAGAAAGGATGTTGTACACTGAAGAAATCCTTGAAATAGAGTTAGTTCACATGAAACCAGTGTTTCAAACCACCAGAATTCACTGAAAAGTAGTATTCAACTGTAAAACAGTTGAAAGACAAGTTTATATAGCTTCGTAAATCCAGAGAAGAGTGTATAAAGTTGTTTCTACATGTGGTGAAGTCCCACAAGTAGAAAAGAAGGCCCATTATGGGAAACAGCTAGAAATCAGTAGTCATTCAGAGCCAATACTAATGAATATCACAGAATAGTGAGAGAACAAGTGTAAAAGACCTCAAAATGTAAGTTTCCAGTCTAGAAAAGATGCTATACTCTACAGAAATCCTTGAAATAGAGTTACGTCACAAGAAAACAGTGTTTCAACCCACTAGAATTCACTGAAAAGTAGTACTCAACTGTAAAACAGTTGAAAGACAAGTGTATATAGCTTCTCAAGTTCAGAGAAGAGTGTACAAAGTTGTTTCTACATGTGGTGAAGTCCCACAGGTAGAAACGAAGGCCCATTATGGGAAACAGCTAGAAATCAGTAGTAATTCAGAGCAAATACTAACGAATATCACAGAATAGTGAGAGAACTGTGTAAACGACATCAAAATGTAAGTCTGTAGTCTAGAAAGGATATTGTACACTGCACAAATCCTTGAAATAGAGTTAGTTCACATGAAACGAGTGTTTCAAACCACCAGAATTCACTGAAAAGTAGTATTTAACAGTAAAACAGTTGAAAGACAAGTTTATATAGCTTCGCAAGTCCAGAGAAGAGTGTATAAAGTTGTTTCTACATGTGGTGAAGTCCCACAAGTAGAAAAGAAGGCCCATTATGGGAAACAGCTAGAAATCAGTAGTCATTCAGAGCCAATACTAATGAATATCACAGAATAGTGAGAGAACAAGTGTAAAAGACCTCAAAATGTAAGTTTACAGTCTAGAAAGGATGCTATACTCTACAGAAATCCTTGAAATAGAGTTACCTCACAAGAAAACAGTGTTTCAACCCACTAGAATTCACTGAAAAGTAGTACTCAACTGTAAAACAGTTGAAAGACAAGTGTATATAGCTTCTCAAGTTCAGAGAAGAATGTATAAAGTTGTTTTTACATGTGGTGAAGTCCCACAAGTAGAAAAGAAGGCCCATTATAGGAAACAGCTAGAAATCAGTAGTCATTCAGAGCAAATACTAATGAATATCACAGAATAGTGAGAGAACAAGTGTAAAAGACATCAAAATGAAAGTGTCTAGTCTAGAAAGGATGTTGTACACTGCAGAAATCTTTGAAATAGAGTTAGTTCACATGAAACCAGTGTTTCAAACCACCAGAATTCACTGAAAAGTAGTATTCAACTGTAAAACAGTTGAAAGACAAGTTTATATAGCTTCGTAAATCCAGAGAAGAGTGTATAAAGTTGTTTCTACATGTGGTGAAGTCCCACAAGTAGAAAAGAAGGCCCATTATGGGAAACAGCTAGAAATCAGTAGTCATTCAGAGCCAATACTAATGAATATCACAGAATAGTGAGAGAACAAGTGTAAAAGACCTCAAAATGTAAGTTTCCAGTCTAGAAAAGATGCTATACTCTACAGAAATCCTTGAAATAGAGTTACGTCACAAGAAAACAGTGTTTCAACCCACTAGAATTCACTGAAAAGTAGTACTCAACTGTAAAACAGTTGAAAGACAAGTGTATATAGCTTCTCAAGTTCAGAGAAGAGTGTATAAAGTTGTTTCTACATGTGGTGAAGTCCCACAGGTAGAAACGAAGGCCCATTATGGGAAACAGCTAGAAATCAGTAGTAATTCAGAGCAAATACTAACGAATATCACAGAATAGTGAGAGAACTGTGTAAACGACATCAAAATGTAAGTCTGTAGTCTAGAAAGGATATTGTACACTGCACAAATCCTTGAAATAGAGTTAGTTCACATGAAACGAGTGTTTCAAACCACCAGAATTCACTGAAAAGTAGTATTTAACAGTAAAACAGTTGAAAGACAAGTTTATATAGCTTCGCAAGTCCAGAGAAGAGTGTATAAAGTTGTTTCTACATGTGGTGAAGTCCCACAAGTAGAAAAGAAGGCCCATTATGGGAAACAGCTAGAAATCAGTAGTCATTCAGAGCCAATACTAATGAATATCACAGAATAGTGAGAGAACAAGTGTAAAAGACCTCAAAATGTAAGTTTACAGTCTAGAAAGGATGCTATACTCTACAGAAATCCTTGAAATAGAGTTACCTCACAGGAAAACAGTGTTTCAACCCACTAGAATTCACTGAAAAGTAGTACTCAACTGTAAAACAGTTGAAAGACAAGTGTATATAGCTTCTCAAGTTCAGAGAAGAATGTATAAAGTTGTTTTTACATGTGGTGAAGTCCCACAAGTAGAAAAGAAGGCCCATTATAGGAAACAGCTAGAAATCAGTAGTCATTCAGAGCAAATACTAATGAATATCACAGAATAGTGAGAGAACAAGTGTAAAAGACATCAAAATGAAAGTGTCTAGTCTAGAAAGGATGTTGTACACTGCAGAAATCTTTGAAATAGAGTTAGTTCACATGAAACCAGTGTTTCAAACCACCAGAATTCACTGAAAAGTAGTATTCAACTGTAAAACAGTTGAAAGACAAGTGTATATAGCTTCACAAGTCCAGAGAAGAGTACATAAAGTTGTTTCTACATGTGGTGAAGTCTCACAAGTAGAAAAGAATGCACATTATAGGAAACAGCTAGAAATCAGTAGTCATTCAGATCAAATACTAATGAATATCACAGAATAGTGAGAGAACAACTATAAAAGACATCAAAATGTAAGTCTCTAGTCTAGAAATGATGTTGTACACTGCAGAAATCCTTGAAATAGAGTTAGTTCACAGGAAACCAGTGTTTTAAACCACCGGAATTCACTGAAAAGTAGTATTCAACTGTAAAACAGTTGAAAGACAAGTGTATGTAGCTTCGCAAGTTCAGAGAAGAGTGTATAAAGTTGCTTCTACATGTGGTGAAGTCCCACAAGTAGAAAAGAAGGCCCATTATAGGAAACAGCTAGAAATCAGTAGTCATTCAGAGCAAATACTAATGAATATCACAGAATAGTGAGAGAACAAGTGTAAAAGACATCAAAATGTAAGTCTCTAGTCTAGAAAGGATGTTGTACACTGCAGAAATCCTTGAAATAGAGTTAGTTCACATGAAACCAGTGTTTGAAACCACTAGAATTCACTGAAAAGTAGTACTCAACTGTAAAACAGTTGAAAGACAAGTGTATATAGCTTCTCAAGTTCAGAGAAGAGTGTATAAAGTTGTTTCTACATGTGGTGAAGTCCCACAGGTAGAAACGAAGGCCCATTATGGGAAACAGCTAGAAATCAGTAGTAATTCAGAGCAAATACTAACGAATATCACAGAATAGTGAGAGAACTAGTGTAAACGACATCAAAATGTAAGTCTGTAGTCTAGAAAGGATATTGTACACTGCACAAATCCTTGAAATAGAGTTAGTTCACATGAAACGAGTGTTTCAAACCACCAGAATTCACTGAAAAGTAGTATTTAACTGTAAAACAGTTGAAAGACAAGTTTATATAGCTTCGCAAGTCCAGAGAAGAGTGTATAAAGTTGTTTCTACATGTGGTGAAGTCCCACAAGTAGAAAAGAAGGCCCATTATGGGAAACAGCTAGAAATCAGTAGTCATTCAGAGCCAATACTAATGAATATCACAGAATAGTGAGAGAACAAGTGTAAAAGACATCAAAATGTAAGTCTCTTGTCTAGAAAGGATGATGTACACTGCAGAAATCCTTGAAAAAGAGTTAGTTCACATGAAACCAGTGTTTCAAACCACCAGAATTCACTGAAAAGTAGTATTTAACTGTAAAACAGTTGAAAGACAAGTTTATATAGCTTCGTAAATCCAGAGAAGAGTGTATAAAGTTGTTTCTACATGTGGTGAAGTCCCACAAGTAGAAAAGAAGGCCCATTATGGGAAACAGCTAGAAATCAGTAGTCATTCAGAGCCAATACTAATGAATATCACAGAATAGTGAGAGAACAAGTGTAAAAGACCTCAAAATGTAAGTTTCCAGTCTAGAAAAGATGCTATACTCTACAGAAATCCTTGAAATAGAGTTACTTCACAAGAAAACAGTGTTTCAACCCACTAGAATTCACTGAAAAGTAGTACTCAACTGTAAAACAGTTGAAAGACAAGTGTATATAGCTTCTCAAGTTCAGAGAAGAGTGTATAAAGTTGTTTCTACATGTGGTGAAGTCCCACAGGTAGAAACGAAGGCCCATTATGGGAAACAGCTAGAAATCAGTAGTAATTCAGAGCAAATACTAACGAATATCACAGAATAGTGAGAGAACTGTGTAAACGACATCAAAATGTAAGTCTGTAGTCTAGAAAGGATATTGTACACTGCACAAATCCTTGAAATAGAGTTAGTTCACATGAAACGAGTGTTTCAAACCACCAGAATTCACTGAAAAGTAGTATTTAACTGTAAAACAGTTGAAAGACAAGTTTATATAGCTTCGCAAGTCCAGAGAAGAGTGTATAAAGTTGTTTCTACATGTGGTGAAGTCCCACAAGTAGAAAAGAAGGCCCATTATGGGAAACAGCTAGAAATCAGTAGTCATTCAGAGACAATACTAATGAATATCACAGAATAGTGAGAGAACAAGTGTAAAAGACCTCAAAATGTAAGTTTACAGTCTAGAAAGGATGCTATACTCTACAGAAATCCTTGAAATAGAGTTACCTCACAAGAAAACAGTGTTTCAACCCACTAGAATTCACTGAAAAGTAGTCAACTGTAAAACAGTTGAAAGACAAGTGTATATAGCTTCTCAAGTTCAGAGAAGAATGTATAAAGTTGTTTTTACATGTGGTGAAGTCCCACAATTAGAAAAGAAGGCCCATTATAGGAAACAGCTAGAAATCAGTAGTCATTCAGAGCAAATACTAATGAATATCACAGAATAGTGAGAGAACAAGTGTAAAAGACATCAAAATGTAAGTCTCTAGTCTAGAAAGGATGTTGTACACTGCAGAAATCCTTGAAATAGAGTTAGTTCACATGAAACCAGTGTTTGAAACCACCAGAATTCACTGAAAAGTAGTATTCAACTGTAAAACAGTTGAAAGACAAGTTTATATAGCTTCGTAAATCCAGAGAAGAGTGTACAAAGTTGTTTCTACATGTGGTGAAGTCCTACAAGAAGAAAAGAAGGCCCATTATGGGAAACAGCTAGAAATCAGTAGTCATTCAGAGCCAATACTAATGAATATCACAGAATAGTGAGAGAACAAGTGTAAAAGACATCAAAATGAAAGTGTCTAGTCTAGAAAGGATGTTGTACACTGGAGAAATCTTTGAAATAGAGTTAGTTCACATGAAACGAGTGTTTCAAACCACCAGAATTCACTGAAAAGTAGTATTTAACTGTAAAACAGTTGAAAGACAAGTTTATATAGCTTCGCAAGTCCAGAGAAGAGTGTATAAAGTTGTTTCTACAAGTGGTGAAGTCCCACATGTAGAAAAGAAGGCCCATTATAGGAAACGGCTGGAAATCAGTAGTCATTGAGAGCAAATACTAATGAATATCACCGAATAGTGAGAGAACAAGTGTAAAAGACATCAAAATGTAAGTTTCTCCTCTAGAAAGGATGCTATACACTACAGAAATCCTTGAAATAGAGTTACTTCACAAGAAAACAGTGTTTCAATCCACTAGAATTCACTGAAAAGTAGTACTCAACTGTAAAACAGTTGAAAGACAAGTGTATATAGCTTCTCAAGTTCAGAGAAGAGTGTATAAAGTTGTTTCTACATGTGGTGAAGTCCCACAGGTAGAAACGAAGGCCCATTATGGGAAACAGCTAGAAATCAGTAGTAATTCAGAGCAAATACTAACGAATATCACAGAATAGTGAGAGAACTGTGTAAACGACATCAAAATGTAAGTCTGTAGTCTAGAAAGGATATTGTACACTGCACAAATCCTTGAAATAGAGTTAGTTCACATGAAACGAGTGTTTCAAACCACCAGAATTCACTGAAAAGTAGTATTTAACTGTAAAACAGTTGAAGGACAAGTTTATATAGCTTCGCAAGTCCAGAGAAGAGTGTATAAAGTTGTTTCTACATGTGGTGAAGTCCCACAAGTAGAAAAGAAGGCCCATTATGGGAAACAGCTAGAAATCAGTAGTCATTCAGAGCCAATACTAATGAATATCACAGAATAGTGAGAGAACAAGTGTAAAAGACCTCAAAATGTAAGTTTACAGTCTAGAAAGGATGCTATACTCTACAGAAATCCTTGAAATAGAGTTACCTCACAAGAAAACAGTGTTTCAACCCACTAGAATTCACTGAAAAGTAGTACTCAACTGTAAAACAGTTGAAAGACAAGTGTATATAGCTTCTCAAGTTCAGAGAAGAATGTATAAAGTTGTTTTTACATGTGGTGAAGTCCCACAAGTAGAAAAGAAGGCCCATTATAGGAAACAGCTAGAAATCAGTAGTCATTCAGAGCAAATACTAATGAATATCACAGAATAGTGAGAGAACAAGTGTAAAAGACATCAAAATGTAAGTCTCTAGTCTAGAAAGGATGTTGTACACTGCAGAAATCCTTGAAATAGAGTTAGTTCACATGAAACCAGTGTTTGAAACCACCAGAATTCACTGAAAAGTAGTATTCAACTGTAAAACAGTTGAAAGACAAGTTTATATAGCTTCGTAAATCCAGAGAAGAGTGTATAAAGTTGTTTCTACATGTGGTGAAGTCCTACAAGAAGAAAAGAAGGCCCATTATGGGAAACAGCTAGAAATCAGTAGTCATTCAGAGCCAATACTAATGAATAGCACAGAATAGTGAGAGAACAAGTGTAAAAGACATCAAAATGAAAGTGTCTAGTCTAGAAAGGATGTTGTACACTGCAGAAATCTTTGAAATAGAGTTAGTTCACATGAAACGAGTGTTTCAAACCACCAGAATTCACTGAAAAGTAGTATTTAACTGTAAAACAGTTGAAAGACAAGTTTATATAGCTTCGCAAGTCCAGAGAAGAGTGTATAAAGTTGTTTCTACAAGTGGTGAAGTCCCACATGTAGAAAAGAAGGCCCATTATAGGAAACGGCTGGAAATCAGTAGTCATTGAGAGCAAATACTAATGAATATCACCGAATAGTGAGAGAACAAGTGTAAAAGACATCAAAATGTAAGTTTCTCCTCTAGAAAGGATGCTATACACTACAGAAATCCTTGAAATAGAGTTACTTCACAAGAAAACAGTGTTTCAACCCACTAGAATTCACTGAAAAGTAGTACTCAACTGTAAAACAGTTGAAAGACAAGTGTATATAGCTTCTCAAGTTCAGAGAAGAATGTATAAAGTTGTTTTTACATGTGGTGAAGTCCCACAAGTAGAAAAGAAGGCCCATTATAGGAAACAGCTAGAAATCAGTAGTCATTCAGAGCAAATACTAATGAATATCACAGAATAGTGAGAGAACAAGTGTAAAAGACATCAAAATGAAAGTGTCTAGTCTAGAAAGGATGTTGTACACTGCAGAAATCTTTGAAATAGAGTTAGTTCACATGAAACGAGTGTTTCAAACCACCAGAATTCACTGAAAAGTAGTATTTAACTGTAAAACAGTTGAAAGACAAGTTTATATAGCTTCGCAAGTCCAGAGAAGAGTGTATAAAGTTGTTTCTACAAGTGGTGAAGTCCCACATGTAGAAAAGAAGGCCCATTATAGGAAACGGCTGGAAATCAGTAGTCATTGAGAGCAAATACTAATGAATATCACCGAGTAGTGAGAGAACAAGTGTAAAAGACATCAAAATGTAAGTTTCTCCTCTAGAAAGGATGCTATACACTACAGAAATCCTTGAAATAGAGTTACTTCACAAGAAAACAGTGTTTTAACCCACTAGAATTCACTGAAAAGTAGTATTCAACTGTAAAACAGTTGTAAGACAAGTTTATATAGCTTCACAAGTCCAGAGAAGAGTATATAAAGTTGTTTCTACATGTGGTGAAGTCCCACAAGTAGAAAAGAATGCCCATTATAGGAATCAGCTAGAAATCAGTAGTCATTCAGAGCAAATACTAATGAATATCACAGAATAGTGAGAGAACTAGTGTAAAAGACACCAAAATGTAAGTCTCTAGTCTAGAAAGGATGTTGTACACTGCAGAAATCCTTGAAATAGAGTTAGTTCACATGAAACCAGTGTTTCAAACCACCAGAATTCACTGAAAAGTAGTATTCAACTGTAAAACAGTTGAAAGACAAGTTTATATAGCTTCGTAAATCCAGAGAAGAGTGTATAAAGTTGTTTCTACATGTGGTGATGTCCCACAAGTAGAAAAGAAGGCCCATTATAGGAAACAGCTAGAAAGCAGTAGTAATTCAGAGGAAATACTAATGAATATCATAGAATTGTGTGAGAACAAGTGGAAAACCATCAAAATGTAAGTTACTAGTCTAGAAAGGATGTTGTACACTGCAGAAATCCTTGAAATAGAGTTACTTCACAAGAAAACAGTGTTTCAACCCACTAGAATTCACTGAAAAGTAGTACTCAACTGTAAAACAGTTGAAAGACAAGTGTATATAGCTTCTCAAGTTCAGAGAAGAGTGTATAAAGTTGTTTCTACATGTGGTGAAGTCCCACAGGTAGAAACGAAGGCCCATTATGGGAAACAGCTAGAAATCAGTAGTAATTCAGAGCAAATACTAACGAATATCACAGAATAGTGAGAGAACTAGTGTAAACGACATCAAAATGTAAGTCTGTAGTCTAGAAAGGATATTGTACACTGCACAAATCCTTGAAATAGAGTTAGTTCACATGAAACGAGTGTTTCCAACCACCAGAATTCACTGAAAAGTAGTATTCAACTGTAAAACAGTTGAAAGACACGTGTGTATAGCTTCTCAAGTTCAGAGAAGAGTGTATCAAGTTGTTTCTACATGTGGTGAAGTCCCACAAGTAGAAAAGAAGGCCCATTATAGGAAACAGCTAGAAAGCAGTAGTAATTCAGAGGAAATACTAATGAATATCATAGAATTGTGTGAGAACAAGTGGAAAACCATCAAAATGTAAGTTACTAGTCTAGAAAGGATGTTGTACACTGCAGAAATCCTTGAAATAGAGTTACTTCACAAGAAAACAGTGTTTCAACCCACTAGAATTCACTGAAAAGTAGTACTCAACTGTAAAACAGTTGAAAGACAAGTGTATATAGCTTCTCAAGTTCAGAGAAGAGTGTATAAAGTTGTTTCTACATGTGGTGAAGTCCCACAGGTAGAAACGAAGGCCCATTATGGGAAACAGCTAGAAATCAGTAGTAATTCAGAGCAAATACTAACGAATATCACAGAATAGTGAGAGAACTAGTGTAAACGACATCAAAATGTAAGTCTGTAGTCTAGAAAGGATATTGTACACTGCACAAATCCTTGAAATAGAGTTAGTTCACATGAAACGAGTGTTTCAAACCACCAGAATTCACTGAAAAGTAGTATTTAACGGTAAAACAGTTGAAAGACAAGTTTATATAGCTTCGCAAGTCCAGAGAAGAGTGTATAAAGTTGTTTCTACATGTGGTGAAGTCCCACAAGTAGAAAAGAAGGCCCATTATGGGAAACAGCTAGAAATCAGTAGTCATTCAGAGCCAATACTAATGAATATCACAGAATAGTGAGAGAACAAGTGTAAAAGACCTCAAAATGTAAGTTTACAGTCTAGAAAGGATGCTATACTCTACAGAAATCCTTGAAATAGAGTTACCTCACAAGAAAACAGTGTTTCAACCCACTAGAATTCACTGAAAAGTAGTACTCAACGGTAAAACAGTTGAAAGACAAGTGTATATAGCTTCTCAAGTTCAGAGAAGAATGTATAAAGTTGTTTTTACATGTGGTGAAGTCCCACAATTAGAAAAGAAGGCCCATTATAGGAAACAGCTAGAAATCAGTAGTCATTCAGAGCAAATACTAATGAATATCACAGAATAGTGAGAGAACAAGTGTAAAAGACATCAAAATGTAAGTCTCTAGTCTAGAAAGGATGTTGTACACTGCAGAAATCCTTGAAATAGAGTTAGTTCACATGAAACCAGTGTTTGAAACCACCAGAATTCACTGAAAAGTAGTATTCAACTGTAAAACAGTTGAAAGACAAGTTTATATAGCTTCGTAAATCCAGAGAAGAGTGTACAAAGTTGTTTCTACATGTGGTGAAGTCCTACAAGAAGAAAAGAAGGCCCATTATGGGAAACAGCTAGAAATCAGTAGTCATTCAGAGCCAATACTAATGAATATCACAGAATAGTGAGAGAACAAGTGTAAAAGACATCAAAATGAAAGTGTCTAGTCTAGAAAGGATGTTGTACACTGGAGAAATCTTTGAAATAGAGTTAGTTCACATGAAACGAGTGTTTCAAACCACCAGAATTCACTGAAAAGTAGTATTTAACTGTAAAACAGTTGAAAGACAAGTTTATATAGCTTCGCAAGTCCAGAGAAGAGTGTATAAAGTTGTTTCTACAAGTGGTGAAGTCCCACATGTAGAAAAGAAGGCCCATTATAGGAAACGGCTGGAAATCAGTAGTCATTGAGAGCAAATACTAATGAATATCACCGAATAGTGAGAGAACAAGTGTAAAAGACATCAAAATGTAAGTTTCTCCTCTAGAAAGGATGCTATACACTACAGAAATCCTTGAAATAGAGTTACTTCACAAGAAAACAGTGTTTCAATCCACTAGAATTCACTGAAAAGTAGTACTCAACTGTAAAACAGTTGAAAGACAAGTGTATATAGCTTCTCAAGTTCAGAGAAGAGTGTATAAAGTTGTTTCTACATGTGGTGAAGTCCCACAGGTAGAAACGAAGGCCCATTATGGGAAACAGCTAGAAATCAGTAGTAATTCAGAGCAAATACTAACGAATATCACAGAATAGTGAGAGAACTGTGTAAACGACATCAAAATGTAAGTCTGTAGTCTAGAAAGGATATTGTACACTGCACAAATCCTTGAAATAGAGTTAGTTCACATGAAACGAGTGTTTCAAACCACCAGAATTCACTGAAAAGTAGTATTTAACTGTAAAACAGTTGAAAGACAAGTTTATATAGCTTCGCAAGTCCAGAGAAGAGTGTATAAAGTTGTTTCTACATGTGGTGAAGTCCCACAAGTAGAAAAGAAGGCCCATTATGGGAAACAGCTAGAAATCAGTAGTCATTCAGAGCCAATACTAATGAATATCACAGAATAGTGAGAGAACAAGTGTAAAAGACCTCAAAATGTAAGTTTACAGTCTAGAAAGGATGCTATACTCTACAGAAATCCTTGAAATAGAGTTACCTCACAAGAAAACAGTGTTTCAACCCACTAGAATTCACTGAAAAGTAGTACTCAACTGTAAAACAGTTGAAAGACAAGTGTATATAGCTTCTCAAGTTCAGAGAAGAATGTATAAAGTTGTTTTTACATGTGGTGAAGTCCCACAAGTAGAAAAGAAGGCCCATTACAGGAAACAGCTAGAAATCAGTAGTCATTCAGAGCAAATACTAATGAATATCACAGAATAGTGAGAGAACAAGTGTAAAAGACATCAAAATGTAAGTCTCTAGTCTAGAAAGGATGTTGTACACTGCAGAAATCCTTGAAATAGAGTTAGTTCACATGAAACCAGTGTTTGAAACCACCAGAATTCACTGAAAAGTAGTATTCAACTGTAAAACAGTTGAAAGACAAGTTTATATAGCTTCGTAAATCCAGAGAAGAGTGTATAAAGTTGTTTCTACATGTGGTGAAGTCCTACAAGAAGAAAAGAAGGCCCATTATGGGAAACAGCTAGAAATCAGTAGTCATTCAGAGCCAATACTAATGAATATCACAGAATAGTGAGAGAACAAGTGTAAAAGACATCAAAATGAAAGTGTCTAGTCTAGAAAGGATGTTGTACACTGCAGAAATCTTTGAAATAGAGTTAGTTCACATGAAACGAGTGTTTCAAACCACCAGAATTCACTGAAAAGTAGTATTTAACTGTAAAACAGTTGAAAGACAAGTTTATATAGCTTCGCAAGTCCAGAGAAGAGTGTATAAAGTTGTTTCTACAAGTGGTGAAGTCCCACATGTAGAAAAGAAGGCCCATTATAGGAAACGGCTGGAAATCAGTAGTCATTGAGAGCAAATACTAATGAATATCACCGAATAGTGAGAGAACAAGTGTAAAAGACATCAAAATGTAAGTTTCTCCTCTAGAAAGGATGCTATACACTACAGAAATCCTTGAAATAGAGTTACTTCACAAGAAAACAGTGTTTCAACCCACTAGAATTCACTGAAAAGTAGTACTCAACTGTAAAACAGTTGAAAGACAAGTGTATATAGCTTCTCAAGTTCAGAGAAGAATGTATAAAGTTGTTTTTACATGTGGTGAAGTCCCACAAGTAGAAAAGAAGGCCCATTATAGGAAACAGCTAGAAATCAGTAGTCATTCAGAGCAAATACTAATGAATATCACAGAATAGTGAGAGAACAAGTGTAAAAGACATCAAAATGAAAGTGTCTAGTCTATAAAGGATGTTGTACACTGCAGAAATCTTTGAAATAGAGTTAGTTCACATGAAACGAGTGTTTCAAACCACCAGAATTCACTGAAAAGTAGTATTTAACTGTAAAACAGTTGAAAGACAAGTTTATATAGCTTCGCAAGTCCAGAGAAGAGTGTATAAAGTTGTTTCTACAAGTGGTGAAGTCCCACATGTAGAAAAGAAGGCCCATTATAGGAAACGGCTGGAAATCAGTAGTCATTGAGAGCAAATACTAATGAATATCACCGAGTAGTGAGAGAACAAGTGTAAAAGACATCAAAATGTAAGTTTCTCCTCTAGAAAGGATGCTATACACTACAGAAATCCTTGAAATAGAGTTACTTCACAAGAAAACAGTGTTTTAACCCACTAGAATTCACTGAAAAGTAGTATTCAACTGTAAAACAGTTGAAAGACAAGTTTATATAGCTTCGTAAATCCAGAGAAGAGTGTATAAAGTTGTTTCTACATGTGGTGATGTCCCACAAGTAGAAAAGAAGGCCCATTATAGGAAACAGCTAGAAAGCAGTAGTAATTCAGAGGAAATACTAATGAATATCATAGAATTGTGTGAGAACAAGTGGAAAACCATCAAAATGTAAGTTACTAGTCTAGAAAGGATGTTGTACACTGCAGAAATCCTTGAAATAGAGTTACTTCACAAGAAAACAGTGTTTCAACCCACTAGAATTCACTGAAAAGTAGTACTCAACTGTAAAACAGTTGAAAGACAAGTGTATATAGCTTCTCAAGTTCAGAGAAGAGTGTATAAAGTTGTTTCTACATGTGGTGAAGTCCCACAGGTAGAAACGAAGGCCCATTATGGGAAACAGCTAGAAATCAGTAGTAATTCAGAGCAAATACTAACGAATATCACAGAATAGTGAGAGAACTAGTGTAAACGACATCAAAATGTAAGTCTGTAGTCTAGAAAGGATATTGTACACTGCACAAATCCTTGAAATAGAGTTAGTTCACATGAAACGAGTGTTTCCAACCACCAGAATTCACTGAAAAGTAGTATTCAACTGTAAAACAGTTGAAAGACACGTGTGTATAGCTTCTCAAGTTCAGAGAAGAGTGTATCAAGTTGTTTCTACATGTGGTGAAGTCCCACAAGTAGAAAAGAAGGCCCATTATAGGAAACAGCTAGAAAGCAGTAGTAATTCAGAGGAAATACTAATGAATATCATAGAATTGTGTGAGAACAAGTGGAAAACCATCAAAATGTAAGTTACTAGTCTAGAAAGGATGTTGTACACTGCAGAAATCCTTGAAATAGAGTTACTTCACAAGAAAACAGTGTTTCAACCCACTAGAATTCACTGAAAAGTAGTACTCAACTGTAAAACAGTTGAAAGACAAGTGTATATAGCTTCTCAAGTTCAGAGAAGAGTGTATAAAGTTGTTTCTACATGTGGTGAAGTCCCACAGGTAGAAACGAAGGCCCATTATGGGAAACAGCTAGAAATCAGTAGTAATTCAGAGCAAATACTAACGAATATCACAGAATAGTGAGAGAACTAGTGTAAACGACATCAAAATGTAAGTCTGTAGTCTAGAAAGGATATTGTACACTGCACAAATCCTTGAAATAGAGTTAGTTCACATGAAACGAGTGTTTCAAACCACCAGAATTCACTGAAAAGTAGTATTTAACGGTAAAACAGTTGAAAGACAAGTTTATATAGCTTCGCAAGTCCAGAGAAGAGTGTATAAAGTTGTTTCTACATGTGGTGAAGTCCCACAAGTAGAAAAGAAGGCCCATTATGGGAAACAGCTAGAAATCAGTAGTCATTCAGAGCCAATACTAATGAATATCACAGAATAGTGAGAGAACAAGTGTAAAAGACCTCAAAATGTAAGTTTACAGTCTAGAAAGGATGCTATACTCTACAGAAATCCTTGAAATAGAGTTACCTCACAAGAAAACAGTGTTTCAACCCACTAGAATTCACTGAAAAGTAGTACTCAACGGTAAAACAGTTGAAAGACAAGTGTATATAGCTTCTCAAGTTCAGAGAAGAATGTATAAAGTTGTTTTTACATGTGGTGAAGTCCCACAAGTAGAAAAGAAGGCCCATTATAGGAAACAGCTAGAAATCAGTAGTCATTCAGAGCAAATACTAATGAATATCACAGAATAGTGAGAGAACAAGTGTAAAAGACATCAAAATGAAAGTGTCTAGTCTAGAAAGGATGTTGTACACTGCAGAAATCTTTGAAATAGAGTTAGTTCACATGAAAAGAGTGTTTCAAACCACCAGAATTCACTGAGAAGTAGTATTTAACTGTAAAACAGTTGAAAGACAAGTTTATATAGCTTCGCAAGTCCAGAGAAGAGTGTATAAAGTTGTTTCTACAAGTGGTGAAGTCCCACTTGTAGAAAAGAAGGCCCATTATAGGAAACGGCTGGAAATCAGTAGTCATTCAGAGCAAATACTAATGAATATCACCGAATAGTGAGAGAACAAGTGTAAAAGACATCAAAATGTAAGTTTCTACTCTGGAAAGGATGCTATACACTACAGAAATCCTTAAAATAGAGTTACTTCACAAGAAAACAGTGTTTTAATCCACTAGAATTCACTGAAAAGTAGTATTCAACTGTAAAACAGTTGAAAGACAAGTTTATATAGCTTCACAAGTCCAGAGAAGAGTATATAAAGTTGTTTCTACATGTGGTGAAGTCCCACAAGTAGAAAAGAATGCCCATTATAGGAAACAGCTAGAAATCAGTAGTCATTCAGAGCAAATACTAATGAATATCACAGAATAGTGAGAGAACTAGTGTAAAAGACACCAAAATGTAAGTCTCTAGTCGGGAAAGGATGTTGTACACTGCAGAAATCCTTGAAATAGAGTTAGTTCACATGAAACCAGTGTTTCAAACCACCAGAATTCACTGAAAAGTACTATTCAACTGTAAAACAGTTGAAAGACAGGTGTATATAGCTTCTCAAGTTCAGAGAAGAGTGTATAAAGTTTCTTCTACATGTGGTGAAGTCCCTCAAGTATACCAGAAGGCCCATTATAGGACACTGCAAGAAAGCATTAGTAATTCAGAGCAAATACTAATGAATATCACAGAATAGTGAGAGAACAAGTGTAAAAGACATCAAAATGTAAGTCTCTAGTCGAGAAAGGATGTTGTACACTGCAAAAATCCTTGAAATAGAGTTAGTTCAAATGAAACCAGTGTTTCAAACCAACAGAATTCACTGAAAAGTAGTATTCAACTGTAAAACAGTTGAAAGACAAGTTTATATAGCTTCGCAAGTCCAGAGAAGAGTGTATAAAGTAGTTTCTAATTGTGGTGAAGTCCCACAAGTAGAAAAGAATGCCCTTATAGGAAACAGCTAGAAATCAGTAGTCATTCAGAGCAAATACTAATGAATATCACAAAATAGTGAGAGAACAAGAGTAAAAGACATCAAAATGTAAGTCTTTTTTCTAGAAAGGATGATGTACACTGCAGAAATCCTTGAAAAAGAGTTAGTTCACATGAAACCAGTGTTTCAAACCACCAGAATTCACTGAAAAGTAGTATTTAACTGTAAAACAGTTGAAAGACAAGTTTATATAGCTTCGTAAGTCCAGAGAAGAGTGTATAAAGTTGTTTCTACATGTGGTGAAGTCCCACAGGTAGAAAAGAAGGCCCATTATGGGAAACAGCTAGAAATCAGTAGTCATTCAGAGCCAATACTAATGAATAGCACAGAATAGTGAGAGAACAAGTGTAAAAGACATCAAAATGTAAGTCTCTTGTCTAGAAAGGATGATGTACACTGCAGAAATCCTTGAAAAAGAGTTAGTTCACATGAAACCAGTGTTTCAAACCACCAGAATTCACTGAAAAGTAGTATTTAACTGTAAAACAGTTGAAAGACAAGTTTATATAGCTTCGCAAGTCCAGAGAAGAGTGTATAAAGTTGTTTCTACATGTGGTGAAGTCCCACAAGTAGAAAAGAAGGCCCATTATGGGAAACAGCTAGAAATCAGTAGTCATTCAGAGCCAATACTAATGAATATCACAGAATAGTGAGAGAACAAGTGTAAAAGACCTCAAAATGTAAGTTTACAGTCTAGAAAGGATGCTATACTCTACAGAAATCCTTGAAATAGAGTTACCTCACAAGAAAACAGTGTTTCAACCCACTAGAATTCACTGAAAAGTAGTACTCAACTGTAAAACAGTTGAAAGACAAGTGTATATAGCTTCTCAAGTTCAGAGAAGAATGTATAAAGTTGTTTTTACATGTGGTGAAGTCCCACAAGTAGAAAAGAAGGCCCATTATAGGAAACAGCTAGAAATCAGTAGTCATTCAGAGCAAATACTAATGAATATCACAGAATAGTGAGAGAACAAGTGTAAAAGACATCAAAATGAAAGTGTCTAGTCTAGAAAGGATGTTGTACACTGCAGAAATCTTTGAAATAGAGTTAGTTCACATGAAACGAGTGTTTCAAACCACCAGAATTCACTGAAAAGTAGTATTTAACTGTAAAACAGTTGAAAGACAAGTTTATATAGCTTCGCAAGTCCAGAGAAGAGTGTATAAAGTTGTTTCTACAAGTGGTGAAGTCCCACATGTAGAAAAGAAGGCCCATTATAGGAAACGGCTGGAAATCAGTAGTCATTGAGAGCAAATACTAATGAATATCACCGAATAGTGAGAGAACAAGTGTAAA
The DNA here is from genome assembly GCF_951640355.1 of Cnephaeus nilssonii. Classification (NCBI taxonomy): domain Eukaryota; kingdom Metazoa; phylum Chordata; class Mammalia; order Chiroptera; family Vespertilionidae; genus Cnephaeus; species Cnephaeus nilssonii. Next base: position 86,632,284 of record NC_137083.1, on the reverse strand, counting down.
AGACATCAAAATGTAAGTTTCTCCTCTAGAAAGGATGCTATACACTACAGAAATCCTTGAAATAGAGTTACTTCACAAGAAAACAGTGTTTTAACCCACTAGAATTCACTGAAAAGTAGTATTCAACTGTAAAACAGTTGAAAGACAAGTTTATATAGCTTCGCAAGTCCAGAGAAGAGTGTATAAAGTTGTTTCTACATGTGGTGAAGTCCCACAAGTAGAAAAGAAGGCCCATTATGGGAAACAGCTAGAAATCAGTAGTCATTCAGAGCCAATACTAATGAATATCACAGAATAGTGAGAGAACAAGTGTAAAAGACCTCAAAATGTAAGTTTACAGTCTAGAAAGGATGCTATACTCTACAGAAATCCTTGAAATAGAGTTACCTCACAAGAAAACAGTGTTTCAACCCACTAGAATTCACTGAAAAGTAGTACTCAACTGTAAAACAGTTGAAAGACAAGTGTATATAGCTTCTCAAGTTCAGAGAAGAATGTATAAAGTTTCTTCTACATGTGGTGAAGTCCCACAAGTATACCAGAAGGCCCATTATAGGACACTGCAAGAAAGCATTAGTAATTCAGAGCAAATACTAATGAATATCACAGAATAGTGAGAGAACAAGTGTAAAAGACATCAAAATGTAAGTCTCTAGTCGAGAAAGGATGTTGTACACTGCAAAAATCCTTGAAATAGAGTTAGTTCACATGAAACCAGTGTTTCAAACCAACAGAATTCACTGAAAAGTAGTATTCAACTGTAAAACAGTTGAAAGACAAGTTTATATAGCTTCGTAAGTCCAGAGAAGAGTGTATAAAGTTGTTTCTACATGTGGTGAAGTCCCACAGGTAGAAAAGAAGGCCCATTATGGGAAACAGCTAGAAATCAGTAGTCATTCAGAGCCAATACTAATGAATATCACAGAATAGTGAGAGAACAAGTGTAAAAGACATCAAAATGTAAGTCTCTTGTCTAGAAAGGATGATGTACACTGCAGAAATCCTTGAAAAAGAGTTAGTTCACATGAAACCAGTGTTTCAAACCACCAGAATTCACTGAAAAGTAGTATTTAACTGTAAAACAGTTGAAAGACAAGTTTATATAGCTTCGTAAATCCAGAGAAGAGTGTATAAAGTTGTTTCTACATGTGGTGAAGTCCCACAAGTAGAAAAGAAGGCCCATTATGGGAAACAGCTAGAAATCAGTAGTCATTCAGAGCCAATACTAATGAATATCACAGAATAGTGAGAGAACAAGTGTAAAAGACCTCAAAATGTAAGTTTCCAGTCTAGAAAAGATGCTATACTCTACAGAAATCCTTGAAATAGAGTTACTTCACAAGAAAACAGTGTTTCAACCCACTAGAATTCACTGAAAAGTAGTACTCAACTGTAAAACAGTTGAAAGACAAGTGTATATAGCTTCTCAAGTTCAGAGAAGAGTGTATAAAGTTGTTTCTACATGTGGTGAAGTCCCACAGGTAGAAACGAAGGCCCATTATGGGAAACAGCTAGAAATCAGTAGTAATTCAGAGCAAATACTAACGAATATCACAGAATAGTGAGAGAACTGTGTAAACGACATCAAAATGTAAGTCTGTAGTCTAGAAAGGATATTGTACACTGCACAAATCCTTGAAATAGAGTTAGTTCACATGGAACGAGTGTTTCAAACCACCAGAATTCACTGAAAAGTAGTATTTAACTGTAAAACAGTTGAAAGACAAGTTTATATAGCTTCGCAAGTCCAGAGAAGAGTGTATAAAGTTGTTTCTACATGTGGTGAAGTCCCACAAGTAGAAAAGAAGGCCCATTATGGGAAACAGCTAGAAATCAGTAGTCATTCAGAGCCAATACTAATGAATATCACAGAATAGTGAGAGAACAAGTGTAAAAGACCTCAAAATGTAAGTTTACAGTCTAGAAAGGATGCTATACTCTACAGAAATCCTTGAAATAGAGTTACCTCACAAGAAAACAGTGTTTCAACCCACTAGAATTCACTGAAAAGTAGTACTCAAGTGTAAAACAGTTGAAAGACAAGTGTATATAGCTTCTCAAGTTCAGAGAAGAATGTATAAAGTTGTTTTTACATGTGGAGAAGTCCCACAAGTAGAAAAGAAGGCCCATTATAGGAAACAGCTAGAAATCAGTAGTCATTCAGAGCAAATACTAATGAATATCACAGAATAGTGAGAGAACAAGTGTAAAAGACATCAAAATGAAAGTGTCTAGTCTAGAAAGGATGTTGTACACTGCAGAAATCTTTGAAATAGAGTTAGTTCACATGAAACGAGTGTTTCAAACCACCAGAATTCACTGAAAAGTAGTATTTAACTGTAAAACAGTTGAAAGACAAGTTTATATAGCTTCGCAAGTCCAGAGAAGAGTGTATAAAGTTGTTTCTACAAGTGGTGAAGTCCCACATGTAGAAAAGAAGGCCCATTATAGGAAACGGCTGGAAATCAGTAGTCATTGAGAGCAAATACTAATGAATATCACCGAATAGTGAGAGAACAAGTGTAAAAGACATCAAAATGTAAGTTTCTACTCTGGAAAGGATGCTATACACTACAGAAATCCTTAAAATAGAGTTACTTCACAAGAAAACAGTGTTTTAATCCACTAGAATTCACTGAAAAGTAGTATTCAACTGTAAAACAGTTGAAAGACAAGTTTATATAGCTTCACAAGTCCAGAGAAGAGTATATAAAGTTGTTTCTACATGTGGTGAAGTCCCACAAGTAGAAAAGAATGCCCATTATAGGAAACAGCTAGAAATCAGTAGTCATTCAGAGCAAATACTAATGAATATCACAGAATAGTGAGAGAACTAGTGTAAAAGACACCAAAATGTAAGTCTCTAGTCGGGAAAGGATGTTGTACACTGCAGAAATCCTTGAAATAGAGTTAGTTCACATGAAACCAGTGTTTCAAACAACCGGAATTCACTGAAAAGTAGTATTCAACTGTAAAACAGTTGAAAGACAAGTTTATATAGATTCACAAGTTCAGAGAAGAGTATATAAAGTTGTTTCTACATGTGGTGAAGTCCCACAAGTAGAAAAGAATGCCCATTATAGGAAACAGCTAGAAATCAGTAGTCATTCAGAGCAAATACTAATGAATATCACAGAATAGTGAGAGAACTAGTGTAAAAGACACCAAAATGTAAGTCTCTAGTCTAGAAAGGATGTTGTACACTGCAGAAATCCTTGAAATAGAGTTAGTTCACATGAAACCAGTGTTTCAAACCACCAGAATTCACTGAAAAGTACTATTCAACTGTAAAACAGTTGAAAGACAGGTGTATATAGCTTCTCAAGTTCAGAGAAGAGTGTATAAAGTTTCTTCTACATGTGGTGAAGTCCCACAAGTATACCAGAAGGCCCATTATAGGACACTGCAAGAAAGCATTAGTAATTCAGAGCAAATACTAATGAATATCACAGAATAGTGAGAGAACAAGTGTAAAAGACATCAAAATGTAAGTCTCTAGTCGAGAAAGGATGTTGTACACTGCAAAAATCCTTGAAATAGAGTTAGTTCACATGAAACCAGTGTTTCAAACCAACAGAATTCACTGAAAAGTAGTATTCAACTGTAAAACAGTTGAAAGACAAGTTTATATAGCTTCGTAAGTCCAGAGAAGAGTGTATAAAGTTGTTTCTACATGTGGTGAAGTCCCACAGGTAGAAAAGAAGGCCCATTATGGGAAACAGCTAGAAATCAGTAGTCATTCAGAGCCAATACTAATGAATATCACAGAATAGTGAGAGAACAAGTGTAAAAGACATCAAAATGTAAGTCTCTTGTCTAGAAAGGATGATGTACACTGCAGAAATCCTTGAAAAAGAGTTAGTTCACATGAAACCAGTGTTTCAAACCACCAGAATTCACTGAAAAGTAGTATTTAACTGTAAAACAGTTGAAAGACAAGTTTATATAGCTTCGTAAATCCAGAGAAGAGTGTATAAAGTTGTTTCTACATGTGGTGAAGTCCCACAAGTAGAAAAGAAGGCCCATTATGGGAAACAGCTAGAAATCAGTAGTCATTCAGAGCCAATACTAATGAATATCACAGAATAGTGAGAGAACAAGTGTAAAAGACCTCAAAATGTAAGTTTCCAGTCTAGAAAAGATGCTATACTCTACAGAAATCCTTGAAATAGAGTTACTTCACAAGAAAACAGTGTTTCAACCCACTAGAATTCACTGAAAAGTAGTACTCAACTGTAAAACAGTTGAAAGACAAGTGTATATAGCTTCTCAAGTTCAGAGAAGAGTGTATAAAGTTGTTTCTACATGTGGTGAAGTCCCACAGGTAGAAACGAAGGCCCATTATGGGAAACAGCTAGAAATCAGTAGTAATTCAGAGCAAATACTAACGAATATCACAGAATAGTGAGAGAACTGTGTAAACGACATCAAAATGTAAGTCTGTAGTCTAGAAAGGATATTGTACACTGCACAAATCCTTGAAATAGAGTTAGTTCACATGGAACGAGTGTTTCAAACCACCAGAATTCACTGAAAAGTAGTATTTAACTGTAAAACAGTTGAAAGACAAGTTTATATAGCTTCGCAAGTCCAGAGAAGAGTGTATAAAGTTGTTTCTACATGTGGTGAAGTCCCACAAGTAGAAAAGAAGGCCCATTATGGGAAACAGCTAGAAATCAGTAGTCATTCAGAGCCAATACTAATGAATATCACAGAATAGTGAGAGAACAAGTGTAAAAGACCTCAAAATGTAAGTTTACAGTCTAGAAAGGATGCTATACTCTACAGAAATCCTTGAAATAGAGTTACCTCACAAGAAAACAGTGTTTCAACCCACTAGAATTCACTGAAAAGTAGTACTCAAGTGTAAAACAGTTGAAAGACAAGTGTATATAGCTTCTCAAGTTCAGAGAAGAATGTATAAAGTTGTTTTTACATGTGGAGAAGTCCCACAAGTAGAAAAGAAGGCCCATTATAGGAAACAGCTAGAAATCAGTAGTCATTCAGAGCAAATACTAATGAATATCACAGAATAGTGAGAGAACAAGTGTAAAAGACATCAAAATGAAAGTGTCTAGTCTAGAAAGGATGTTGTACACTGCAGAAATCTTTGAAATAGAGTTAGTTCACATGAAACGAGTGTTTCAAACCACCAGAATTCACTGAAAAGTAGTATTTAACTGTAAAACAGTTGAAAGACAAGTTTATATAGCTTCGCAAGTCCAGAGAAGAGTGTATAAAGTTGTTTCTACAAGTGGTGAAGTCCCACATGTAGAAAAGAAGGCCCATTATAGGAAACGGCTGGAAATCAGTAGTCATTGAGAGCAAATACTAATGAATATCACCGAATAGTGAGAGAACAAGTGTAAAAGACATCAAAATGTAAGTTTCTCCTCTACAAAGGATGCTATACACTACAGAAATCCTTGAAATAGAGTTACTTCACAAGAAAACAGTGTTTTAACCCACTAGAATTCACTGAAAAGTAGTATTCAACTGTAAAACAGTTGAAAGACAAGTTTATATAGCTTCACAAGTCCAGAGAAGAGTATATAAAGTTGTTTCTACATGTGGTGAAGTCCCACAAGTAGAAAAGAATGCCCATTATAGGAATCAAGTAGAAATCAGTAGTCATTCAGAGCAAATACTAATGAATATCACAGAATAGTGAGAGAACTAGTGTAAAAGACACCAAAATGTAAGTCTCTAGTCTAGAAAGGATGTTGTACACTGCAGAAATCCTTGAAATAGAGTTAGTTCACATGAAACCAGTGTTTCAAACCACCAGAATTCACTGAAAAGTAGTATTCAACTGTAAAACAGTTGAAAGACAAGTTTATATAGCTTCGTAAATCCAGAGAAGAGTGTATAAAGTTGTTTCTACATGTGGTGAAGTCCCACAAGTAGAAAAGAAGGCCCATTATGGGAAACAGCTAGAAATCAGTAGTCATTCAGAGCCAATACTAATGAATATCACAGAATAGTGAGAGAACAAGTGTAAAAGACCTCAAAATGTAAGTTTCCAGTCTAGAAAAGATGCTATAGTCTACAGAAATCCTTGAAATAGACTTACTTCACAAGAAAACAGTGTTTCAACCCACTAGAATTCACTGAAAAGTAGTACTCAACTGTAAAACAGTTGAAAGACAAGTGTATATAGCTTCTCAAGTTCAGAGAAGAGTGTATAAAGTTGTTTCTACATGTGGTGAAGTCCCACAGGTAGAAACGAAGGCCCATTATGGGAAACAGCTAGAAATCAGTAGTAATTCAGAGCAAATACTAACGAATATCACAGAATAGTGAGAGAACTAGTGTAAACGACATCAAAATGTAAGTCTGTAGTCTAGAAAGGATATTGTACACTGCACAAATCTTTGAAATAGAGTTAGTTCACATGAAACGAGTGTTTCCAACCACCAGAATTCACTGAAAAGTAGTATTCAACTGTAAAACAGTTGAAAGACACGTGTGTATAGCTTCTCAAGTTCAGAGAAGAATGTATCAAGTTGTTTCTACATGTGGTGAAGTCCCACAAGTAGAAAAGAAGGCCCATTATAGGAAAGAGCTAGAAAGCAGTAGTAATTCAGAGGAAATACTAATGAATATCATAGAATTGTGTGAGAACAAGTGGAAAACCATCAAAATGTAAGTTACTAGTCTAGAAAGGATGTCGTACACTGCAGAAATCCTTGAAATAGATTTAGTTCACATGAAACCAGTGTTTCAAACCAACAGAATTCACTGAAAAGTAGTATTCAACTGTAAAACAGTTGAAAGACAAGTGTATATAGCTTCACAAGTCCAGAGAAGAGTACATAAAGTTGTTTCTACATGTGGTGAAGTCTCACAAGTAGAAAAGAATGCACATTATAGGAAACAGCTAGAAATCAGTAGTCATTCAGATCAAATACTAATGAATATCACAGAATAGTGAGAGAACAACTATAAAAGACATCAAAATGTAAGTCTCTAGTCTAGAAATGATGTTGTACACTGCAGAAATCCTTGAAATAGAGTTAGTTCACAGGAAACCAGTGTTTTAAACCACCGGAATTCACTGAAAAGTAGTATTCAACTGTAAAACAGTTGAAAGACAAGTGTATGTAGCTTCGCAAGTTCAGAGAAGAGTGTATAAAGTTGCTTCTACATGTGGTGAAGTCCCACAAGTAGAAAAGAAGGCCCATTATAGGAAACAGCCAGAAATCAGTAGTCATTCAGAGCAAATACTAATGAATATCACAGAATAGTGAGAGAACAAGTGTAAAAGACATCAAAATGTAAGTCTCTAGTCTAGAAAGGATGTTGTACACTGCAGAAATCCTTGAAATAGAGTTAGTTCACATGAAACCAGTGTTTGAAACCACCAGAATTCACTGAAAAGTAGTATTCAACTGTAAAACAGTTGAAAGACAAGTTTATATAGCTTCGTAAATCCAGAGAAGAGTGTATAAAGTTGTTTCTACATGTGGTGAAGTCCCACAAGAAGAAAAGAAGGCCCATTATGGGAAACAGCTAGAAATCAGTAGTCATTCAGAGCCAATACTAATGAATATCACAGAATAGTGAGAGAACAAGTGTAAAAGACCTCAAAATGTAAGTTTCCAGTCTAGAAAAGATGCTATAGTCTACAGAAATCCTTGAAATAGAGTTACTTCACAAGAAAACAGTGTTTCAACCCACTAGAATTCACTGAAAAGTAGTACTCAACTGTAAAACAGTTGAAAGACAAGTGTATATAGCTTCTCAAGTTCAGAGAAGAGTGTATAAAGTTGTTTCTACATGTGGTGAAGTCCCACAGGTAGAAACGAAGGCCCATTATGGGAAACAGCTAGAAATCAGTAGTAATTCAGAGCAAATACTAACGAATATCACAGAATAGTGAGAGAACTAGTGTAAACGACATCAAAATGTAAGTCTGTAGTCTAGAAAGGATATTGTACACTGCACAAATCCTTGAAATAGAGTTAGTTCACATGAAACGAGTGTTTCAAACCACCAGAATTCACTGAAAAGTAGTATTTAACTGTAAAACAGTTGAAAGACAAGTTTATATAGCTTCGCAAGTCCAGAGAAGAGTGTATAAAGTTGTTTCTACATGTGGTGAAGTCCTACAAGTAGAAAAGAAGGCCCATTATGGGAAACAGCTAGAAATCAGTAGTCATTCAGAGCCAATACTAATGAATATCACAGAATAGTGAGAGAACAAGTGTAAAAGACCTCAAAATGTAAGTTTACAGTCTAGAAAGGATGCTATACTCTACAGAAATCCTTGAAATAGAGTTACCTCACAAGAAAACAGTGTTTCAACCCACTAGAATTCACTGAAAAGTAGTACTCAACTGTAAAACAGTTGAAAGACAAGTGTATATAGCTTCTCAAGTTCAGAGAAGAATGTATAAAGTTGTTTTTACATGTGGTGAAGTCCCACAAGTAGAAAAGAAGGCCCATTATAGAAAACAGCTAGAAATCAGTAGTCATTCAGAGCAAATACTAATGAATATCACAGAACAGTGAGAGAACAAGTGTAAAAGACATCAAAATGAAAGTGTCTAGTCTAGAAAGGATGTTGTACACTGCAGAAATCTTTGAAATAGAGTTAGTTCACATGAAACGAGTGTTTCAAACCACCAGAATTCACTGAAAAGTAGTATTTAACTGTAAAACAGTTGAAAGACAAGTTTATATAGCTTCGCAAGTCCAGAGAAGAGTGTATAAAGTTGTTTCTACAAGTGGTGAAGTCCCACATGTAGAAAAGAAGGCCCATTATAGGAAACGGCTGGAAATCAGTAGTCATTGAGAGCAAATACTAATGAATATCACAGAATAGTGAGAGAACTAGTGTAAAAGACACCAAAATGTAAGTCTCTAGTATAGAAAGGATGTTGTACACTGCAGAAATCCTTGAAATAGAGTTAGTTCACATGAAACCAGTGTTTCCAACCACCAGAATTCACTGAAAAGTAGTATTCAACTGTAAAACAGTTGAAAGACACGTGTGTATAGCTTCTCAAGTTCAGAGAAGAGTGTATCAAGTTGTTTCTACATGTGGTGAAGTCCCACAAGTAGAAAAGAAGGCCCATTATAGGAAAGAGCTAGAAAGCAGTAGTAATTCAGAGGAAATACTAATGAATATCATAGAATTGTGTGAGAACAAGTGGAAAACCATCAAAATGTAAGTTACTAGTCTAGAAAGGATGTTGTACACTGCAGAAATCCTTGAAATAGATTTAGTTCACATGAAACCAGTGTTTCAAACCAACAGAATTCACTGAAAAGTAGTACTCAACTGTAAAACAGTTGAAAGACAAGTTTATATAGCTTCGCAAGTCCAGAGAAGAGTGTATAAAGTTGTTTCTACAAGTGGTGAAGTCCCACATGTAGAAAAGAAGGCCCATTATAGGAAACGGCTGGAAATCAGTAGTCATTGAGAGCAAATACTAATGAATATCACCGAATAGTGAGAGAACAAGTGTAAAAGACATCAAAATGTAAGTTTCTCCTCTAGAAAGGATGCTATACACTACAGAAATCCTTGAAATAGAGTTACTTCACAAGAAAACAGTGTTTTAACCCACTAGAATTCACTGAAAAGTAGTATTCAACTGTAAAACAGTTGAAAGACAAGTTTATATAGCTTCACAAGTCCAGAGAAGAGTATATAAAGTTGTTTCTACATGTGGTGAAGTCCCACAAGTAGAAAAGAATGCCCATTATAGGAATAAGCTAGAAACCAGTAGTCATTCAGAGCAAATACTAATGAATATCACAGAATAGTGAGAGAACTAGTGTAAAAGACACCAAAATGTAAGTCTCTAGTCTAGAAAGGATGTTGTACACTGCAGAAATCCTTGAAATAGAGTTAGTTCACATGAAACCAGTGTTTCAAACCACCAGAATTCACTGAAAAGTAGTATTTAACTGTAAAACAGTTGTAAGACAAGTGTATATAGCTTCTCAAGTTCAGAGAAGAGTGTATAAAGTTGTTTCTACATGTGGTGAAGTCCCACAGGTAGAAACGAAGGCCCATTATGGGAAACAGCTAGAAATCAGTAGTAATTCAGAGCAAATACTAATGAATATCACAGAATAGTGAGAGAACTAGTGTAAACGACATCAAAATGTAAGTCTGTAGTCTAGAAAGGATATTGTACACTAGACAAATCCTTGAAATAGAGTTAGTTCACATGAAACCAGTGTTTGAAACCACCAGAATTCACTGAAAAGTACTATTCAACTGTACAACAGTTGAAAGACAGGTGTATATAGCTTCTCAAGTTCAGAGAAGAGTGTATAAAGTTTCTTCTACATGTGGTGAAGTCCCACAAGTAGAAAAGAAGGCCCATTATGGGAAACAGCTAGAAATCAGTAGTCATTCAGAGCCAATACTAATGAATATCACAGAATAGTGAGAGAACAAGTGTAAAAGACCTCAAAATGTAAGTTTCCAGTCTAGAAAAGATGCTATACTCAACAGAAATCCTTGAAATAGAGTTACATCACAAGAAAACAGTGTTTCAACCCACTAGAATTCACTGAAAAGTAGTACTCAACTGTAAAACAGTTGAAAGACAAGTGTATATAGCTTCTCAAGTTCAGAGAAGAGTGTATAAAGTTGTTTCTACATGTGGTGAAGTCCCACAAGTAGAAAAGAAGGCCCATTATGGGAAACAGCTAGAAATCAGTAGTAATTCAGAGCAAATACTAACGAATATCACAGAATAGTGAGAGAACTAGTGTAAACGACATCAAAATGTAAGTCTGTAGTCTAGAAAGGATATTGTACACTGCACAAATCCTTGAAATAGAGTTAGTTCACATGAAACGAGTGTTTCCAACCACCAGAATTCACTGAAAAGTAGTATTCAACTGTAAAACAGTTGAAAGACACGTGTGTATAGCTTCTCAAGTTCAGAGAAGAGTGTATCAAGTTGTTTCTACATGTGGTGAATTCCCACAAGTAGAAAAGAAGGCCCATTATAGGAAACAGCTAGAAATCAGTAGTCATTCAGAGCAAATACTAATGAATATCACAGAATAGTGAGAGAACAAGTGTAAAAGACATCAAAATGAAAGTGTCTAGTCTAGAAAGGATGTTGTACACTGCAGAAATCTTTGAAATAGAGTTAGTTCACATGAAACGAGTGTTTCAAACCACCAGAATTCACTGAAAAGTAGTATTTAACTGTAAAACAGTTGAAAGACAAGTTTATATAGCTTCGCAAGTCCAGAGAAGAGTGTATAAAGTTGTTTCTACAAGTGGTGAAGTCCCACATGTAGAAAAGAAGGCCCATTATAGGAAACGGCTGGAAATCAGTAGTCATTGAGAGCAAATACTAATGAATATCACCGAATAGTGAGAGAACAAGTGTAAAAGACATCAAAATGTAAGTTTCTCCTCTAGAAAGGATGCTATACACTACAGAAATCCTTGAAATAGAGTTACTTCACAAGAAAACAGTGTTTTAACCCACTAGAATTCACTGAAAAGTAGTATTCAACTGTAAAACAGTTGAAAGACAAGTTTATATAGCTTCACAAGTCCAGAGAAGAGTATATAAAGTTGTTTCTACATGTGGTGAAGTCCCACAAGTAGAAAAGAATGCCCATTATAGGAATCAGCTAGAAATCAGTAGTCATTCAGAGCAAATACTAATGAATATCACAGAATAGTGAGAGAACTAGTGTAAAAGACACCAAAATGTAAGTCTCTAGTCTAGAAAGGATGTTGTACACTGCAGAAATCCTTGAAATAGAGTTAGTTCACATGAAACCAGTGTTTCAAACCACCAGAATTCACTGAAAAGTAGTATTCAACTGTAAAACAGTTGAAAGACAAGTTTATATAGCTTCGTAAATCCAGAGAAGAGTGTATAAAGTTGTTTCTACATGTGGTGAAGTCCCACAAGTAGAAAAGAAGGCCCATTATGGGAAACAGCTAGAAATCAGTAGTCATTCAGAGCCAATACTAATGAATATCACAGAATAGTGAGAGAACAAGTGTAAAAGACCTCAAAATGTAAGTTTCCAGTCTAGAAAAGATGCTATAGTCTACAGAAATCCTTGAAATAGAGTTACTTCACAAGAAAACAGTGTTTCAACCCACTAGAATTCACTGAAAAGTAGTACTCAACTGTAAAACAGTTGAAAGACAAGTGTATATAGCTTCTCAAGTTCAGAGAAGAGTGTATAAAGTTGTTTCTACATGTGGTGAAGTCCCACAGGTAGAAACGAAGGCCCATTATGGGAAACAGCTAGAAATCAGTAATAATTCAGAGCAAATACTAACGAATATCACAGAATAGTGAGAGAACTAGTGTAAACGACATCAAAATGTAAGTCTGTAGTCTAGAAAGGATATTGTACACTGCACAAATCTTTGAAATAGAGTTAGTTCACATGAAACGAGTGTTTCCAACCACCAGAATTCACTGAAAAGTAGTATTCAACTGTAAAACAGTTGAAAGACACGTGTGTATAGCTTCTCAAGTTCAGAGAAGAATGTATCAAGTTGTTTCTACATGTGGTGAAGTCCCACAAGTAGAAAAGAAGGCCCATTATAGGAAAGAGCTAGAAAGCAGTAGTAATTCAGAGGAAATACTAATGAATATCATAGAATTGTGTGAGAACAAGTGGAAAACCATCAAAATGTAAGTTACTAGTCTAGAAAGGATGTCGTACACTGCAGAAATCCTTGAAATAGATTTAGTTCACATGAAACCAGTGTTTCAAACCAACAGAATTCACTGAAAAGTAGTATTCAACTGTAAAACAGTTGAAAGACAAGTGTATATAGCTTCACAAGTCCAGAGAAGAGTACATAAAGTTGTTTCTACATGTGGTGAAGTCTCACAAGTAGAAAAGAATGCACATTATAGGAAACAGCTAGAAATCAGTAGTCATTCAGATCAAATACTAATGAATATCACAGAATAGTGAGAGAACAACTATAAAAGACATCAAAATGTAAGTCTCTAGTCTAGAAATGATGTTGTACACTGCAGAAATCCTTGAAATAGAGTTAGTTCACAGGAAACCAGTGTTTTAAACCACCGGAATTCACTGAAAAGTAGTATTCAACTGTAAAACAGTTGAAAGACAAGTGTATGTAGCTTCGCAAGTTCAGAGAAGAGTGTATAAAGTTGCTTCTACATGTGGTGAAGTCCCACAAGTAGAAAAGAAGGCCCATTATAGGAAACAGCCAGAAATCAGTAGTCATTCAGAGCAAATACTAATGAATATCACAGAATAGTGAGAGAACAAGTGTAAAAGACATCAAAATGTAAGTCTCTAGTCTAGAAAGGATGTTGTACACTGCAGAAATCCTTGAAATAGAGTTAGTTCACATGAAACCAGTGTTTGAAACCACCAGAATTCACTGAAAAGTAGTATTCAACTGTAAAACAGTTGAAAGACAAGTTTATATAGCTTCGTAAATCCAGAGAAGAGTGTATAAAGTTGTTTCTACATGTGGTGAAGTCCCACAAGAAGAAAAGAAGGCCCATTATGGGAAACAGCTAGAAATCAGTAGTCATTCAGAGCCAATACTAATGAATATCACAGAATAGTGAGAGAACAAGTGTAAAAGACCTCAAAATGTAAGTTTCCAGTCTAGAAAAGATGCTATAGTCTACAGAAATCCTTGAAATAGAGTTACTTCACAAGAAAACAGTGTTTCAACCCACTAGAATTCACTGAAAAGTAGTACTCAACTGTAAAACAGTTGAAAGACAAGTGTATATAGCTTCTCAAGTTCAGAGAAGAGTGTATAAAGTTGTTTCTACATGTGGTGAAGTCCCACAGGTAGAAACGAAGGCCCATTATGGGAAACAGCTAGAAATCAGTAGTAATTCAGAGCAAATACTAACGAATATCACAGAATAGTGAGAGAACTAGTGTAAACGACATCAAAATGTAAGTCTGTAGTCTAGAAAGGATATTGTACACTGCACAAATCCTTGAAATAGAGTTAGTTCACATGAAACGAGTGTTTCAAACCACCAGAATTCACTGAAAAGTAGTATTTAACTGTAAAACAGTTGAAAGACAAGTTTATATAGCTTCGCAAGTCCAGAGAAGAGTGTATAAAGTTGTTTCTACATGTGGTGAAGTCCTACAAGTAGAAAAGAAGGCCCATTATGGGAAACAGCTAGAAATCAGTAGTCATTCAGAGCCAATACTAATGAATATCACAGAATAGTGAGAGAACAAGTGTAAAAGACCTCAAAATGTAAGTTTACAGTCTAGAAAGGATGCTATACTCTACAGAAATCCTTGAAATAGAGTTACCTCACAAGAAAACAGTGTTTCAACCCACTAGAATTCACTGAAAAGTAGTACTCAACTGTAAAACAGTTGAAAGACAAGTGTATATAGCTTCTCAAGTTCAGAGAAGAATGTATAAAGTTGTTTTTACATGTGGTGAAGTCCCACAAGTAGAAAAGAAGGCCCATTATAGAAAACAGCTAGAAATCAGTAGTCATTCAGAGCAAATACTAATGAATATCACAGAATAGTGAGAGAACAAGTGTAAAAGGCATCAAAATGAAAGTGTCTAGTCTAGAAAGGATGTTGTACACTGCAGAAATCTTTGAAATAGAGTTAGTTCACATGAAACGAGTGTTTCAAACCACCAGAATTCACTGAAAAGTAGTATTTAACTGTAAAACAGTTGAAAGACAAGTTTATATAGCTTCGCAAGTCCAGAGAAGAGTGTATAAAGTTGTTTCTACAAGTGGTGAAGTCCCACATGTAGAAAAGAAGGCCCATTATAGGAAACGGCTGGAAATCAGTAGTCATTGAGAGCAAATACTAATGAATATCACAGAATAGTGAGAGAACTAGTGTAAAAGACACCAAAATGTAAGTCTCTAGTATAGAAAGGATGTTGTACACTGCAGAAATCCTTGAAATAGAGTTAGTTCACATGAAACCAGTGTTTCCAACCACCAGAATTCACTGAAAAGTAGTATTCAACTGTAAAACAGTTGAAAGACACGTGTGTATAGCTTCTCAAGTTCAGAGAAGAGTGTATCAAGTTGTTTCTACATGTGGTGAAGTCCCACAAGTAGAAAAGAAGGCCCATTATAGGAAAGAGCTAGAAAGCAGTAGTAATTCAGAGGAAATACTAATGAATATCATAGAATTGTGTGAGAACAAGTGGAAAACCATCAAAATGTAAGTTACTAGTCTAGAAAGGATGTTGTACACTGCAGAAATCCTTGAAATAGATTTAGTTCACATGAAACCAGTGTTTCAAACCAACAGAATTCACTGAAAAGTAGTACTCAACTGTAAAACAGTTGAAAGACAAGTTTATATAGCTTCGCAAGTCCAGAGAAGAGTGTATAAAGTTGTTTCTACAAGTGGTGAAGTCCCACATGTAGAAAAGAAGGCCCATTATAGGAAACGGCTGGAAATCAGTAGTCATTGAGAGCAAATACTAATGAATATCACCGAATAGTGAGAGAACAAGTGTAAAAGACATCAAAATGTAAGTTTCTCCTCTAGAAAGGATGCTATACACTACAGAAATCCTTGAAATAGAGTTACTTCACAAGAAAACAGTGTTTTAACCCACTAGAATTCACTGAAAAGTAGTATTCAACTGTAAAACAGTTGAAAGACAAGTTTATATAGCTTCACAAGTCCAGAGAAGAGTATATAAAGTTGTTTCTACATGTGGTGAAGTCCCACAAGTAGAAAAGAATGCCCATTATAGGAATAAGCTAGAAACCAGTAGTCATTCAGAGCAAATACTAATGAATATCACAGAATAGTGAGAGAACTAGTGTAAAAGACACCAAAATGTAAGTCTCTAGTCTAGAAAGGATGTTGTACACTGCAGAAATCCTTGAAATAGAGTTAGTTCACATGAAACCAGTGTTTCAAACCACCAGAATTCACTGAAAAGTAGTATTTAACTGTAAAACAGTTGTAAGACAAGTGTATATAGCTTCTCAAGTTCAGAGAAGAGTGTATAAAGTTGTTTCTACATGTGGTGAAGTCCCACAGGTAGAAACGAAGGCCCATTATGGGAAACAGCTAGAAATCAGTAGTAATTCAGAGCAAATACTAATGAATATCACAGAATAGTGAGAGAACTAGTGTAAACGACATCAAAATGTAAGTCTGTAGTCTAGAAAGGATATTGTACACTAGACAAATCCTTGAAATAGAGTTAGTTCACATGAAACCAGTGTTTGAAACCACCAGAATTCACTGAAAAGTACTATTCAACTGTAAAACAGTTGAAAGACAGGTGTATATAGCTTCTCAAGTTCAGAGAAGAGTGTATAAAGTTTCTTCTACATGTGGTGAAGTCCCACAAGTAGAAAAGAAGGCCCATTATGGGAAACAGCTAGAAATCAGTAGTCATTCAGAGCCAATACTAATGAATATCACAGAATAGTGAGAGAACAAGTGTAAAAGACCTCAAAATGTAAGTTTCCAGTCTAGAAAAGATGCTATACTCAACAGAAATCCTTGAAATAGAGTTACATCACAAGAAAACAGTGTTTCAACCCACTAGAATTCACTGAAAAGTAGTACTCAACTGTAAAACAGTTGAAAGACAAGTGTATATAGCTTCTCAAGTTCAGAGAAGAGTGTATAAAGTTGTTTCTACATGTGGTGAAGTCCCACAAGTAGAAAAGAAGGCCCATTATGGGAAACAGCTAGAAATCAGTAGTAATTCAGAGCAAATACTAACGAATATCACAGAATAGTGAGAGAACTAGTGTAAACGACATCAAAATGTAAGTCTGTAGTCTAGAAAGGATATTGTACACTGCACAAATCCTTGAAATAGAGTTAGTTCACATGAAACGAGTGTTTCCAACCACCAGAATTCACTGAAAAGTAGTATTCAACTGTAAAACAGTTGAAAGACACGTGTGTATAGCTTCTCAAGTTCAGAGAAGAGTGTATCAAGTTGTTTCTACATGTGGTGAATTCCCACAAGTAGAAAAGAAGGCCCATTATAGGAAACAGCTAGAAATCAGTAGTCATTCAGAGCAAATACTAATGAATATCACAGAATAGTGAGAGAACAAGTGTAAAAGACATCAAAATGAAAGTGTCTAGTCTAGAAAGGATGTTGTACACTGCAGAAATCTTTGAAATAGAGTTAGTTCACATGAAACGAGTGTTTCAAACCACCAGAATTCACTGAAAAGTAGTATTTAACTGTAAAACAGTTGAAAGACAAGTTTATATAGCTTCGCAAGTCCAGAGAAGAGTGTATAAAGTTGTTTCTACAAGTGGTGAAGTCCCACATGTAGAAAAGAAGGCCCATTATAGGAAACGGCTGGAAATCAGTAGTCATTGAGAGCAAATACTAATGAATATCACCGAATAGTGAGAGAACAAGTGTAAAAGACATCAAAATGTAAGTTTCTCCTCTAGAAAGGATGCTATACACTACAGAAATCCTTGAAATAGAGTTACTTCACAAGAAAACAGTGTTTTAACCCACTAGAATTCACTGAAAAGTAGTATTCAACTGTAAAACAGTTGAAAGACAAGTTTATATAGCTTCACAAGTCCAGAGAAGAGTATATAAAGTTGTTTCTACATGTGGTGAAGTCCCACAAGTAGAAAAGAATGCCCATTATAGGAATCAGCTAGAAATCAGTAGTCATTCAGAGCCAATACTAATGAATATCACAGAATAGTGAGAGAACAAGTGTAAAAGACCTCAAAATGTAAGTTTCCAGTCTAGAAAAGATGCTATAGTCTACAGAAATCCTTGAAATAGAGTTACTTCACAAGAAAACAGTGTTTCAACCCACTAGAATTCACTGAAAAGTAGTACTCAACTGTAAAACAGTTGAAAGACAAGTGTATATAGCTTCTCAAGTTCAGAGAAGAGTGTATAAAGTTGTTTCTACATGTGGTGAAGTCCCACAGGTAGAAACGAAGGCCCATTATAGGAAAGAGCTAGAAAGCAGTAGTAATTCAGAGGAAATACTAATGAATATCATAGAATTGTGTGAGAACAAGTGGAAAACCATCAAAATGTAAGTTACTAGTCTAGAAAGGATGTTGTACACTGCAGAAATCCTTGAAATAGATTTAGTTCACATGAAACCAGTGTTTCAAACCAACAGAATTCACTGAAAAGTAGTATTCAACTGTAAAACAGTTGAAAGACAAGTGTATATAGCTTCACAAGTCCAGAGAAGAGTACATAAAGTTGTTTCTACATGTGGTGAAGTCTCACAAGTAGAAAAGAATGCACATTATAGGAAACAGCTAGAAATCAGTAGTCATTCAAATCAAATACTAATGAATATCACAGAATAGTGAGAGAACAACTATAAAAGACATCAAAATGTAAGTCTCTAGTCTAGAAATGATGTTGTACACTGCAGAAATCCTTGAAATAGAGTTAGTTCACAGGAAACCAGTGTTTTAAACCACCGGAATTCACTGAAAAGTAGTATTCAACTGTAAAACAGTTGAAAGACAAGTGTATGTAGCTTCGCAAGTTCAGAGAAGAGTGTATAAAGTTGCTTCTACATGTGGTGAAGTCCCACAAGTAGAAAAGAAGGCCCATTATAGGAAACAGCTAGAAATCAGTAGTCATTCAGAGCAAATACTAATGAATATCACAGAATAGTGAGAGAACAAGTGTAAAAGACATCAAAATGTAAGTCTCTAGTCTAGAAAGGATGTTGTACACTGCAGAAATCCTTGAAATAGAGTTAGTTCACATGAAACCAGTGTTTGAAACCACCAGAATTCACTGAAAAGTAGTATTCAACTGTAAAACAGTTGAAAGACAAGTTTATATAGCTTCGTAAATCCAGAGAAGAGTGTATAAAGTTGTTTCTACATGTGGTGAAGTCCCACAAGAAGAAAAGAAGGCCCATTATGGGAAACAGCTAGAAATCAGTAGTCATTCAGAGCCAATACTAATGAATATCACAGAATAGTGAGAGAACAAGTGTAAAAGACCTCAAAATGTAAGTTTCCAGTCCAGAAAAGATGCTATAGTCTACAGAAATCCTTGAAATAGAGTTACTTCACAAGAAAACAGTGTTTCAACCCACTAGAATTCACTGAAAAGTAGTACTCAACTGTAAAACAGTTGAAACACAAGTGTATATAGCTTCTCAAGTTCAGAGAAGAGTGTATAAAGTTGTTTCTACATGTGGTGAAGTCCCACAGGTAGAAACGAAGGCCCATTATGGGAAACAGCTAGAAATCAGTAGTAATTCAGAGCAAATACTAACGAATATCACAGAATAGTGAGAGAACTAGTGTAAACGACATCAAAATGTAAGTCTGTAGTCTAGAAAGGATATTGTACACTGCACAAATCCTTGAAATAGAGTTAGTTCACATGAAACGAGTGTTTCAAACCACCAGAATTCACTGAAAAGTAGTATTTAACTGTAAAACAGTTGAAAGACAAGTTTATATAGCTTCGCAAGTCCAGAGAAGAGTGTATAAAGTTGTTTCTACATGTGGTGAAGTCCTACAAGTAGAAAAGAAGGCCCATTATGGGAAACAGCTAGAAATCAGTAGTCATTCAGAGCCAATACTAATGAATATCACAGAATAGTGAGAGAACAAGTGTAAAAGACCTCAAAATGTAAGTTTACAGTCTAGAAAGGATGCTATACTCTACAGAAATCCTTGAAATAGAGTTACCTCACAAGAAAACAGTGTTTCAACCCACTAGAATTCACTGAAAAGTAGTACTCAACTGTAAAACAGTTGAAAGACAAGTGTATATAGCTTCTCAAGTTCAGAGAAGAATGTATAAAGTTGTTTTTACATGTGGTGAAGTCCCACAAGTAGAAAAGAAGGCCCATTATAGGAAACAGCTAGAAATCAGTAGTCATTCAGAGCAAATACTAATGAATATCACAGAATAGTGAGAGAACAAGTGTAAAAGACATCAAAATGAAAGTGTCTAGTCTAGAAAGGATGTTGTACACTGCAGAAATCTTTGAAATAGAGTTAGTTCACATGAAACGAGTGTTTCAAACCACCAGAATTCACTGAAAAGTAGTATTTAACTGTAAAACAGTTGAAAGACAAGTTTATATAGCTTCGCAAGTCCAGAGAAGAGTGTATAAAGTTGTTTCTACAAGTGGTGAAGTCCCACATGTAGAAAAGAAGGCCCATTATAGGAAACGGCTGGAAATCAGTAGTCATTGAGAGCAAATACTAATGAATATCACAGAATAGTGAGAGAACTAGTGTAAAAGACACCAAAATGTAAGTCTCTAGTATAGAAAGGATGTTGTACACTGCAGAAATCCTTGAAATAGAGTTAGTTCACATGAAACCAGTGTTTCCAACCACCAGAATTCACTGAAAAGTAGTATTCAACTGTAAAACAGTTGAAAGACACGTGTGTATAGCTTCTCAAGTTCAGAGAAGAGTGTATCAAGTTGTTTCTACATGTGGTGAAGTCCCACAAGTAGAAAAGAAGGCCCATTATAGGAAAGAGCTAGAAAGCAGTAGTAATTCAGAGGAAATACTAATGAATATCATAGAATTGTGTGAGAACAAGTGGAAAACCATCAAAATGTAAGTTACTAGTCTAGAAAGGATGTTGTACACTGCAGAAATCCTTGAAATAGATTTAGTTCACATGAAACCAGTGTTTCAAACCAACAGAATTCACTGAAAAGTAGTATTCAACTGTAAAACAGTTGAAAGACAAGTGTATATAGCTTCACAAGTCCAGAGAAGAGTACATAAAGTTGTTTCTACATGTGGTGAAGTCTCACAAGTAGAAAAGAATGCACATTATAGGAAACAGCTAGAAATCAGTAGTCATTCAGATCAAATACTAATGAATATCACAGAATAGTGAGAGAACAACTATAAAAGACATCAAAATGTAAGTCTCTAGTCTAGAAATGATGTTGTACACTGCAGAAATCCTTGAAATAGAGTTAGTTCACAGGAAACCAGTGTTTTAAACCACCGGAATTCACTGAAAAGTAGTATTCAACTGTAAAACAGTTGAAAGACAAGTGTATGTAGCTTCGCAAGTTCAGAGAAGAGTGTATAAAGTTGCTTCTACATGTGGTGAAGTCCCACAAGTAGAAAAGAAGGCCCATTATAGGAAACAGCTAGAAATCAGTAGTCATTCAGAGCAAATACTAATGAATATCACAGAATAGTGAGAGAACAAGTGTAAAAGACATCAAAATGTAAGTCTCTAGTCTAGAAAGGATGTTGTACACTGCAGAAATACTTGAAATAGAGTTAGTTCACATGAAACCAGTGTTTGAAACCACCAGAATTCACTGAAAAGTAGTATTCAACTGTAAAACAGTTGAAAGACAAGTTTATATAGCTTCGTAAATCTAGAGAAGAGTGTATAAAGTTGTTTCTACATGTGGTGAAGTCCCACAAGAAGAAAAGAAAGCCCATTATGGGAAACAGCTAGAAATCAGTAGTCATTCAGAGCCAATACTAATGAATATCACAGAATAGTGAGAGAACAAGTGTAAAAGACCTCAAAATGTAAGTTTCCAGTCTAGAAAAGATGCTATAGACTACAGAAATCCTTGAAATAGAGTTACTTCACAAGAAAACAGTGTTTCAACCCACTAGAATTCACTGAAAAGTAGTGCTCAACTGTAAAACAGTTGAAAGACAAGTGTATATAGCTTCTCAAATTCAGAGAAGAGTGTATAAAGTTGTTTCTACATGTGGTGAAGTCCCACAGGTAGAAACGAAGGCCCATTATGGGAAACAGCTAGAAATCAGTAGTCATTCAGAGCAAATACTAATGAATATCACAGAATAGTGAGAGAACAAGTGTAAAAGACATCAAAATGAAAGTGTCTAGTCTAGAAAGGATGTTGTACACTGCAGAAATCTTTGAAATAGAGTTAGTTCACATGAAACGAGTGTTTCAAACCACCAGAATTCACTGAAAAGTAGTATTTAACTGTAAAACAGTTGAAAGACAAGTTTATATAGATTCGCAAGTCCAGAGAAGAGTGTATAAAGTTGTTTCTACAAGTGGTGAAGTCCCACATGTAGAAAAGAAGGCCCATTATAGGAAACGGCTGGAAATCAGTAGTCATTGAGAGCAAATACTAATGAATATCACCGAATAGTGAGAGAACAAGTGTAAAAGACATCAAAATGTAAGTTTCTCCTCTAGAAAGGATGCTATACACTACAGAAATCCTTGAAATAGAGTTACTTCACAAGAAAACAGTGTTTTAACCCACTAGAATTCACTGAAAAGTAGTATTCAACTGTAAAACAGTTGAAAGACAAGTTTATATAGCTTCACAAGTCCAGAGAAGAGTATATAAAGTTGTTTCTACATGTGGTGAAGTCCCACAAGTAGAAAAGAATGCCCATTATAGGAATAAGCTAGAAACCAGTAGTCATTCAGAGCAAATACTAATGAATATCACAGAATAGTGAGAGAACTAGTGTAAAAGACACCAAAATGTAAGTCTCTAGTCTAGAAAGGATGTTGTACACTGCAGAAATCCTTGAAATAGAGTTAGTTCACATGAAACCAGTGTTTCAAACCACCAGAATTCACTGAAAAGTAGTATTTAACTGTAAAACAGTTGAAAGACAAGTGTATATAGCTTCTCAAGTTCAGAGAAGAGTGTATAAAGTTGTTTCTACATGTGGTGAAGTCCCACAGGTAGAAACGAAGGCCCATTATGGGAAACAGCTAGAAATCAGTAGTAATTCAGAGCAAATACTAATGAATATCACAGAATAGTGAGAGAACTAGTGTAAACGACATCAAAATGTAAGTCTGTAGTCTAGAAAGGATATTGTACACTAGACAAATCCTTGAAATAGAGTTAGTTCACATGAAACCAGTGTTTGAAACCACCAGAATTCACTGAAAAGTACTATTCAACTGTAAAACAGTTGAAAGACAGGTGTATATAGCTTCTCAAGTTCAGAGAAGAGTGTATAAAGTTTCTTCTACATGTGGTGAAGTCCCACAAGTAGAAAAGAAGGCCCATTATGGGAAACAGCTAGAAATCAGTAGTCATTCAGAGCCAATACTAATGAATATCACAGAATAGTGAGAGAACAAGTGTAAAAGACCTCAAAATGTAAGTTTCCAGTCTAGAAAAGATGCTATACTCAACAGAAATCCTTGAAATAGAGTTACATCACAAGAAAACAGTGTTTCAACCCACTAGAATTCACTGAAAAGTAGTACTCAACTGTAAAACAGTTGAAAGACAAGTGTATATAGCTTCTCAAGTTCAGAGAAGAGTGTATAAAGTTGTTTCTACATGTGGTGAAGTCCCACAGGTAGAAACGAAGGCCCATTATGGGAAACAGCTAGAAATCAGTAGTAATTCAGAGCAAATACTAACAAATATCACAGAATAGTGAGAGAACTGTGTAAACGACATCAAAATGTAAGTCTGTAGTCTAGAAAGGATATTGTACACTGCACAAATCCTTGAAATAGAGTTAGTTCACATGAAACGAGTGTTTCGAACCACCAGAATTCACTGAAAAGTAGTATTTAACTGTAAAACAGTTGAAAGACAAGTTTATATAGCTTCGCAAGTCCAGAGAAGAGTATATAAAGTTGTTTCTACATGTGGTGAAGTCCCACAAGTAGAAAAGAAGGCCCATTATGGGAAACAGCTAGAAATCAGTAGTCATTCAGAGCCAATACTAATGAATATCACAGAATAGTGAGAGAACAAGTGTAAAAGACCTCAAAATGTAAGTTTACAGTCTAGAAAGGATGCTATACTCTACAGAAATCCTTGAAATAGAGTTACCTCACAAGAAAACAGTGTTTCAACCCACTAGAATTCACTGAAAAGTAGTACTCAACTGTAAAACAGTTGAAAGACAAGTGTATATAGCTTCTCAAGTTCAGAGAAGAATGTATAAAGTTGTTTTTACATGTGGTGAAGTCCCACAAGTAGAAAAGAAGGCCCATTATGGGAAGCAGCTAGAAATCAGTAGTAATTCAGAGCAAATACTAACGAATATCACAGAATAGTGAGAGAACTAGTGTAAACGACATCAAAATGTAAGTCTGTAGTCTAGAAAGGATATTGTACACTGAACAAATCCTTGAAATAGAGTTACTTCACATGAAACGAGTGTTTCCAACCACCAGAATTCACTGAAAAGTAGTATTCAACTGTAAAACAGTTGAAAGACACGTGTGTATAGCTTCTCAAGTTCAGAGAAGAGTGTATCAAGTTGTTTCTACATGTGGTGAAGTCCCACAAGTAGAAAAGAAGGCCCATTATAGGAAACAGCTAGAAAGCAGTAGTAATTCAGAGGAAATACTAATGAATATCATAGAATTGTGTGAGAACAAGTGGAAAACCATCAAAATGTAAGTTACTAGTCTAGAAAGGATGTTGTACACTGCAGAAATCCTTGAAATAGAGTTACTTCACAAGAAAACAGTGTTTCAACCCACTAGAATTCACTGAAAAGTAGTACTCAACTGTAAAACAGTTGAAAGACAAGTGTATATAGCTTCTCAAGTTCAGAGAAGAGTGTATAAAGTTGTTTTTACATGTGGTGAAGTCCCACAAGTAGAAAAGAAGGCCCATTATAGGAAACAGCTAGAAATCAGTAGTCATTCAGAGCCAATACTAATGAATATCACAGAATAGTGAGAGAACAAGTGTAAAAGACACCAAAATGTAAGTCTCTAGTCTAGAAAGGATGTTGTACACTGCAGAAATCCTTGAAATAGAGTTAGTTCACATGAAACCAGTGTTTCAAACCACCAGAATTCACTGAAAAGTAGTATTCAACTGTAAAACAGTTGAAAGACAAGTTTATATAGCTTCGTAAATCCAGAGAAGAGTGTATAAAGTTGTTTCTACATGTGGTGAAGTCCCACAAGTAGAAAAGAAGGCCCATTATGGGAAACAGCTAGAAATCAGTAGTCATTCAGAGCCAATACTAATGAATATCACAGAATAGTGAGAGAACAAGTGTAAAAGACCTCAAAATGTAAGTTTCCAGTCTAGAAAAGATGCTATAGTCTACAGAAATCCTTGAAATAGAGTTACTTCACAAGAAAACAGTGTTTCAACCCACTAGAATTCACTGAAAAGTAGTTCTCAACTATAAAACAGTTGAAAGACAAGTGTATATAGCTTCTCAAGTTCAGAGAAGAGTGTATAAAGTTGTTTCTACATGTGGTGAAGTCCCACAGGTAGAAACGAAGGCCCATTATGGGAAACAGCTAGAAATCAGTAGTAATTCAGAGCAAATACTAACGAATATCACAGAATAGTGAGAGAACTAGTGTAAACGACATCAAAATGTAAGTCTGTAGTCTAGAAAGGATATTGTACACTGCACAAATCTTTGAAATAGAGTTAGTTCACATGAAACGAGTGTTTCCAACCACCAGAATTCACTGAAAAGTAGTATTCAACTGTAAAACAGTTGAAAGACACGTGTGTATAGCTTCTCAAGTTCAGAGAAGAGTGTATCAAGTTGTTTCTACATGTGGTGAAGTCCCACAAGTAGAAAAGAAGGCCCATTATAGGAAAGAGCTAGAAAGCAGTAGTAATTCAGAGGAAATACTAATGAATATCATAGAATTGTGTGAGAACAAGTGGAAAACCATCAAAATGTAAGTTACTAGTCTAGAAAGGATGTTGTACACTGCAGAAATCCTTGAAATAGATTTAGTTCACATGAAACCAGTGTTTCAAACCAACAGAATTCACTGAAAAGTAGTATTCAACTGTAAAACACTTGAAAGACAAGTGTATATAGCTTCTCAAATTCAGAGAAGAGTGTATAAAGTTGTTTCTACATGTGGTGAAGTCCCACAGGTAGAAACGAAGGCCCATTATGGGAAACAGCTAGAAATCAGTAGTCATTCAGAGCAAATACTAATGAATATCACAGAATAGTGAGAGAACAAGTGTAAAAGACATCAAAATGAAAGTGTCTAGTCTAGAAAGGATGTTGTACACTGCAGAAATCTTTGAAATAGAGTTAGTTCACATGAAACGAGTGTTTCAAACCACCAGAATTCACTGAAAAGTAGTATTTAACTGTAAAACAGTTGAAAGACAAGTTTATATAGATTCGCAAGTCCAGAGAAGAGTGTATAAAGTTGTTTCTACAAGTGGTGAAGTCCCACATGTAGAAAAGAAGGCCCATTATAGGAAACGGCTGGAAATCAGTAGTCATTGAGAGCAAATACTAATGAATATCACCGAATAGTGAGAGAACAAGTGTAAAAGACATCAAAATGTAAGTTTCTCCTCTAGAAAGGATGCTATACACTACAGAAATCCTTGAAATAGAGTTACTTCACAAGAAAACAGTGTTTTAACCCACTAGAATTCACTGAAAAGTAGTATTCAACTGTAAAACAGTTGAAAGACAAGTTTATATAGCTTCACAAGTCCAGAGAAGAGTATATAAAGTTGTTTCTACATGTGGTGAAGTCCCACAAGTAGAAAAGAATGCCCATTATAGGAATAAGCTAGAAACCAGTAGTCATTCAGAGCAAATACTAATGAATATCACAGAATAGTGAGAGAACTAGTGTAAAAGACACCAAAATGTAAGTCTCTAGTCTAGAAAGGATGTTGTACACTGCAGAAATCCTTGAAATAGAGTTAGTTCACATGAAACCAGTGTTTCAAACCACCAGAATTCACTGAAAAGTAGTATTTAACTGTAAAACAGTTGAAAGACAAGTGTATATAGCTTCTCAAGTTCAGAGAAGAGTGTATAAAGTTGTTTCTACATGTGGTGAAGTCCCACAGGTAGAAACGAAGGCCCATTATGGGAAACAGCTAGAAATCAGTAGTAATTCAGAGCAAATACTAATGAATATCACAGAATAGTGAGAGAACTAGTGTAAACGACATCAAAATGTAAGTCTGTAGTCTAGAAAGGATATTGTACACTAGACAAATCCTTGAAATAGAGTTAGTTCACATGAAACCAGTGTTTGAAACCACCAGAATTCACTGAAAAGTAGTATTCAACTGTAAAACAGTTGAAAGACAAGTTTATATAGCTTCGTAAATCCAGAGAAGAGTGTATAAAGTTGTTTCTACATGTGGTGAAGTCCCACAAGTAGAAAAGAAGGCCCATTATGGGAAACAGCTAGAAATCAGTAGTCATTCAGAGCCAATACTAATGAATATCACAGAATAGTGAGAGAACAAGTGTAAAAGACCTCAAAATGTAAGTTTCCAGTCTAGAAAAGATGCTATAGTCTACAGAAATCCTTGAAATAGAGTTACTTCACAAGAAAACAGTGTTTCAACCCACTAGAATTCACTGAAAAGTAGTTCTCAACTATAAAACAGTTGAAAGACAAGTGTATATAGCTTCTCAAGTTCAGAGAAGAGTGTATAAAGTTGTTTCTACATGTGGTGAAGTCCCACAGGTAGAAACGAAGGCCCATTATGGGAAACAGCTAGAAATCAGTAGTAATTCAGAGCAAATACTAACGAATATCACAGAATAGTGAGAGAACTAGTGTAAACGACATCAAAATGTAAGTCTGTAGTCTAGAAAGGATATTGTACACTGCACAAATCTTTGAAATAGAGTTAGTTCACATGAAACGAGTGTTTCCAACCACCAGAATTCACTGAAAAGTAGTATTCAACTGTAAAACAGTTGAAAGACACGTGTGTATAGCTTCTCAAGTTCAGAGAAGAGTGTATCAAGTTGTTTCTACATGTGGTGAAGTCCCACAAGTAGAAAAGAAGGCCCATTATAGGAAAGAGCTAGAAAGCAGTAGTAATTCAGAGGAAATACTAATGAATATCATAGAATTGTGTGAGAACAAGTGGAAAACCATCAAAATGTAAGTTACTAGTCTAGAAAGGATGTTGTACACTGCAGAAATCCTTGAAATAGATTTAGTTCACATGAAACCAGTGTTTCAAACCAACAGAATTCACTGAAAAGTAGTATTCAACTGTAAAACACTTGAAAGACAAGTGTATATAGCTTCTCAAATTCAGAGAAGAGTGTATAAAGTTGTTTCTACATGTGGTGAAGTCCCACAGGTAGAAACGAAGGCCCATTATGGGAAACAGCTAGAAATCAGTAGTCATTCAGAGCAAATACTAATGAATATCACAGAATAGTGAGAGAACAAGTGTAAAAGACATCAAAATGAAAGTGTCTAGTCTAGAAAGGATGTTGTACACTGCAGAAATCTTTGAAATAGAGTTAGTTCACATGAAACGAGTGTTTCAAACCACCAGAATTCACTGAAAAGTAGTATTTAACTGTAAAACAGTTGAAAGACAAGTTTATATAGATTCGCAAGTCCAGAGAAGAGTGTATAAAGTTGTTTCTACAAGTGGTGAAGTCCCACATGTAGAAAAGAAGGCCCATTATAGGAAACGGCTGGAAATCAGTAGTCATTGAGAGCAAATACTAATGAATATCACCGAATAGTGAGAGAACAAGTGTAAAAGACATCAAAATGTAAGTTTCTCCTCTAGAAAGGATGCTATACACTACAGAAATCCTTGAAATAGAGTTACTTCACAAGAAAACAGTGTTTTAACCCACTAGAATTCACTGAAAAGTAGTATTCAACTGTAAAACAGTTGAAAGACAAGTTTATATAGCTTCACAAGTCCAGAGAAGAGTATATAAAGTTGTTTCTACATGTGGTGAAGTCCCACAAGTAGAAAAGAATGCCCATTATAGGAATAAGCTAGAAACCAGTAGTCATTCAGAGCAAATACTAATGAATATCACAGAATAGTGAGAGAACTAGTGTAAAAGACACCAAAATGTAAGTCTCTAGTCTAGAAAGGATGTTGTACACTGCAGAAATCCTTGAAATAGAGTTAGTTCACATGAAACCAGTGTTTCAAACCACCAGAATTCACTGAAAAGTAGTATTTAACTGTAAAACAGTTGAAAGACAAGTGTATATAGCTTCTCAAGTTCAGAGAAGAGTGTATAAAGTTGTTTCTACATGTGGTGAAGTCCCACAGGTAGAAACGAAGGCCCATTATGGGAAACAGCTAGAAATCAGTAGTAATTCAGAGCAAATACTAATGAATATCACAGAATAGTGAGAGAACTAGTGTAAACGACATCAAAATGTAAGTCTGTAGTCTAGAAAGGATATTGTACACTAGACAAATCCTTGAAATAGAGTTAGTTCACATGAAACCAGTGTTTGAAACCACCAGAATTCACTGAAAAGTACTATTCAACTGTAAAACAGTTGAAAGACAGGTGTATATAGCTTCTCAAGTTCAGAGAAGAGTGTATAAAGTTTCTTCTACATGTGGTGAAGTCCCACAAGTAGAAAAGAAGGCCCATTATGGGAAACAGCTAGAAATCAGTAGTCATTCAGAGCCAATACTAATGAATATCACAGAATAGTGAGAGAACAAGTGTAAAAGACCTCAAAATGTAAGTTTCCAGTCTAGAAAAGATGCTATACTCAACAGAAATCCTTGAAATAGAGTTACATCACAAGAAAACAGTGTTTCAACCCACTAGAATTCACTGAAAAGTAGTACTCAACTGTAAAACAGTTGAAAGACAAGTGTATATAGCTTCTCAAGTTCAGAGAAGAGTGTATAAAGTTGTTTCTACATGTGGTGAAGTCCCACAGGTAGAAACGAAGGCCCATTATGGGAAACAGCTAGAAATCAGTAGTAATTCAGAGCAAATACTAACAAATATCACAGAATAGTGAGAGAACTGTGTAAACGACATCAAAATGTAAGTCTGTAGTCTAGAAAGGATATTGTACACTGCACAAATCCTTGAAATAGAGTTAGTTCACATGAAACGAGTGTTTCGAACCACCAGAATTCACTGAAAAGTAGTATTTAACTGTAAAACAGTTGAAAGACAAGTTTATATAGCTTCGCAAGTCCAGAGAAGAGTATATAAAGTTGTTTCTACATGTGGTGAAGTCCCACAAGTAGAAAAGAAGGCCCATTATGGGAAACAGCTAGAAATCAGTAGTCATTCAGAGCCAATACTAATGAATATCACAGAATAGTGAGAGAACAAGTGTAAAAGACCTCAAAATGTAAGTTTACAGTCTAGAAAGGATGCTATACTCTACAGAAATCCTTGAAATAGAGTTACCTCACAAGAAAACAGTGTTTCAACCCACTAGAATTCACTGAAAAGTAGTACTCAACTGTAAAACAGTTGAAAGACAAGTGTATATAGCTTCTCAAGTTCAGAGAAGAATGTATAAAGTTGTTTTTACATGTGGTGAAGTCCCACAAGTAGAAAAGAAGGCCCATTATGGGAAGCAGCTAGAAATCAGTAGTAATTCAGAGCAAATACTAACGAATATCACAGAATAGTGAGAGAACTAGTGTAAACGACATCAAAATGTAAGTCTGTAGTCTAGAAAGGATATTGTACACTGAACAAATCCTTGAAATAGAGTTACTTCACATGAAACGAGTGTTTCCAACCACCAGAATTCACTGAAAAGTAGTATTCAACTGTAAAACAGTTGAAAGACACGTGTGTATAGCTTCTCAAGTTCAGAGAAGAGTGTATCAAGTTGTTTCTACATGTGGTGAAGTCCCACAAGTAGAAAAGAAGGCCCATTATAGGAAACAGCTAGAAAGCAGTAGTAATTCAGAGGAAATACTAATGAATATCATAGAATTGTGTGAGAACAAGTGGAAAACCATCAAAATGTAAGTTACTAGTCTAGAAAGGATGTTGTACACTGCAGAAATCCTTGAAATAGAGTTACTTCACAAGAAAACAGTGTTTCAACCCACTAGAATTCACTGAAAAGTAGTACTCAACTGTAAAACAGTTGAAAGACAAGTGTATATAGCTTCTCAAGTTCAGAGAAGAGTGTATAAAGTTGTTTTTACATGTGGTGAAGTCCCACAAGTAGAAAAGAAGGCCCATTATAGGAAACAGCTAGAAATCAGTAGTCATTCAGAGCCAATACTAATGAATATCACAGAATAGTGAGAGAACAAGTGTAAAAGACACCAAAATGTAAGTCTCTAGTCTAGAAAGGATGTTGTACACTGCAGAAATCCTTGAAATAGAGTTAGTTCACATGAAACCAGTGTTTCAAACCACCAGAATTCACTGAAAAGTAGTATTCAACTGTAAAACAGTTGAAAGACAAGTTTATATAGCTTCGTAAATCCAGAGAAGAGTGTATAAAGTTGTTTCTACATGTGGTGAAGTCCCACAAGTAGAAAAGAAGGCCCATTATGGGAAACAGCTAGAAATCAGTAGTCATTCAGAGCCAATACTAATGAATATCACAGAATAGTGAGAGAACAAGTGTAAAAGACCTCAAAATGTAAGTTTCCAGTCTAGAAAAGATGCTATAGTCTACAGAAATCCTTGAAATAGAGTTACTTCACAAGAAAACAGTGTTTCAACCCACTAGAATTCACTGAAAAGTAGTACTCAACTATAAAACAGTTGAAAGACAAGTGTATATAGCTTCTCAAGTTCAGAGAAGAGTGTATAAAGTTGTTTCTACATGTGGTGAAGTCCCACAGGTAGAAACGAAGGCCCATTATGGGAAACAGCTAGAAATCAGTAGTAATTCAGAGCAAATACTAACGAATATCACAGAATAGTGAGAGAACTAGTGTAAACGACATCAAAATGTAAGTCTGTAGTCTAGAAAGGATATTGTACACTGCACAAATCTTTGAAATAGAGTTAGTTCACATGAAACGAGTGTTTCCAACCACCAGAATTCACTGAAAAGTAGTATTCAACTGTAAAACAGTTGAAAGACACGTGTGTATAGCTTCTCAAGTTCAGAGAAGAGTGTATCAAGTTGTTTCTACATGTGGTGAAGTCCCACAAGTAGAAAAGAAGGCCCATTATAGGAAAGAGCTAGAAAGCAGTAGTAATTCAGAGGAAATACTAATGAATATCATAGAATTGTGTGAGAACAAGTGGAAAACCATCAAAATGTAAGTTACTAGTCTAGAAAGGATGTTGTACACTGCAGAAATCCTTGAAATAGATTTAGTTCACATGAAACCAGTGTTTCAAACCAACAGAATTCACTGAAAAGTAGTATTCAACTGTAAAACACTTGAAAGACAAGTGTATATAGCTTCACAAGTCCAGAGAAGAGTACATAAAGTTGTTTCTACATGTGGTGAAGTCTCACAAGTAGAAAAGAATGCACATTATAGGAAACAGCTAGAAATCAGTAGTCATTCAGATCAAATACTAATGAATATCACAGAATAGTGAGAGAACAACTATAAAAGACCTCAAAATGTAAGTCTCTAGTCTAGAAATGATGTTGTACACTGCAGAAATCCTTGAAATAGAGTTAGTTCACAGGAAACCAGTGTTTTAAACCAACGGAATTCACTGAAAAGTAGTATTCAACTGTAAAACAGTTGAAAGACAAGTGTATATAGCTTCTCAAGTTCAGAGAAGAATGTATAAAGTTGTTTTTACATGTGGTGAAGTCCCACAAGTAGAAAAGAAGGCCCATTATAGGAAACAGCTAGAAATCAGTAGTCATTCAGAGCAAATACTAATGAATATCACAGAATAGTGAGTGAACAAGTGTAAAAGACATCAAAATGAAAGTGTCTAGTCTAGAAAGGATGTTGTACACTGCAGAAATCTTTGAAATAGAGTTAGTTCACATGAAACGAGTGTTTCAAACCACCAGAATTCACTGAAAAGTAGTATTTAACTGTAAAACAGTTGAAAGACAAGTTTATATAGCTTCGCAAGTCCAGAGAAGAGTGTATAAAGTTGTTTCTACAAGTGGTGAAGTCCCACATGTAGAAAAGAAGGCCCATTATAGGAAACGGCTGGAAATCAGTAGTCATTGAGAGCAAATACTAATGAATATCACCGAATAGTGAGAGAACAAGTGTAAAAGACATCAAAATGTAAGTTTCTCCTCTAGAAAGGATGCTATACACTACAGAAATCCTTGAAATAGAGTTACTTCACAAGAAAACAGTGTTTTAACCCACTAGAATTCACTGAAAAGTAGTATTCAACTGTAAAACAGTTGAAAGACAAGTTTATATAGCTTCACAAGTCCAGAGAAGAGTATATAAAGTTGTTTCTACATGTGGTGAAGTCCCACAAGTAGAAAAGAATGCCCATTATAGGAATAAGCTAGAAATCAGTAGTCATTCAGAGCAAATACTAATGAATATCACAGAATAGTGAGAGAACTAGTGTAAAAGACACCAAAATGTAAGTCTCTAGTCTAGAAAGGATGTTGTACACTGCAGAAATCCTTGAAATAGAGTTAGTTCACATGAAACCAGTGTTTCCAACCACCAGAATTCACTGAAAAGTAGTATTCAACTGTAAAACAGTTGAAAGACACGTGTGTATAGCTTCTCAAGTTCAGAGAAGAGTGTATCAAGTTGTTTCTACATGTGGTGAACTCCCACAAGTAGAAAAGAAGGCCCATTATAGGAAACAGCTAGAAATCAGTAGTCATTCAGAGCAAATACTAATGAATATCACAGAATAGTGAGAGAACAAGTGTAAAAGACATCAAAATGTAAGTTACTAGTCTAGAAAGGATGTTGTACACTGCAGAAATCCTTGAAATAGATTTAGTTCACATGAAACCAGTGTTTCAAACCAACAGAATTCACTGAAAAGTAGTATTCAACTGTAAAACAGTTGAAAGACAAGTGTATATACCTTCACAAGTCCAGAGAAGAGTACATAAAGTTGTTTCTACATGTGGTGAAGTCTCACAAGTAGAAAAGAATGCACATTATAGGAAACAGCTAGAAATCAGTAGTCATTCAGATCAAATACTAATGAATATCACAGAATAGTGAGAGAACAACTATAAAAGACATCAAAATGTAAGTCTCTAGTCTAGAAATGATGTTGTACACTGCAGAAATCCTTGAAATAGAGTTAGTTCACAGGAAACCAGTGTTTTAAACCACCGGAATTCACTGAAAAGTAGTATTCAACTGTAAAACAGTTGAAAGACAAGTGTATGTAGCTTCGCAAGTTCAGAGAAGAGTGTATAAAGTTGCTTCTACATGTGGTGAACTCCCACAAGTAGAAAAGAAGGCCCATTATAGGAAACAGCTAGAAATCAGTAGTCATTCAGAGCAAATACTAATGAATATCACAGAATAGTGAGAGAACAAGTGTAAAAGACATCAAAATGTAAGTCTCTAGTCTAGAAAGGATGTTGTACACTGCAGAAATACTTGAAATAGAGTTAGTTCACATGAAACCAGTGTTTGAAACCACCAGAATTCACTGAAAAGTAGTATTCAACTGTAAAACAGTTGAAAGACAAGTTTATATAGCTTCGTAAATCCAGAGAAGAGTGTATAAAGTTGTTTCTACATGTGGTGAAGTCCCACAAGAAGAAAAGAAGGCCCATTATGGGAAACAGCTAGAAATCAGTAGTCATTCAGAGCCAATACTAATGAATATCACAGAATAGTGAGAGAACAAGTGTAAAAGACCTCAAAATGTAAGTTTCCAGTCTAGAAAAGATGCTATAGTCTACAGAAATCCTTGAAATAGAGTTACTTCACAAGAAAACAGTGTTTCAACCCACTAGAATTCACTGAAAAGTAGTACTCAACTGTAAAACAGTTGAAAGACAAGTGTATATAGCTTCTCAAGTTCAGAGAAGAGTGTTTAAAGTTGTTTCTACATGTGGTGAAGTCCCACAGGTAGAAACGAAGGCCCATTATGGGAAACAGCTAGAAATCAGTAGTAATTCAGAGCAAATACTAACGAATATCACAGAATAGTGAGAGAACTAGTGTAAACGACATCAAAATGTAAGTCTGTAGTCTAGAAAGGATATTGTACACTGCACAAATCCTTGAAATAGAGTTAGTTCACATGAAACGAGTGTTTCAAACCACCAGAATTCACTGAAAAGTAGTATTTAACTGTAAAACAGTTGAAAGACAAGTTTATATAGCTTCGCAAGTCCAGAGAAGAGTGTATAAAGTTTCTTCTACATGTGGTGAAGTCCCACAAGTATACCAGAAGGCCCATTATAGGACACTGCAAGAAAGCATTAGTAATTCAGAGCAAATACTAATGAATATCACAGAATAGTGAGAGAACAAGTGTAAAAGACATCAAAATGTAAGTCTCTAGTCGAGAAAGGATGTTGTACACTGCAAAAATCCTTGAAATAGAGTTAGTTCACATGAAACCAGTGTTTCAAACCAACAGAATTCACTGAAAAGTAGTATTCAACTGTAAAACAGTTGAAAGACAAGTTTATATAGCTTCGCAAGTCCAGAGAAGAGTGTATAAAGTAGTTTCTAATTGTGGTGAAGTCCCACAAGTAGAAAAGAATGCCCTTATAGGAAACAGCTAGAAATCAGTAGTCATTCAGAGCAAATACTAATGAATATCACAAAATAGTGAGAGAACAAGAGTAAAAGACATCAAAATGTAAGTCTCTTTTCTAGAAAGGATGATGTACACTGCAGAAATCCTTGAAAAAGAGTTAGTTCACATGAAACCAGTGTTTCAAACCACCAGAATTCACTGAAAAGTAGTATTTAACTGTAAAACAGTTGAAAGACAAGTTTATATAGCTTCGTAAGTCCAGAGAAGAGTGTATAAAGTTGTTTCTACATGTGGTGAAGTCCCACAGGTAGAAAAGAAGGCCCATTATGGGAAACAGCTAGAAATCAGTAGTAATTCAGAGCAAATACTAACGAATATCACAGAATAGTGAGAGAACTAGTGTAAACGACATCAAAATGTAAGTCTGTAGTCTAGAAAGGATATTGTACACTGCAGAAATCTTTGAAATAGAGTTAGTTCACATGAAACCAGTGTTTGAAACCACCAGAATTCACTGAAAAGAACTATTCAACTGTAAAACAGTTGAAAGACAAGTTTATATAGCTTCGCAAGTCCAGAGAAGAGTGTATAAAGTTGTTTCTACAAGTGGTGAAGTCCCACTTGTAGAAAAGAAGGCCCATTATAGGAAACGGCTGGAAATCAGTAGTCATTCAGAGCAAATACTAATGAATATCACCGAATAGTGAGAGAACAAGTGTAAAAGACATCAAAATGTAAGTTTCTACTCTGGAAAGGATGCTATACACTACAGAAATCCTTAAAATAGAGTTACTTCACAAGAAAACAGTGTTTTAATCCACTAGAATTCACTGAAAAGTAGTATTCAACTGTAAAACAGTTGAAAGACAAGTTTATATAGCTTCACAAGTCCAGAGAAGAGTATATAAAGTTGTTTCTACATGTGGTGAAGTCCCACAAGTAGAAAAGAATGCCCATTATAGGAAACAGCTAGAAATCAGTAGTCATTCAGAGCAAATACTAATGAATATCACAGAATAGTGAGAGAACTAGTGTAAAAGACACCAAAATGTAAGTCTCTAGTCGGGAAAGGATGTTGTACACTGCAGAAATCCTTGAAATAGAGTTAGTTCACATGAAACCAGTGTTTCAAACAACCGGAATTCACTGAAAAGTAGTATTCAACTGTAAAACAGTTGAAAGACAAGTTTATATAGATTCACAAGTTCAGAGAAGAGTATATAAAGTTGTTTCTACATGTGGTGAAGTCCCACAAGTAGAAAAGAATGCCCATTATAGGAAACAGCTAGAAATCAGTAGTCATTCAGAGCAAATACTAATGAATATCACAGAATAGTGAGAGAACTAGTGTAAAAGACACCAAAATGTAAGTCTCTAGTCTAGAAAGGATGTTGTACACTGCAGAAATCCTTGAAATAGAGTTAGTTCACATGAAACCAGTGTTTCAAACCACCAGAATTCACTGAAAAGTACTATTCAACTGTAAAACAGTTGACAGACAGGTGTATATAGCTTCTCAAGTTCAGAGAAGAGTGTATAAAGTTTCTTCTACATGTGGTGAAGTCCCACAAGTATACCAGAAGGCCCATTATAGGACACTGCAAGAAAGCATTAGTCATTCAGAGCAAATACTAATGAATATCACAGAATAGTGAGAGAACAAGTGTAAAAGACATCAAAATGTAAGTCTCTAGTCGAGAAAGGATGTTGTACACTGCAAGAATCCTTGAAATAGAGTTAGTTCACATGAAACCAGTGTTTCAAAGCAACAGAATTCACTGAAAAGTAGTATTCAACTGTAAAACAGTTGAAAGACAAGTTTATATAGCTTCGCAAGTCCAGAGAAGAGTGTATAAAGTAGTTTCTAATTGTGGTGAAGTCCCACAAGTAGAAAAGAATGCCCTTATAGGAAACAGCTAGAAATCAGTAGTCATTCAGAGCAAATACTAATGAATATCACAAAATAGTGAGAGAACAAGAGTAAAAGACATAAAAATGTAAGTCTTTTTTCTAGAAAGGATGATGTACACTGCAGAAATCCTTGAAAAAGAGTTAGTTCACATGAAACCAGTGTTTCAAACCACCAGAATTCACTGAAAAGTAGTATTTAACTGTAAAACAGTTGAAAGACAAGTTTATATAGCTTCGTAAGTCCAGAGAAGAGTGTATAAAGTTGTTTCTACATGTGGTGAAGTCCCACAGGTAGAAAAGAAGGCCCATTATGGGAAACAGCTAGAAATCAGTAGTAATTCAGAGCAAATACTAACGAATATCACAGAATAGTGAGAGAACTAGTGTAAACGACATCAAAATGTAAGTCTGTAGTCTAGAAAGGATATTGTACACTGCAGAAATCTTTGAAATAGAGTTAGTTCACATGAAACCAGTGTTTGAAACCACCAGAATTCACTGAAAAGTACTATTCAACTGTAAAACAGTTGAAAGACAGGTGTATATAGCTTCTCAAGTTCAGAGAAGAGTGTATAAAGTTTCTTCTACATGTGGTGAAGTCCCACAAGTAGAAAAGAATGCCCATTATAGGAAACGGCTGGAAATCAGTAGTCATTGAGAGCAAATACTAATGAATATCACCGAATAGTGAGAGAACAAGTGTAAAAGACATCAAAATGTAAGTCTCTAGTAGAGAAAGGATGTTGTACACTGCAGAAATCCTTGAAATAGAGTTAGTTCACATGAAACCAGTGTTTCAAACCAACAGAATTCACTGAAAAGTAGTATTCAACGGTAAAACAGTTGAAAGACAAGTTTATATAGCTTCGCAAGTCCAGAGAAGAGTGTATAAAGTAGTTTCCAATTGTGGTGAAGTCCCACAAGTAGAAAAGAATGCCCTTATAGGAAACAGCTAGAAATCAGTAGTCATTCAGAGCAAATACTAATGAATATCACAGAATAGTGAGAGAACAAGTGTAAAAGACATCAAAATGTAAGTCTCTAGTCTAGAAAGGATGTTGTACACTGCACAAATCTTTGAAATAGAGTTAGTTCACATGAAACCAGTGTTTCAACCCACTAGAATTCACTGAAAAGTAGTACTCAACTGTAAAACAGTTGAAAGACAAGTGTATATAGCTTCTCAAGTTCAGAGAAGAGTGTATAAAGTTGTCTCTACATGTGGTGAAGTCCCACAGGTAGAAACGAAGGCCCATTATGGGAAACAGCTAGAAATCAGTAGTAATTCAGAGCAAATACTAACGAATATCACAGAATAGTGAGAGAACTAGTGTAAACGACATCAAAATGTAAGTCTGTAGTCTAGAAAGGATATTGTACACTGCACAAATCCTTGAAATAGAGTTAGTTCACATGAAACGAGTGTTTCAAACCACCAGAATTCACTGAAAAGTAGTATTTAACTGTAAAACAGTTGAAAGACAAGTTTATATAGCTTCGCAAGTCCAGGGAAGAGTGTATAAAGTTTCTTCTACATGTGGTGAAGTCCTACAAGTATACCAGAAGGCCC
The DNA here is from genome assembly GCF_951640355.1 of Cnephaeus nilssonii. NCBI lineage: Eukaryota > Metazoa > Chordata > Mammalia > Chiroptera > Vespertilionidae > Cnephaeus > Cnephaeus nilssonii. Next base: position 86,593,517 of record NC_137083.1, on the reverse strand, counting down.
ATTATAGGAAACGGCTGGAAATCAGTAGTCATTCAGAGCAAATACTAATGAATATCACCGAATAGTGAGAGAACAAGTGTAAAAGACATCAAAATGTAAGTTTCTACTCTGGAAAGGATGCTATACACTACAGAAATCCTTAAAATAGAGTTACTTCACAAGAAAACAGTGTTTTAATCCACTAGAATTCACTGAAAAGTAGTATTCAACTGTAAAACAGTTGAAAGACAAGTTTATATAGCTTCACAAGTCCAGAGAAGAGTATATAAAGTTGTTTCTACATGTGGTGAAGTCCCACAAGTAGAAAAGAATGCCCATTATAGGAAACAGCTAGAAATCAGTAGTCATTCAGAGCAAATACTAATGAATATCACAGAATAGTGAGAGAACTAGTGTAAAAGACACCAAAATGTAAGTCTCTAGTCGGGAAAGGATGTTGTACACTGCAGAAATCCTTGAAATAGAGTTAGTTCACATGAAACCAGTGTTTCAAACAACCGGAATTCACTGAAAAGTAGTATTCAACTGTAAAACAGTTGAAAGACAAGTTTATATAGATTCACAAGTTCAGAGAAGAGTATATAAAGTTGTTTCTACATGTGGTGAAGTCCCACAAGTAGAAAAGAATGCCCATTATAGGAAACAGCTAGAAATCAGTAGTCATTCAGAGCAAATACTAATGAATATCACAGAATAGTGAGAGAACTAGTGTAAAAGACACCAAAATGTAAGTCTCTAGTCTAGAAAGGATGTTGTACACTGCAGAAATCCTTGAAATAGAGTTAGTTCACATGAAACCAGTGTTTCAAACCACCAGAATTCACTGAAAAGTACTATTCAACTGTAAAACAGTTGAAAGACAGGTGTATATAGCTTCTCAAGTTCAGAGAAGAGTGTATAAAGTTTCTTCTACATGTGGTGAAGTTCCACAAGTATACCAGAAGGCCCATTATAGGACACTTCAAGAAAGCATTAGTAATTCAGAGCAAATACTAATGAATATCACAGAATAGTGAGAGAACAAGTGTAAAAGACATCAAAATGTAAGTCTCTAGTCGAGAAAGGATGTTGTACACTGCAAAAATCCTTGAAATAGAGTTAGTTCACATGAAACCAGTGTTTCAAACCAACAGAATTCACTGAAAAGTAGTATTCAACTGTAAAACAGTTGAAAGCCAAGTTTATATAGCTTCGTAAGTCCAGAGAAGAGTGTATAAAGTTGTTTCTACATGTGGTGAAGTCCCACAGGTAGAAACGAAGGCCCATTATGGGAAACAGCTAGAAATCAGTAGTAATTCAGAGCAAATACTAACGAATATCACAGAATAGTGAGAGAACTAGTGTAAACGACATCAAAATGTAAGTCTGTAGTCTAGAAAGGATATTGTACACTGCACAAATCCTTGAAATAGAGTTAGTTCACATGAAACGAGTGTTTCAAACCACCAGAATTCACTGAAAAGTAGTATTTAACTGTAAAACAGTTGAAAGACAAGTTTATATAGCTTCGCAAGTCCAGAGAAGAGTGTATAAAGTTTCTTCTACATGTGGTGAAGTCCTACAAGTATACCAGAAGGCCCATTATAGGAAACGGCTGGAAATCAGTAGTCATTCAGAGCAAATACTAATGAATATCACCGAATAGTGAGAGAACAAGTGTAAAAGACATCAAAATGTAAGTTTCTACTCTGGAAAGGATGCTATACACTACAGAAATCCTTAAAATAGAGTTACTTCACAAGAAAACAGTGTTTTAATCCACTAGAATTCACTGAAAAGTAGTATTCAACTGTAAAACAGTTGAAAGACAAGTTTATATAGCTTCACAAGTCCAGAGAAGAGTATATAAAGTTGTTTCTACATGTGGTGAAGTCCCACAAGTAGAAAAGAATGCCCATTATAGGAAACAGCTAGAAATCAGTAGTCATTCAGAGCAAATACTAATGAATATCACAGAATAGTGAGAGAACTAGTGTAAAAGACACCAAAATGTAAGTCTCTAGTCGGGAAAGGATGTTGTACACTGCAGAAATCCTTGAAATAGAGTTAGTTCACATGAAACCAGTGTTTCAAACAACCGGAATTCACTGAAAAGTAGTATTCAACTGTAAAACAGTTGAAAGACAAGTTTATATAGATTCACAAGTTCAGAGAAGAGTATATAAAGTTGTTTCTACATGTGGTGAAGTCCCACAAGTAGAAAAGAATGCCCATTATAGGAAACAGCTAGAAATCAGTAGTCATTCAGAGCAAATACTAATGAATATCACAGAATAGTGAGAGAACTAGTGTAAAAGACACCAAAATGTAAGTCTCTAGTCTAGAAAGGATGTTGTACACTGCAGAAATCCTTGAAATAGAGTTAGTTCACATGAAACCAGTGTTTCAAACCACCAGAATTCACTGAAAAGTACTATTCAACTGTAAAACAGTTGAAAGACAGGTGTATATAGCTTCTCAAGTTCAGAGAAGAGTGTATAAAGTTTCTTCTACATGTGGTGAAGTTCCACAAGTATACCAGAAGGCCCATTATAGGACACTGCAAGAAAGCATTAGTAATTCAGAGCAAATACTGATGAATATCACAGAATAGTGAGAGAACAAGTGTAAAAGACATCAAAATGTAAGTCTCTAGTCGAGAAAGGATGTTGTACACTGCAAAAATCCTTGAAATAGAGTTAGTTCACATGAAACCAGTGTTTCAAACCAACAGAATTCACTGAAAAGTAGTATTCAACTGTAAAACAGTTGAAAGACAAGTTTATATAGCTTCGTAAGTCCAGAGAAGAGTGTATAAAGTTGTTTCTACATGTGGTGAAGTCCCACAGGTAGAAAAGAAGGCCCATTATGGGAAACAGCTAGAAATCAGTAGTAATTCAGAGCAAATACTAACGAATATCACAGAATAGTGAGAGAACTAGTGTAAACGACATCAAAATGTAAGTCTGTAGTCTAGAAAGGATATTGTACACTGCAGAAATCTTTGAAATAGAGTTAGTTCACATGAAACCAGTGTTTGAAACCACCAGAATTCACTGAAAAGTACTATTCAACTGTAAAACAGTTGAAAGACAGGTGTATATAGCTTCTCAAGTTCAGAGAAGAGTGTATAAAGTTTCTTCTACAAGTGGTGAAGTCCCACAAGTAGAAAAGAATGCCCATTATAGGAAACGGCTGGAAATCAGTAGTCATTGAGAGCAAATACTAATGAATATCACCGAATAGTGAGAGAACAAGTGTAAAAGACATCAAAATGTAAGTCTCTAGTCGAGAAAGGATGTTGTACACTGCAGAAATCCTTGAAATAGAGTTAGTTCACATGAAACCAGTGTTTCAAACCAACAGAATTCACTGAAAAGTAGTATTCAACTGTAAAACAGTTGAAAGACTAGTTTATATAGCTTCGCAAGTCCAGAGAAGAGTGTATAAAGTAGTTTCTAATTGTGGTGAAGTCCCACAAGTAGAAAAGAATGCCCTTATAGGAAACAGCTAGAAATCAGTAGTCATTCAGAGCAAATACTAATGAATATCACAGAATAGTGAGAGAACAAGTGTAAAAGACATCAAAATGTAAGTCTCTAGTCTAGAAAGGATGTTGTACACTGCACAAATCTTTGAAATAGAGTTAGTTCACATGAAACCAGTGTTTGAAACCACCAGAATTCACTGAAAAGTAGTATTCAACTGTAAAACAGTTGAAAGACAAGTTTATATAGCTTCGCAAGTCCAGAGAAGAGTGTATAAAGTTGTTTCTACATGTGGTGAAGTCCCACAAGTAGAGCAGAAGGCCCTTTATAGGAAACAGCTAGAAATCAGTAGTAATTCAGAGGAAATACTAATGAATATCATAGAATTGTGTGAGAACAAGTGGAAAACCATCAAAATGTAAGTTTCTAGGCTAGAAAGGATGTTGTACACTGAAGAAATCCTTGAAATAGAGTTAGTTCACATGAAACCAGTGTTTCAAACCAACAGAATTCACTGAAAAGTAGTATTAAACTGTAAAACAGTTGAAAGACAAGTTTATATAGCTTCGCAAGTCCAGAGAAGAGTGTATAAAGTAGTTTCTAATTGTGGTGAAGTCCCACAAGTAGAAAAGAATTCCCTTATAGGAAACAGCTAGAAATCAGTAGTCATTCAGAGCCAATACTAATGAATATCACAGAATAGTGAGAGAACAAGTGTAAAAGACCTCAAAATGTAAGTTTACAGTCTAGAAAAGATGCTATACTCTACAGAAATCCTTGAAATAGAGTTATTTCACAAGAAAACAGTGTTTCAACCCACTAGAATTCACTGAAAAGTAGTACTCAACTGTAAAACAGTTGAAAGACAAGTGTATATAGCTTCTCAAGTTCAGAGAAGAGTGTATAAAGTTGTTTCTACATGTGGTGAAGTCCCACAGGTAGAAACGAAGGCCCATTATGGGAAACAGCTAGAAATCAGTAGTAATTCAGAGCAAATACTAACGAATATCACAGAATAGTGAGAGAACTAGTGTAAACGACATCAAAATGTAAGTCTGTAGTCTAGAAAGGATATTGTACACTGCACAAATCCTTGAAATAGAGTTAGTTCACATGAAACGAGTGTTTCAAACCACCAGAATTCACTGAAAAGTAGTATTTAACTGTAAAACAGTTGAAAGACAAGTTTATATAGCTTCGCAAGTCCAGAGAAGAGTGTATAAAGTTTCTTCTACATGTGGTGAAGTCCCACAAGTATACCAGAAGGCCCATTATAGGACACTGCAAGAAAGCATTAGTAATTCAGAGCAAATACTAATGAATATCACAGAATAGTGAGAGAACAAGTGTAAAAGACATCAAAATGTAAGTCTCTAGTCGAGAAAGGATGTTGTACACTGCAAAAATCCTTGAAATAGAGTTAGTTCACATGAAACCAGTGTTTCAAACCAACAGAATTCACTGAAAAGTAGTATTCAACTGTAAAACAGTTGAAAGACAAGTTTATATAGCTTCGCAAGTCCAGAGAAGAGTGTATAAAGTAGTTTCTAATTGTGGTGAAGTCCCACAAGTAGAAAAGAATGCCCTTATAGGAAACAGCTAGAAATCAGTAGTCATTCAGAGCAAATACTAATGAATATCACAAAATAGTGAGAGAACAAGAGTAAAAGACATCAAAATGTAAGTCTCTTTTCTAGAAAGGATGATGTACACTGCAGAAATCCTTGAAAAAGAGTTAGTTCACATGAAACCAGTGTTTCAAACCACCAGAATTCACTGAAAAGTAGTATTTAACTGTAAAACAGTTGAAAGACAAGTTTATATAGCTTCGTAAGTCCAGAGAAGAGTGTATAAAGTTGTTTCTACATGTGGTGAAGTCCCACAGGTAGAAAAGAAGGCCCATTATGGGAAACAGCTAGAAATCAGTAGTAATTCAGAGCAAATACTAACGAATATCACAGAATAGTGAGAGAACTAGTGTAAACGACATCAAAATGTAAGTCTGTAGTCTAGAAAGGATATTGTACACTGCAGAAATCTTTGAAATAGAGTTAGTTCACATGAAACCAGTGTTTGAAACCACCAGAATTCACTGAAAAGTACTATTCAACTGTAAAACAGTTGAAAGACAGGTGTATATAGCTTCACAAGTCCAGAGAAGAGTATATAAAGTTGTTTCTACATGTGGTGAAGTCCCACAAGTAGAAAAGAATGCCCATTATAGGAAACAGCTAGAAATCAGTAGTCATTCAGAGCAAATACTAATGAATATCACAGAATAGTGAGAGAACTAGTGTAAAAGACACCAAAATGTAAGTCTCTAGTCGGGAAAGGATGTTGTACACTGCAGAAATCCTTGAAATAGAGTTAGTTCACATGAAACCAGTGTTTCAAACAACCGGAATTCACTGAAAAGTAGTATTCAACTGTAAAACAGTTGAAAGACAAGTTTATATAGATTCACAAGTTCAGAGAAGAGTATATAAAGTTGTTTCTACATGTGGTGAAGTCCCACAAGTAGAAAAGAATGCCCATTATAGGAAACAGCTAGAAATCAGTAGTCATTCAGAGCAAATACTAATGAATATCACAGAATAGTTAGAGAACTAGTGTAAAAGACACCAAAATGTAAGTCTCTAGTCTAGAAAGGATGTTGTACACTGCAGAAATCCTTGAAATAGAGTTAGTTCACATGAAACCAGTGTTTCAAACCACCAGAATTCACTGAAAAGTACTATTCAACTGTAAAACAGTTGAAAGACAGGTGTATATAGCTTCTCAAGTTCAGAGAAGAGTGTATAAAGTTTCTTCTACATGTGGTGAAGTTCCACAAGTATACCAGAAGGCCCATTATAGGACACTGCAAGAAAGCATTAGTAATTCAGAGCAAATACTAATGAATATCACAGAATAGTGAGAGAACAAGTGTAAAAGACATCAAAATGTAAGTCTCTAGTCGAGAAAGGATGTTGTACACTGCAAAAATCCTTGAAATAGAGTTAGTTCACATGAAACCAGTGTTTCAAACCAACAGAATTCACTGAAAAGTAGTATTCAACTGTAAAACAGTTGAAAGAGAAGTTTATATAGCTTCGCAAGTCCAGAGAAGAGTGTATAAAGTAGTTTCTAATTGTGGTGAAGTCCCACAAGTAGAAAAGAATGCCCTTATAGGAAACAGCTAGAAATCAGTAGTCATTCAGAGCAAATACTAATGAATATCACAAAATAGTGAGAGAACAAGAGTAAAAGACATCAAAATGTAAGTCTCTTTTCTAGAAAGGATGATGTACACTGCAGAAATCCTTGAAAAAGAGTTAGTTCACATGAAACCAGTGTTTCAAACCACCAGAATTCACTGAAAAGTAGTATTTAACTGTAAAACAGTTGAAAGACAAGTTTATATAGCTTCGTAAGTCCAGAGAAGAGTGTATAAAGTTGTTTCTACATGTGGTGAAGTCCCACAGGTAGAAAAGAAGGCCCATTATGGGAAACAGCTAGAAATCAGTAGTAATTCAGAGCAAATACTAACGAATATCACAGAATAGTGAGAGAACTAGTGTAAACGACATCAAAATGTAAGTCTGTAGTCTAGAAAGGATATTGTACACTGCAGAAATCTTTGAAATAGAGTTAGTTCACATGAAACCAGTGTTTGAAACCACCAGAATTCACTGAAAAGTACTATTCAACTGTAAAACAGTTGAAAGACAGGTGTATATAGCTTCTCAAGTTCAGAGAAGAGTGTATAAAGTTTCTTCTACATGTGGTGAAGTCCCACAAGTAGAAAAGAATGCCCATTATAGGAAACGGCTGGAAATCAGTAGTCATTGAGAGCAAATACTAATGAATATCACCGAATAGTGAGAGAACAAGTGTAAAAGACATCAAAATGTAAGTCTCTAGTCGAGAAAGGATGTTGTACACTGCAGAAATCCTTGAAATAGAGTTAGTTCACATGAAACCAGTGTTTCAAACCAACAGAATTCACTGAAAAGTAGTATTAAACTGTAAAACAGTTGAAAGACAAGTTTATATAGCTTCGCAAGTCCAGAGAAGAGTGTATAAAGTTGTTTCTACATGTGGTGAAGTCCCACAAGTAGAAAAGAAGGCCCATTTTGGAAAACAGCTAGAAATCAGTAGTCATTCAGAGCCAATACTAATGAATATCACAGAATAGTGAGAGAACAAGTGTAAAAGACCTCTAAAGGTAAGTTTACAGTCTAGAAAGGATGCTATACTCTACAGAAATCCTTGAAATAGAGTTACCTCACAAGAAAACAGTGTTTCAACCCACTAGAATTCACTGAAAAGTAGTACTCAACTGTAAAACAGTTGAAAGACAAGTGTATATAGCTTGTCTTTCAAGTTCAGAGAAGAGTGTATAAAGTTGTTTTTACATGTGGTGAAGTCCCACAAGTAGAAAAGAAGGCCCATTATAGGAAACGTCTGTAAATCAGTAGTCATTCAGAGCAAATACTAATGAATATCACAGAATAGTGAGAGAATAAGTGTAAAAGACATCAAAATGAAAGTGTCTAGTCTAGAAAGGATGTTGTACACTGCACAAATCTTTGAAATAGAGTTAGTTCACATGAAACGAGTGTTTCAAACCACCAGAATTCACTGAAAAGTAGTATTTAACTGTAAAACAGTTGAAAGACAAGTTTATATAGCTTCGCAAGTCCAGAGAAGAGTGTATAAAGTAGTTTCTAATTGTGGTGAAGTCCCACAAGTAGAAAAGAATGCCCTTATAGGAAACAGCTAGAAATCAGTAGTCATTCAGAGCAAATACTAATGAATATCACAGAATAGTGAGAGAACAAGAGTAAAAGACATCAAAATGTAAGTCTCTTGTCTAGAAAGGATGATGTACACTGCAGAAATCCTTGAAAAAGAGTTAGTTCACATGAAACCAGTGTTTCAAACCACCAGAATTCACTGAAAAGTAGTATTTAACTGTAAAACAGTTGAAAGACAAGTTTATATAGCTTCGTAAATCCAGAGAAGAGTATATAAAGTTGTTTCTACATGTGGTGAAGTCCCACAAGTAGAAAAGAAAGCCCATTATGGGAAACAGCTAGAAATCAGTAGTCATTCAGAGCCAATACTAATGAATATCACAGAATAGTGAGAGAACAAGTGTAAAAGACCTCAAAATGTAAGTTTCCAGTCTAGAAAAGATGCTATACTCTACAGATATCCTTGAAATAGAGTTACTTCACAAGAAAACAGTGTTTCAACCCACTAGAATTCACTGAAAAGTAGTACTCAACTGTAAAACAGTTGAAAGACAAGTGAATATAGCTTCTCAAGTTCAGAGAAGAGTGTATAAAGTTGTTTCTACATGTGGTGAAGTCCCACAGGTAGAAACGAAGGCCCATTATGGGAAACAGCTAGAAATAAGTAGTAATTCAGAGCAATTACTAACGAATATCACAGAATAGTGAGAGAACTAGTGTAAACGACATCAAAATGTAAGTCTGTAGTCTAGAAAGGATATTGTACACTGCACAAATCCTTGAAATAGAGTTAGTTCACATGAAACGAGTGTTTCAAACCACCAGAATTCACTGAAAAGTAGTATTTAACTGTAAAACAGTTGAAAGACAAGTTTATATAGCTTCGCAAGTCCAGAGAAGAGTGTATAAAGTTGTTTCTACATGTGGTGAAGTCCCACAAGTAGAAAAGAAGGCACATTATGGGAAACAGCTAGAAATCAGTAGTCATTCAGAGCCAATACTAATGAATATCACAGAATAGTGAGAGAACAAGTGTAAAAGACCTCAAAATGTAAGTTTACAGTGTAGAAAGGATGCTATACTCTACAGAAATCCTTGAAATAGAGTTACCTCACAAGAAAACAGTGTTTCAACCCACTAGAATTCACTGAAAAGTAGTACTCAACTGTAAAACAGTTGAAAGACAAGTGTATATAGCTTCTCAAGTTCAGAGAAGAGTGTATAAAGTTGTTTTTACATGTGGTGAAGTCCCACAAGTAGACAAGAAGGCCCATTATAGAAAACGGCTGTAAAGCAGTAGTCATTGAGAGCAAATACTAATGAATATCACCGAATAGTGAGAGAACAAGTGTAAAAGACATCAAAATGTAAGTTTCTACTCTAGAAAGGATGCTATACACTACAGAAATCCTTGAAATAGAGTTACTTCACAAGAAAACAGTGTTTTAACCCACTAGAATTCACTGAAAATTAGTATTCAACTGTAAAACAGTTGAAAGACAAGTTTATATAGCTTCACAAGTCCAGAGAAGAGTATATAATGTTGTTTCTACATGTGGTGAAGTCCCACAAGTAGAAAAGAATGCCCATTATAGGAAACAGCTAGAAATCAGTAGTCATTCAGAGCAAATACTAATGAATATCACAGAATAGTGAGAGAACTAGTGTAAAAGACACCAATATGTAAGTCTCTAGTCGAGAAAGGATGTTGTACACTGCAGAAATCCTTGAAATAGAGTTAGTTCACATGAAACCAGTGTTTCAAACAACCGGAATTCACTGAAAAGTAGTATTCAACTGTAAAACAGTTGAAAGAGAAGTTTATATAGATTCACAAGTTCAGAGAAGAGTATATAAAGTTGTTTCTGCATGTGGTGAAGTCCCACAAGTATACCAGAAGGCCCATTATAGGACACTGCAAGAAAGCATTGGTAATTCAGAGCAAATACTAATGAATATCACAGAATAATGAGAGAACAAGTGTAAAAAACATCAAAATGTAAGTTTCTAGTCGAGAAAGGATGTTGTACACTGGGGAAATCCTTGAAATAGAGTTAGTTCACATGAAACCAGTGTTTCAAACCAACAGAATTCACTGAAAAGTAGTATTCAACTGTAAAACAGTTGAAAGACAAGTTTATATAGCTTCGCAAGTCCAGAGAAGAGTGTATAAAGTAGTTTCTAATTGTGGTGAAGTCCCACAAGTAGAAAAGAAGGCCCATTATGGGAAACAGCTAGAAATCAGTAGTCATTCAGAGCCAATACTAATGAATATCACAGAATAGTGAGAGAACAAGTGTAAAAGACCTCAAAATGTAAGTTTACAGTCTAGAAAGGATGCTATACTCTACAGAAATCCTTGAAATAGAGTTACCTCACAAGAAAACAGTGTTTCAACCCACTAGAATTCACTGAAAAGTAGTACTCAACTGTAAAAAAGTTGAAAGACAAGTGTATATAGCTTCTCAAGTTCAGAGAAGAGTGTATAAAGTTTCTTCTACATGTGGTGAAGTCCCACAAGTAGAGCACAAGGCCCATTATAGGAAACAGCTAGAAATCAGTAGTAATTCAGAGGAAATACTAATGAATATCATAGAATTTTGTGAGAACAAGTGGAAAATCATCAAAATGTAAGTTTCTAGGCTAGAAAGAATGTTGTACACTGAAGAAATCCTTGAAATAGAGTTAGTTCACATGAAACCAGTGTTTCAAACAACCGGAATTCACTGAAAAGTAGTATTCAACTGTAAAAGAGTTGAAACACAAGTTTATATAGATTCACAAGTTCAGAGAAGAGTATATAAAGTTGTTTCTACATGTGGTGAAGTCCCACAAGTAGAAAAGAAGTCCCATTATAGGAAACGGCTGTAAATCAGTAGTCATTCAGAGCAAATACTAATGAATATCACAGAATAGTGAGAGAACAAGTGTAAAAGACATCAAAATGTAAGTCTCTAGTCTAGAAAGGATGTTGTACACTGCAAAACTCCTTGAAATAGAGTTAGTTCACATGAAACCAGTGTTTCAAACCACCGGAATTCACTGAAAATTAGTATTTAACTGTAAAACAGTTGAAAGACAAGTTTACATAGCTTCGCAAGTCTAGAGAAGAGTGTATAAAGTAGTTTCTACATGTGGTGAAGTCCCACAAGTAGAAAAGGAGGCCCATTAAAGGAAACAGCTAGAAAACAGTAGTCATTCCGAGCAAATACTAATTAATATCACAGAATAGTGAGAGAACAAGTGTAAAAGACATCAAAATGTAAGTCTCTAGTCTAGAAAGGATGTTGTACACTGCACAAATCTTTGAAATAGAGTTAGTTCACATGAAACCAGTGTTTGAAACCACCAGAATTCACTGAAAAGTAGTATTCAACTGTAAAACAGTTGAAAGACAAGTTTATATAGCTTCGCAAGTCCAGAGAAGAGTGTATAAAGTTGTTTCTACATGTGGTGAAGTTCCACAAGTAGAGCAGAAGGCCCTTTATAGGAAACAGCTAGAAATCAGTAGTAATTCAGAGGAAATACTAATGAATATCATAGAATTGTGTGAGAACAAGTGGAAAACCATCAAAATGTAAGTTTCTAGGCTAGAAAGGATGTTGTACACTGAAGAAATCCTTGAAATAGAGTTAGTTCACATGAAACGAATGTTTCAAACCACCGGAATTCACTGAAAAGTAGTATTCCACTGTAAAACAGTTGAAAGACAAGTTTATATAGATTCACAAGTTCAGAGAAGAGTATATAAAGTTGTTTCTACATGTGGTGAAGTCCCACAAGTATACCAGAAGGCCAATTATAGGACACTGCAAGAAAGCATTGGTAATTCAGAGCAAATACTAATGAATATCACAGAATAGTGAGAGAACAAGTGTAAAAGACATCAAAATGTAAGTCTCTAGTCGAGAAAGGATGTTGTACACTGCAGAAATCCTTGAAATAGAGTTAGTTCACATGAAACCAGTGTTTCAAACCAACAGAATTCACTGAAAAGTAGTATTCAACTGTAAAACAGTTGAAAGACAAGTTTATATAGCTTCGCAAGTCCAGAGAAGAGTGTATAAAGTAGTTTCTAATTGTGGTGAAGTCCCACAAGTAGAAAAGAATGCCCTTATAGGAAACAGCTAGAAATCAGTAGTCATTCAGAGCAAATACTAATGAATATCACAAAATAGTGAGAGAACAAGAGTAAAAGACATCAAAATGTAAGTCTCTTCTCTAGAAAGGATGATGTACACTGTAGAAATCCTTGAAAAAGAGTTAGTTCACATGAAACCAGCGTTTCAAACCACCAGAATTCACTGAAAAGTAGTATTTAACTGTAAAACAGTTGAAAGACAAGTTTATATAGCTTCGCAAGTCCAGAGAAGAGTGTATAAAGTTGTTTCTACATGTGGAGAAGTCCCACAAGTAGAAAAGAAGGCCCATTATGGGAAACAGCTAGAAATCAGTAGTCATTCAGAGCCAATACTAATGAATATCACAGAATAGTGAGAGAACAAGTGTAAAAGACCTCAAAATGTAAGTTTCCAGTCTAGAAAGGATGCTATACTCTACAGAAATCCTTGAAATAGAGATACTTCACATGAAAACAGTGTTTCAACCCACTAGAATTCACTGAAAAGTAGTACTCAACTGTAAAACAGTTGAAAGACAAGTGTATATAGCTTCTCAAGTTCAGAGAAGAGTGTATAAAGTTGTTTCTACATGTGGTGAAGTCCCACAAGTAGAAAAGAAGGCCCATTATAGGAAACGGCTGTAAATCAGCAGTCATTCAGAGCAAATACTAATGAATATCACAGAATAGTGAGAGAACAAGTGTAAAAGACATCAAAATGAAAGTGTCTAGTCTAGAAAGGATGTTGTACACTGCAGAAATCTTTTAAATAGAGTTAGTTCACATGAAACGAGTGTTTCAAACCACCAGAATTCACTGAAAAGTAGTATTTAACTGTAAAACAGTTGAAAGACAAGTTTATATAGCTTCGCAAGTCCAGAGAAGAGTGTATAAAGTTGTTTCTACATGTGGTGAAGTCCCACAAGTAGAAAAGAAGGCCCATTATGGGAAACAGCTAGAAATCAGTAGTCATTCAGAGCCAATACTAATGAATATCACAGAATAGTGAGAGAACAAGTGTAAAAGACCTCAAAATGTAAGTTTACAGTCTAGAAAGGATGCTATACTCTACAGAAATCCTTGAAATAGAGTTACCTCACAAGAAAACAGTGTTTCAACCCACTAGAATTCACTGAAAAGTAGTACTCAACTGTAAAACAGTTGAAAGACAAGTGTATATAGCTTCTCAAGTTCAGAGAAGAGTGTATAAAGTTGTTTCTACATGTGGTGAAGTCCCACAAGTAGTAAAGAAGGCCCTTTATGGGAAACAGCTAGAAATCAGTAGTCATTCAGAGCAAATACTAATGAATATCACAGAATACTGAGAGAACTAGTGTAAAAGACACCAAAATGTAAGTCTCTAGTCGAGAAAGGATGTTGTACACTGCAGAAATCCTTGAAATAGAGTTAGTTCACATGAAACCAGTGTTTCAAACAACCAATTTAATGAAAAGTAGTATTCAACTGTAAAACAGTTGAAAGACAAGTTTATATAGATTCACAAGTTCAGAGAAGAGTATATAAAGTTGTTTCTACATGTGGTGAAGTCCCACAAGTATACCAGAAGGCCCATTATAGGACACTGCAAGAAAGCATTAGTAATTCAGAGCAAATACTAATGAATATCACAGAATAGTAAGAGAACAAGTGTAAAAGACATCAAAATGTAAGTCTCTAGTCGAGAAAGGATGTTGTACACTGCAGAAATCCTTGAAATAGAGTTAGTTCACATGAAACCAGTGTTTCAAACCAACAGAATTCACTGAAAAGTAGTATTCAACTGTAAAACAGTTGAAAGACAAGTTTATATAGCTTCGCAAGTCCAGAGAAGAGTGTATAAAGTAGTTTCTAATTGTGGTGAAGTCCCACAAGTAGAAAAGAATGCCCTTATAGGAAACAGCTAGAAATCAGTAGTCATTCAGAGCAAATACTAATGAATATCACAGAATAGTGAGAGAACTAGTGTAAACGACATCAAAATGTAAGTCTGTAGTCTAGAAAGGATATTGTACACTGCAGAAATCCTTGAAATAGAGTTAGTTCACATGAAACCAGTGTTTGAAACCACCAGAATTCACTGAAAAGTACTATTCAACTGTAAAACAGTTGAAAGACAGGTGTATATAGCTTCTCAAGTTCAGAGAAGAGTGTATAAAGTTTCTTCTACATGTGGTGAAGTCCCACAAGTAGACAAGAAGGCCCATTATAGAAAACGGCTGTAAATCAGTAGTCATTCAGAGCAAATACTAATGAATATCACAGAATAGTGAGAGAACAAGTGTAAAAGACATCAAAATGAAAGTGTCTAGTCTAGAAAGGATGTTGTACACTGCAGAAATCTTTGAAATAGAGTTAGTTCACATGAAACGAGTGTTTCAAACCACCAGAATTCACTGAAAAGTAGTATTTAACTGTAAAACAGTTGAAAGACAAGTTTATATAGCTTCGCAAGTCCAGAGAAGAGTGTATAAAGTTGTTTCTACAAGTGGTGAAGTCCCACATGTAGAAAAGAAGGCCCATTATAGGAAACGGCTGGAAATCAGTAGTCATTCAGAGCAAATACTAATGAATATCACCGAATAGTGAGAGAACAAGTGTAAAAGACATCAAAATGTAAGTTTCTACTCTAGAAAGGATGCTATACACTACAGAAATCCTTAAAATAGAGTTACTTCACAAGAAAACAGTGTTTTAACCCACTAGAATTCACTGAAAATTAGTATTCAACTGTAAAACAGTTGAAAGACAAGTTTATATAGCTTCACAAGTCCAGAGAAGAGTATATAAAGTTGTTTCTACATGTGGTGAAGTCCCACAAGTAGAAAAGAATGCCCATTATAGGAAACAGCTAGAAATCAGTAGTCATTCAGAGCAAATACTAATGAATATCACAGAATAGTGAGAGAACTAGTGTAAAAGACACCAAAATGTAAGTCTCTAGTCGAGAAAGGATGTTGTACACTGCAGAAATCCTTGAAATAGAGTTAGTTCACATGAAAACAGTGTTTCAAACAACCGGAATTCACTGAAAAGTAGTATTCAACTGTAAAACAGTTGAAAGACAAGTTTATATAGATTCACAAGTTCGGAGAAGAGTATATAAAGTTGTTTCTACATGTGGTGAAGTCCCACAAGTATACCAGAAGGCCCATTATAGGACACTGCAAGAAAGCATTAGTAATTCAGAGCAAATACTAATGAATATCACAGAATAGTGAGAGAACAAGAGTAAAAGACATCAAAATGTAAGTTTCTAGGCTAGAAAGAATGTTGTACACTGAAGAAATCCTTGAAATAGAGTTAGTTCACATGAAACCAGTGTTTCAAACCACCAGAATTCACTGAAAAGTAGTATTCCACTGTAAAACAGTTGAAAGACAAGTGTATATAGCTTCGCAAGTTCAGAGAAGAGTGTATAAAGTTGTTTCTACAAGTGGTGAAGTCCCACATGTAGAAAACAAGGCCCATTATGGGAAACAGCTTGAAATCAGTAGTAATTCAGAGAAAATACTAATGAATATCACAGAATAGTGAGAATACTAGTGTAAACGACATCAAAATGTAAGTCTGTAGTCTAGAAAGGATATTGTACACTGCACAAATCCTTGAAATAGAGTTAGTTCACATGAAACCAGTGTTTGAAACCACCAGAATTCACTGAAAAGTACTATTCAACTGTAAAACAGTTGAAAGACAGGTGTATATAGCTTCTCAAGTTCAGAGAAGAGTGTATAAAGTAGTTTCTAATTGTGGTGAAGTCCCACAAGTAGAAAAGAATGCCCTTATAGGAAACAGCTAGAAATCAGTAGTCATTCAGAGCAAATACTAATGAATATCACAGAATAGTGAGAGAACAAGAGTAAAAGACATCAAAATGTAAGTCTCTTGTCTAGAAAGGATGATGTACACTGCAGAAATCCTTGAAAAAGAGTTAGTTCACATGAAACCAGTGTTTCAAACCACCAGAATTCACTGAAAAGTAGTATTTAACTGTAAAACAGTTGAAAGACAAGTTTATATAGCTTCGAAAATCCAGAGAAGAGTGTATAAACTTGTTTCTACATGTGGTGAAGTCCCACAAGTAGAAAAGAAGGCCCATTATGGGAAACAGCCAGAAATCAGTAGTCATTCAGAGCCAATACTAATGAATATCACAGAATAGTGAGAGAACTAGTGTAAAAGACCTCAAAATGTAAGTCTGTAGTCTAGAAAGGATATTGTACACTGCAGAAATCCTTGAAATAGAGTTAGTTCACATGAAACCAGTGTTTGAAACCACCAGAATTCACTGAAAAGTACTATTCAACTGTAAAACAGTTGAAAGACAGGTGTATATAGCTTCTCAAGTTCAGAGAAGAGTGTATAAAGTTTCTTCTACATGTGGTGAAGTCCCACAAGTAGAGCACAAGGCCCATTATAGGAAACAGCTAGAAATCAGTAGTAATTCAGAGGAAATACTAATGAATATCATAGAATTTTGTGAGAACAAGTGGAAAACCATCAAAATGTAAGTTTCTAGGCTAGAAAGAATGTTGTACACTGAAGAAATCCTTGAAATAGAGTTAGTTCACATGAAACCAGTGTTTCAAACAACCGGAATTCACTGAAAAGTAGTATTCAACTGTAAAACAGTTGAAAGACAAGTTTATATAGATTCACAAGTTCAGAGAAGAGTATATAAAGTTGTTTCTACATGTGGTGAAGTCCCACAAGTATACCAGAAGGCCCATTATAGGAAACGGCTGTAAATCAGTAGTAATTCAGAGCAAATACTAATGAATATCACAGAATAGTGAGAGAACAAGTGTAAAAGATATCAAAATGTAAGTCTCTAGTCTAGAGAGGATGTTGTACACTGCAAAACTCCTTGAAATAGACTTAGTTCACATGAAACCAATGTTTCAAACCACCGGAATTCACTGAAAAGTAGTATTTAACTGTAAAACAGTTGAAAGACAAGTTTACATAGCTTCGCAAGTCTAGAGAAGAGTGTATAAAGTAGTTTCTACATGTGGTGAAGTCCCACAAGTAGAAAAGGAGGCCCATTATAGGAAACAGCTAAAAAACAGTAGTTATTCAGAGCAAATACTAATTAGTATCACAGAATAGTGAGAGAACAAGTGTAAAAGACATCAAAATGTAAGTCTCTAGTCTAGAAAGGATGTTGTACACTGTACAAATCGTTGAAATAGAGTTAGTTCACATGAAACCAGTGTTTGAAACCACCAGAATTCACTGAAAAGTAGTATTCAACTGTAAAACAGTTGAAAGACAAGTTTATATAGCTTCGCAAGTCCAGAGAAGAATGTATAAAGTTGTTTCTACATGTGGTGAAGTCCCACAAGTAGAGCAGAAGGCCCTTTATAGGAAACAGCTAGAAATCAGTAGTAATTCAGAGGAAATACTAATGAATATCATAGAATTGTGTGAGAACAAGTGGAAAACCATCAAAATGTAAGTTTCTAGGCTAGAAAGGATGTTGTACACTGAAGAAATCCTTGAAATAGAGTTAGTTCACATGAAACCAATGTTTCAAACCACCGGAATTCACTGAAAAGTAGTATTCCACTGTAAAAGAGTTGAAAGACAAGTTTATATAGATTCACAAGTTCAGAGAAGAGTATATAAAGTTGTTTCTACATGTGGTGAAGTCCCACAAGTATACCAGAAGGCCCATTATAGGACACTGCAAGAAAGCATTAGTAATTCAGAGCAAATACTAATGAATATCACAGAATAGTGAGAGAACAAGTGTAAAAGACATCAAAATGTAAGTCTCTAGTCGAGAAAGGATGTTGTACACTGCAGAAATCCTTGAAATAGAGTTAGTTCACATGAAACCAGTGTTTCAAACCAACAGAATTCACTGAAAAGTAGTATTCAACTGTAAAACAGTTGAAAGACAAGTTTATATAGCTTCGCAAGTCCAGAGAAGAGTGTATAAAGTAGTTTCTAATTGTGGTGAAGTCCCACAAGTAGAAAAGAATGCCCTTATAGGAAACAGCTAGAAATCAGTAGTCATTCAGAGCAAATACTAATGAATATCACAAAATAGTGAGAGAACAAGAGTAAAAGACATCAAAATGTAAGTCTCTTGTCTAGAAAGGATGATGTACACTGCAGAAATCCTTGAAAAAGAGTTAGTTCACATGAAACCAGTGTTTCAAACCACCAGAATTCACTGAAAAGTAGTATTTAACTGTAAAACAGTTGAAAGACAAGTTTATATAGCTTCGTAAGTCCAGAGAAGAGTGTATAAAGTTGTTTCTACATGTGGTGAAGTCCCACAGGTAGAAAAGAAGGCCCATTATGGGAAACAGCTAGAAATCAGTAGTCATTCAGAGCCAATACTAATGAATATCACAGAATAGTGAGAGAACAAGTGTAAAAGACCTCAAAATGTAAGTTTCCAGTCTAGAAAGGATGCTATACTCTACAGAAATCCTTGAAATAGAGTTACTTCACAAGAAAACAGTGTTTCAACCCACTAGAATTCACTGAAAAGTAGTACTCAACTGTAAAA
Organism: Cnephaeus nilssonii; assembly: GCF_951640355.1. Classification (NCBI taxonomy): domain Eukaryota; kingdom Metazoa; phylum Chordata; class Mammalia; order Chiroptera; family Vespertilionidae; genus Cnephaeus; species Cnephaeus nilssonii. The sequence goes on along the minus strand of NC_137083.1, from coordinate 86,574,668 downwards.
CAGTTGAAGGACAAGTGTATATAGCTTCTCAAGTTCAGAGAAGAGTGTATAAAGTTGTTTCTACATGTGGTGAAGTCCCACAAGTAGAAAAGAAAGCCCATTATAGGAAACAGCTAGAAATCAGTAGTTATTCAGAGCAAATACTAATGAATATCCCAAAATAGTGAGAGAACAAGAGTAAAAGACATCAAAATGTAAGTCTCTTGTCTAGAAAGGATGATGTACACTGCAGAAATCCTTGAAAAAGAGTTAGTTCACATGAAACCAGTGTTTCAAACCACCAGAATTCACTGAAAAGTAGTATTTAACTGTAAAACAGTTGAAAGACAAGTTTATATAGCTTCGAAAATCCAGAGAAGAGTGTATAAAGTTGTTTCTACATGTGGTGAAGTCCCACAGGTAGAAAAGAAGGCCCATTATGGGAAACAGCCAGAAATCAGTAGTCATTCAGAGCCAATACTAATGAATATCACAGAATAGTGAGAGAACAAGTGTAAAAGACCTCAAAATGTAAGTCTGTAGTCTAGAAAGCATATTGTACACTGCAGAAATCCTTGAAATAGAGTTAGTTCACATGAAACCAGTGTTTGAAACCACCAGAATTCACTGAAAAGTACTATTCAACTGTAAAACAGTTGAAAGACAGGTGTATATAGCTTCTCAAGTTCAGAGAAGAGTGTATAAAGTTTCTTCTACATGTGGTGAAGTCCCACAAGTAGAGCACAAGGCCCATTATAGGAAACAGCTAGAAATCAGTAGTAATTCAGAGGAAATACTAATGAATATCATAGAATTTTGTGAGAACAAGTGGAAAACCATCAAAATGTAAGTTTCTAGGCTAGAAAGAATGTTGTACACTGAAGAAATCCTTGAAATAGAGTTAGTTCACATGAAACCAGTGTTTCAAACAACCGGAATTCACTGAAAAGTAGTATTCAACTGTAAAACAGTTGAAAGACAAGTTTATATAGATTCACAAGTTCAGAGAAGAGTATATAAAGTTGTTTCTACATGTGGTGAAGTCCCACAAGTATACCAGAAGGCCCATTATAGGAAACGGCTGTAAATCAGTAGTAATTCAGAGCAAATACTAATGAATATCACAGAATAGTGAGAGAACAAGTGTAAAAGACATCAAAATGTAAGTCTCTAGTCGAGAAAGGATGTTGTACACTGCAGAAATCCTTGAAATAGAGTTAGTTCACATGAAACCAGTGTTTCAAACCAACAGAATTCACTGAAAAGTAGTATTCAACTGTAAAACAGTTGAAAGACAAGTTTATATAGCTTCGCAAGTCCAGAGAAGAGTGTATAAAGTAGTTTCTAATTGTGGTGAAGTCCCACAAGTAGAAAAGAATGCCCTTATAGGAAACAGCTAGAAATCAGTAGTCATTCAGAGCAAATACTAATGAATATCACAAAATAGTGAGAGAACAAGAGTAAAAGACATCAAAATGTAAGTCTCTTGTCTAGAAAGGATGATGTACACTGCAGAAATCCTTGAAAAAGAGTTAGTTCACATGAAACCAGTGTTTCAAACCACCAGAATTCACTGAAAAGTAGTATTTAACTGTAAAACAGTTGAAAGACAAGTTTATATAGCTTCGTAAGTCCAGAGAAGAGTGTATAAAGTTGTTTCTACATGTGGTGAAGTCCCACAGGTAGAAAAGAAGGCCCATTATGGGAAACAGCTAGAAATCAGTAGTCATTCAGAGCCAATACTAATGAATATCACAGAATAGTGAGAGAACAAGTGTAAAAGACCTCAAAATGTAAGTTTCCAGTCTAGAAAGGATGCTATACTCTACAGAAATCCTTGAAATAGAGTTACTTCACAAGAAAACAGTGTTTCAACCCACTAGAATTCACTGAAAAGTAGTACTCAACTGTAAAACAGTTGAAGGACAAGTGTATATAGCTTCTCAAGTTCAGAGAAGAGTGTATAAAGTTGTTTCTACATGTGGTGAAGTCCCACAAGTAGAAAAGAAAGCCCATTATAGGAAACAGCTAGAAATCAGTAGTTATTCAGAGCAAATACTAATGAATATCACAAAATAGTGAGAGAACAAGAGTAAAAGACATCAAAATGTAAGTCTCTTGTCTAGAAAGGATGATGTACACTGCAGAAATCCTTGAAAAAGAGTTAGTTCACATGAAACGAGTGTTTCAAACCACCAGAATTCACTGAAAAGTAGTATTTAAATGTAAAACAGTTGAAAGACAAGTTTATATAGCTTCGAAAATCCAGAGAAGAGTGTATAAAGTTGTTTCTACATGTGGTGAAGTCCCACAGGTAGAAAAGAAGGCCCATTATGGGAAACAGCCAGAAATCAGTAGTCATTCAGAGCCAATACTAATGAATATCACAGAATAGTGAGAGAACTAGTGTAAAAGACCTCAAAATGTAAGTCTGTAGTCTAGAAAGGATATTGTACACTGCAGAAATCCTTGAAATAGAGTTAGTTCACATGAAACCAGTGTTTGAAACCACCAGAATTCACTGAAAAGTACTATTCAACTGTAAAACAGTTGAAAGACAGGTGTATATAGCTTCTCAAGTTCAGAGAAGAGTGTATAAAGTTTCTTCTACATGTGGTGAAGTCCCACAAGTAGAGCACAAGGCCCATTATAGGAAACAGCTAGAAATCAGTAGTAATTCAGAGGAAATACTAATGAATATCATAGAATTTTGTGAGAACAAGTGGAAAACCATCAAAATGTAAGTTTCTAGGCTAGAAAGAATGTTGTACACTGAAGAAATCCTTGAAATAGAGTTAGTTCACATGAAACCAGTGTTTCAAACAACCGGAATTCACTGAAAAGTAGTATTCAACTGTAAAACAGTTGAAAGACAAGTTTATATAGATTCACAAGTTCAGAGAAGAGTATATAAAGTTGTTTCTACATGTGGTGAAGTCCCACAAGTATACCAGAAGGCCCATTATAGGAAACGGCTGTAAATCAGTAGTAATTCAGAGCAAATACTAATGAATATCACAGAATAGTGAGAGAACAAGTGTAAAAGACATCAAAATGTAAGTCTCTAGTCGAGAAAGGATGTTGTACACTGCAGAAATCCTTGAAATAGAGTTAGTTCACATGAAACCAGTGTTTCAAACCAACAGAATTCACTGAAAAGTAGTATTCAACTGTAAAACAGTTGAAAGACAAGTTTATATAGCTTCGCAAGTCCAGAGAAGAGTGTATAAAGTAGTTTCTAATTGTGGTGAAGTCCCACAAGTAGAAAAGAATGCCCTTATAGGAAACAGCTAGAAATCAGTAGTCATTCAGAGCAAATACTAATGAATATCACAAAATAGTGAGAGAACAAGAGTAAAAGACATCAAAATGTAAGTCTCTTGTCTAGAAAGGATGATGTACACTGCAGAAATCCTTGAAAAAGAGTTAGTTCACATGAAACCAGTGTTTCAAACCACCAGAATTCACTGAAAAGTAGTATTTAACTGTAAAACAGTTGAAAGACAAGTTTATATAGCTTCGTAAGTCCAGAGAAAAGTGTATAAAGTTGTTTCTACATGTGGTGAAGTCCCACAGGTAGAAAAGAAGGCCCATTATGGGAAACAGCTAGAAATCAGTAGTCATTCAGAGCCAATACTAATGAATATCACAGAATAGTGAGAGAACAAGTGTAAAAGACCTCAAAATGTAAGTTTCCAGTCTAGAAAGGATGCTATACTCTACAGAAATCCTTGAAATAGAGTTACTTCACAAGAAAACAGTGTTTCAACCCACTAGAATTCACTGAAAAGTAGTACTCAACTGTAAAACACTTGAAAGACAAGTGTATATAGCTTCTCAAGTTCAGAGAAGAGTGTATAAAGTTGTTTCTACATGTGGTGAAGTCCCACAAGTAGAAAAGAAAGCCCATTATAGGAAACAGCTAGAAATCAGTAGTTATTCAGAGCAAATACTAATGAATATCCCAAAATAGTGAGAGAACAAGAGTAAAAGACATCAAAATGTAAGTCTCTTGTCTAGAAAGGATGATGTACACTGCAGAAATCCTTGAAAAAGAGTTAGTTCACATGAAACCAGTGTTTCAAACCACCAGAATTCACTGAAAAGTAGTATTTAACTGTAAAACAGTTGAAAGACAAGTTTATATAGCTTCGTAAGTCCAGAGAAGAGTGTATAAAGTTGTTTCTACATGTGGTGAAGTCCCACAGGTAGAAAAGAAGGCCCATTATGGGAAACAGCCAGAAATCAGTAGTCATTCAGAGCCAATACTAATGAATATCACAGAATAGTGAGAGAACTAGTGTAAAAGACCTCAAAATGTAAGTCTGTAGTCTAGAAAGGATATTGTACACTGCAGAAATCCTTGAAATAGAGTTAGTTCACATGAAACCAGTGTTTGAAACCACCAGAATTCACTGAAAAGTACTATTCAACTGTAAAACAGTTGAAAGACAGGTGTATATAGCTTCTCAAGTTCAGAGAAGAGTGTATAAAGTTTCTTCTACATGTGGTGAAGTCCCACAAGTAGAGCACAAGGCCCATTATAGGAAACAGCTAGAAATCAGTAGTAATTCAGAGGAAATACTAATGAATATCATAGAATTTTGTGAGAACAAGTGGAAAACCATCAAAATGTAAGTTTCTAGGCTAGAAAGAATGTTGTACACTGAAGAAATCCTTGAAATAGAGTTAGTTCACATGAAACCAGTGTTTCAAACAACCGGAATTCACTGAAAAGTAGTATTCAACTGTAAAACAGTTGAAAGACAAGTTTATATAGATTCACAAGTTCAGAGAAGAGTATATAAAGTTGTTTCTACATGTGGTGAAGTCCCACAAGTATACCAGAAGGCCCATTATAGGAAACGGCTGTAAATCAGTAGTAATTCAGAGCAAATACTAATGAATATCACAGAATAGTGAGAGAACAAGTGTAAAAGACATCAAAATGTAAGTCTCTAGTCGAGAAAGGATGTTGTACACTGCAGAAATCCTTGAAATAGAGTTAGTTCACATGAAACCAGTGTTTCAAACCAACAGAATTCACTGAAAAGTAGTATTCAACTGTAAAACAGTTGAAAGACAAGTTTATATAGCTTCGCAAGTCCAGAGAAGAGTGTATAAAGTAGTTTCTAATTGTGGTGAAGTCCCACAAGTAGAAAAGAATGCCCTTATAGGAAACAGCTAGAAATCAGTAGTCATTCAGAGCAAATACTAATGAATATCACAAAATAGTGAGAGAACAAGAGTAAAAGACATCAAAATGTAAGTCTCTTGTCTAGAAAGGATGATGTACACTGCAGAAATCCTTGAAAAAGAGTTAGTTCACATTAAACCAGTGTTTCAAACCACCAGAATTCACTGAAAAGTAGTATTTAACTGTAAAACAGTTGAAAGACAAGTTTATATAGCTTCGAAAATCCAGAGAAGAGTGTATAAAGTTGTTTCTACATGTGGTGAAGTCCCACAGGTAGAAAAGAAGGCCCATTATGGGAAACAGCCAGAAATCAGTAGTCATTCAGAGCCAATACTAATGAATATCACAGAATAGTGAGAGAACAAGTGTAAAAGACCTCAAAATGTAAGTCTGTAGTCTAGAAAGGATATTGTACACTGCAGAAATCCTTGAAATAGAGTTAGTTCACATGAAACCAGTGTTTGAAACCACCAGAATTCACTGAAAAGTACTATTCAACTGTAAAACAGTTGAAAGACAGGTGTATATAGCTTCTCAAGTTCAGAGAAGAGTGTATAAAGTTTCTTCTACATGTGGTGAAGTCCCACAAGTAGAGCACAAGGCCCATTATAGGAAACAGCTAGAAATCAGTAGTAATTCAGAGGAAATACTAATGAATATCATAGAATTTTGTGAGAACAAGTGGAAAACCATCAAAATGTAAGTTTCTAGGCTAGAAAGAATGTTGTACACTGAAGAAATCCTTGAAATAGAGTTAGTTCACATGAAACCAGTGTTTCAAACAACCGGAATTCACTGAAAAGTAGTATTCAACTGTAAAACAGTTGAAAGACAAGTTTATATAGATTCACAAGTTCAGAGAAGAGTATATAAAGTTGTTTCTACATGTGGTGAAGTCCCACAAGTATACCAGAAGGCCCATTATAGGAAACGGCTGTAAATCAGTAGTAATTCAGAGCAAATACTAATGAATATCACAGAATAGTGAGAGAACAAGTGTAAAAGACATCAAAATGTAAGTCTCTAGTCGAGAAAGGATGTTGTACACTGCAGAAATCCTTGAAATAGAGTTAGTTCACATGAAACCAGTGTTTCAAACCAACAGAATTCACTGAAAAGTAGTATTCAACTGTAAAACAGTTGAAAGACAAGTTTATATAGCTTCGCAAGTCCAGAGAAGAGTGTATAAAGTAGTTTCTAATTGTGGTGAAGTCCCACAAGTAGAAAAGAATGCCCTTATAGGAAACAGCTAGAAATCAGTAGTCATTCAGAGCAAATACTAATGAATATCACAAAATAGTGAGAGAACAAGAGTAAAAGACATCAAAATGTAAGTCTCTTGTCTAGAAAGGATGATGTACACTGCAGAAATCCTTGAAAAAGAGTTAGTTCACATGAAACCAGTGTTTCAAACCACCAGAATTCACTGAAAAGTAGTATTTAACTGTAAAACAGTTGAAAGACAAGTTTATATAGCTTCGAAAATCCAGAGAAGAGTGTATAAAGTTGTTTCTACATGTGGTGAAGTCCCACAGGTAGAAAAGAAGGCCCATTATGGGAAACAGCCAGAAATCAGTAGTCATTCAGAGCCAATACTAATGAATATCACAGAATAGTGAGAGAACAAGTGTAAAAGACCTCAAAATGTAAGTCTGTAGTCTAGAAAGGATATTGTACACTGCAGAAATCCTTGAAATAGAGTTAGTTCACATGAAACCAGTGTTTGAAACCACCAGAATTCACTGAAAAGTACTATTCAACTGTAAAACAGTTGAAAGACAGGTGTATATAGCTTCTCAAGTTCAGAGAAGAGTGTATAAAGTTTCTTCTACATGTGGTGAAGTCCCACAAGTAGAGCACAAGGCCCATTATAGGAAACAGCTAGAAATCAGTAGTAATTCAGAGGAAATACTAATGAATATCATAGAATTTTGTGAGAACAAGTGGAAAACCATCAAAATGTAAGTTTCTAGGCTAGAAAGAATGTTGTACACTGAAGAAATCCTTGAAATAGAGTTAGTTCACATGAAACCAGTGTTTCAAACAACCGGAATTCACTGAAAAGTAGTATTCAACTGTAAAACAGTTGAAAGACAAGTTTATATAGATTCACAAGTTCAGAGAAGAGTATATAAAGTTGTTTCTACATGTGGTGAAGTCCCACAAGTATACCAGAAGGCCCATTATAGGAAACGGCTGTAAATCAGTAGTAATTCAGAGCAAATACTAATGAATATCACAGAATAGTGAGAGAACAAGTGTAAAAGACATCAAAATGTAAGTCTCTAGTCGAGAAAGGATGTTGTACACTGCAGAAATCCTTGAAATAGAGTTAGTTCACATGAAACCAGTGTTTCAAACCAACAGAATTCACTGAAAAGTAGTATTCAACTGTAAAACAGTTGAAAGACAAGTTTATATAGCTTCGCAAGTCCAGAGAAGAGTGTATAAAGTAGTTTCTAATTGTGGTGAAGTCCCACAAGTAGAAAAGAATACCCTTATAGGAAACAGCTAGAAATCAGTAGTCATTCAGAGCAAATACTAATGAATATCACAAAATAGTGAGAGTACAAGAGTAAAAGACATCAAAATGTAAGTCTCTTGTCTAGAAAGGATGATGTACACTGCAGAAATCCTTGAAAAAGAGTTAGTTCACATGAAACCAGTGTTTCAAACCACCAGAATTCACTGAAAAGTAGTATTTAACTGTAAAACAGTTGAAAGACAAGTTTATATAGCTTCGTAAGTCCAGAGAAAAGTGTATAAAGTTGTTTCTACATGTGGTGAAGTCCCACAGGTAGAAAAGAAGGCCCATTATGGGAAACAGCTAGAAATCAGTAGTCATTCAGAGCCAATACTAATGAATATCACAGAATAGTGAGAGAACAAGTGTAAAAGACCTCAAAATGTAAGTTTCCAGTCTAGAAAGGATGCTATACTCTACAGAAATCCTTGAAATAGAGTTACTTCACAAGAAAACAGTGTTTCAACCCACTAGAATTCACTGAAAAGTAGTACTCAACTGTAAAACAGTTGAAAGACAAGTGTATATAGCTTCTCAAGTTCAGAGAAGAGTGTATAAAGTTGTTTCTACATGTGGTGAAGTCCCACAAGTAGAAAAGAAAGCCCATTATAGGAAACAGCTAGAAATCAGTAATTATTCAGAGCAAATACTAATGAATATCACAAAATAGTGAGAGAACAAGAGTAAAAGACATCAAAATGTAAGTCTCTTGTCTAGAAAGGATGATGTACACTGCAGAAATCCTTGAAAAAGAGTTAGTTCACATGAAACCAGTGTTTCAAACCACCAGAATTCACTGAAAAGTAGTATTTAACTGTAAAACAGTTGAAAGACAAGTTTATATAGCTTCGAAAATCCAGAGAAGAGTGTATAAAGTTGTTTCTACATGTGGTGAAGTCCCACAGGTAGAAAAGAAGGCCCATTATGGGAAACAGCCAGAAATCAGTAGTCATTCAGAGCCAATACTAATGAATATCACAGAATAGTGAGAGAACTAGTGTAAAAGACCTCAAAATGTAAGTCTGTAGTCTAGAAAGGATATTGTACACTGCAGAAATCCTTGAAATAGAGTTAGTTCACATGAAACCAGTGTTTGAAACCACCAGAATTCACTGAAAAGTACTATTCAACTGTAAAACAGTTGAAAGACAGGTGTATATAGCTTCTCAAGTTCAGAGAAGAGTGTATAAAGTTTCTTCTACATGTGGTGAAGTCCCACAAGTAGAGCACAAGGCCCATTATAGGAAACAGCTAGAAATCAGTAGTAATTCAGAGGAAATACTAATGAATATCATAGAATTTTGTGAGAACAAGTGGAAAACCATCAAAATGTAAGTTTCTAGGCTAGAAAGAATGTTGTACACTGAAGAAATCCTTGAAATAGAGTTAGTTCACATGAAACCAGTGTTTCAAACAACCGGAATTCACTGAAAAGTAGTATTCAACTGTAAAACAGTTGAAAGACAAGTTTATATAGATTCACAAGTTCAGAGAAGAGTATATAAAGTTGTTTCTACATGTGGTGAAGTCCCACAAGTATACCAGAAGGCCCATTATAGGAAACGGCTGTAAATCAGTAGTAATTCAGAGCAAATACTAATGAATATCACAGAATAGTGAGAGAACAAGTGTAAAAGACATCAAAATGTAAGTCTCTAGTCGAGAAAGGATGTTGTACACTGCAGAAATCCTTGAAATAGAGTTAGTTCACATGAAACCAGTGTTTCAAACCAACAGAATTCACTGAAAAGTAGTATTCAACTGTAAAACAGTTGAAAGACAAGTTTATATAGCTTCGCAAGTCCAGAGAAGAGTGTATAAAGTAGTTTCTAATTGTGGTGAAGTCCCACAAGTAGAAAAGAATGCCCTTATAGGAAACAGCTAGAAATCAGTAGTCATTCAGAGCAAATACTAATGAATATCACAAAATAGTGAGAGAACAAGAGTAAAAGACATCAAAATGTAAGTCTCTTGTCTAGAAAGGATGATGTACACTGCAGAAATCCTTGAAAAAGAGTTAGTTCACATGAAACCAGTGTTTCAAACCACCAGAATTCACTGAAAAGTAGTATTTAACTGTAAAACAGTTGAAAGACAAGTTTATATAGCTTCGTAAGTCCAGAGAAGAGTGTATAAAGTTGTTTCTACATGTGGTGAAGTCCCACAGGTAGAAAAGAAGGCCCATTATGGGAAACAGCTAGAAATCAGTAGTCATTCAGAGCCAATACTAATGAATATCACAGAATAGTGAGAGAACAAGTGTAAAAGACCTCAAAATGTAAGTTTCCAGTCTAGAAAGGATGCTATACTCTACAGAAATCCTTGAAATAGAGTTACTTCACAAGAAAACAGTGTTTCAACCCACTAGAATTCACTGAAAAGTAGTACTCAACTGTAAAACAGTTGAAGGACAAGTGTATATAGCTTCTCAAGTTCAGAGAAGAGTGTATAAAGTTGTTTCTACATGTGGTGAAGTCCCACAAGTAGAAAAGAAAGCCCATTATAGGAAACAGCTAGAAATCAGTAGTTATTCAGAGCAAATACTAATGAATATCACAAAATAGTGAGAGAACAAGAGTAAAAGACATCAAAATGTAAGTCTCTTGTCTAGAAAGGATGATGTACACTGCAGAAATCCTTGAAAAAGAGTTAGTTCACATGAAACGAGTGTTTCAAACCACCAGAATTCACTGAAAAGTAGTATTTAAATGTAAAACAGTTGAAAGACAAGTTTATATAGCTTCGAAAATCCAGAGAAGAGTGTATAAAGTTGTTTCTACATGTGGTGAAGTCCCACAGGTAGAAAAGAAGGCCCATTATGGGAAACAGCCAGAAATCAGTAGTCATTCAGAGCCAATACTAATGAATATCACAGAATAGTGAGAGAACTAGTGTAAAAGACCTCAAAATGTAAGTCTGTAGTCTAGAAAGGATATTGTACACTGCAGAAATCCTTGAAATAGAGTTAGTTCACATGAAACCAGTGTTTGAAACCACCAGAATTCACTGAAAAGTACTATTCAACTGTAAAACAGTTGAAAGACAGGTGTATATAGCTTCTCAAGTTCAGAGAAGAGTGTATAAAGTTTCTTCTACATGTGGTGAAGTCCCACAAGTAGAGCACAAGGCCCATTATAGGAAACAGCTAGAAATCAGTAGTAATTCAGAGGAAATACTAATGAATATCATAGAATTTTGTGAGAACAAGTGGAAAACCATCAAAATGTAAGTTTCTAGGCTAGAAAGAATGTTGTACACTGAAGAAATCCTTGAAATAGAGTTAGTTCACATGAAACCAGTGTTTCAAACAACCGGAATTCACTGAAAAGTAGTATTCAACTGTAAAACAGTTGAAAGACAAGTTTATATAGATTCACAAGTTCAGAGAAGAGTATATAAAGTTGTTTCTACATGTGGTGAAGTCCCACAAGTATACCAGAAGGCCCATTATAGGAAACGGCTGTAAATCAGTAGTAATTCAGAGCAAATACTAATGAATATCACAGAATAGTGAGAGAACAAGTGTAAAAGACATCAAAATGTAAGTCTCTAGTCGAGAAAGGATGTTGTACACTGCAGAAATCCTTGAAATAGAGTTAGTTCACATGAAACCAGTGTTTCAAACCAACAGAATTCACTGAAAAGTAGTATTCAACTGTAAAACAGTTGAAAGACAAGTTTATATAGCTTCGCAAGTCCAGAGAAGAGTGTATAAAGTAGTTTCTAATTGTGGTGAAGTCCCACAAGTAGAAAAGAATGCCCTTATAGGAAACAGCTAGAAATCAGTAGTCATTCAGAGCAAATACTAATGAATATCACAAAATAGTGAGAGAACAAGAGTAAAAGACATCAAAATGTAAGTCTCTTGTCTAGAAAGGATGATGTACACTGCAGAAATCCTTGAAAAAGAGTTAGTTCACATGAAACCAGTGTTTCAAACCACCAGAATTCACTGAAAAGTAGTATTTAACTGTAAAACAGTTGAAAGACAAGTTTATAGAGCTTCGTAAGTCCAGAGAAAAGTGTATAAAGTTGTTTCTACATGTGGTGAAGTCCCACAGGTAGAAAAGAAGGCCCATTATGGGAAACAGCTAGAAATCAGTAGTCATTCAGAGCCAATACTAATGAATATCACAGAATAGTGAGAGAACAAGTGTAAAAGACCTCAAAATGTAAGTTTCCAGTCTAGAAAGGATGCTATACTCTACAGAAATCCTTGAAATAGAGTTACTTCACAAGAAAACAGTGTTTCAACCCACTAGAATTCACTGAAAAGTAGTACTCAACTGTAAAACAGTTGAAAGACAAGTGTATATAGCTTCTCAAGTTCAGAGAAGAGTGTATAAAGTTGTTTCTACATGTGGTGAAGTCCCACAAGTAGAAAAGAAAGCCCATTATAGGAAACAGCTAGAAATCAGTAGTCATTCAGAGCAAATACTAATGAATATCACAAAATAGTGAGAGAACAAGAGTAAAAGACATCAAAATGTAAGTCTCTTGTCTAGAAAGGATGATGTACACTGCAGAAATCCTTGAAAAAGAGTTAGTTCACATGAAACCAGTGTTTCAAACCACCAGAATTCACTGAAAAGTAGTATTTAACTGTAAAACAGTTGAAAGACAAGTTTATATAGCTTCGAAAATCCAGAGAAGAGTGTATAAAGTTGTTTCTACATGTGGTGAAGTCCCACAGGTAGAAAAGAAGGCCCATTATGGGAAACAGCCAGAAATCAGTAGTCATTCAGAGCCAATACTAATGAATATCACAGAATAGTGAGAGAACTAGTGTAAAAGACCTCAAAATGTAAGTCTGTAGTCTAGAAAGGATATTGTACACTGCAGAAATCCTTGAAATAGAGTTAGTTCACATGAAACCAGTGTTTGAAACCACCAGAATTCACTGAAAAGTACTATTCAACTGTAAAACAGTTGAAAGACAGGTGTATATAGCTTCTCAAGTTCAGAGAAGAGTGTATAAAGTTTCTTCTACATGTGGTGAAGTCCCACAAGTAGAGCACAAGGCCCATTATAGGAAACAGCTAGAAATCAGTAGTAATTCAGAGGAAATACTAATGAATATCATAGAATTTTGTGAGAACAAGTGGAAAACCATCAAAATGTAAGTTTCTAGGCTAGAAAGAATGTTGTACACTGAAGAAATCCTTGAAATAGAGTTAGTTCACATGAAACCAGTGTTTCAAACAACCGGAATTCACTGAAAAGTAGTATTCAACTATAAAACAGTTGAAAGACAAGTTTATATAGATTCACAAGTTCAGAGAAGAGTATATAAAGTTGTTTCTACATGTGGTGAAGTCCCACAAGTATACCAGAAGGCCCATTATAGGAAACGGCTGTAAATCAGTAGTAATTCAGAGCAAATACTAATGAATATCACAGAATAGTGAGAGAACAAGTGTAAAAGACATCAAAATGTAAGTCTCTAGTCGAGAAAGGATGTTGTACACTGCAGAAATCCTTGAAATAGAGTTAGTTCACATGAAACCAGTGTTTCAAACCAACAGAATTCACTGAAAAGTAGTATTCAACTGTAAAACAGTTGAAAGACAAGTTTATATAGCTTCGCAAGTCCAGAGAAGAGTGTATAAAGTAGTTTCTAATTGTGGTGAAGTCCCACAAGTAGAAAAGAATGCCCTTATAGGAAACAGCTAGAAATCAGTAGTCATTCAGAGCAAATACTAATGAATATCACAAAATAGTGAGAGAACAAGAGTAAAAGACATCAAAATGTAAGTCTCTTGTCTAGAAAGGATGATGTACACTGCAGAAATCCTTGAAAAAGAGTTAGTTCACATGAAACCAGTGTTTCAAACCACCAGAATTCACTGAAAAGTAGTATTTAACTGTAAAACAGTTGAAAGACAAGTTTATATAGCTTCGTAAGTCCAGAGAAAAGTGTATAAAGTTGTTTCTACATGTGGTGAAGTCCCACAGGTAGAAAAGAAGGCCCATTATGGGAAACAGCTAGAAATCAGTAGTCATTCAGAGCCAATACTAATGAATATCACAGAATAGTGAGAGAACAAGTGTAAAAGACCTCAAAATGTAAGTTTCCAGTCTAGAAAGGATGCTATACTCTACAGAAATCCTTGAAATAGAGTTACTTCACAAGAAAACAGTGTTTCAACCCACTAGAATTCACTGAAAAGTAGTACTCAACTGTAAAACAGTTGAAAGACAAGTGTATATAGCTTCTCAAGTTCAGAGAAGAGTGTATAAAGTTGTTTCTACATGTGGTGAAGTCCCACAAGTAGAAAAGAAAGCCCATTATAGGAAACAGCTAGAAATCAGTAGTTATTCAGAGCAAATACTAATGAATATCACAAAATAGTGAGAGAACAAGAGTAAAAGACATCAAAATGTAAGTCTCTTGTCTAGAAAGGATGATGTACACTGCAGAAATCCTTGAAAAAGAGTTAGTTCACATGAAACCAGTGTTTCAAATCACCAGAATTCACTGAAAAGTAGTATTTAACTGTAAAACAGTTGAAAGACAAGTTTATATAGCTTCGAAAATCCAGAGAAGAGTGTATAAAGTTGTTTGTACATGTGGTGAAGTCCCACAGGTAGAAAAGAAGGCCCATTATGGGAAACAGCCAGAAATCAGTAGTCATTCAGAGCCAATACTAATGAATATCACAGAATAGTGAGAGAACTAGTGTAAAAGACCTCAAAATGTAAGTCTGTAGTCTAGAAAGCATATTGTACACTGCAGAAATCCTTGAAATAGAGTTAGTTCACATGAAACCAGTGTTTGAAACCACCAGAATTCACTGAAAAGTACTATTCAACTGTAAAACAGTTGAAAGACAGGTGTATATAGCTTCTCAAGTTCAGAGAAGAGTGTATAAAGTTTCTTCTACATGTGGTGAAGTCCCACAAGTAGAGCACAAGGCCCATTATAGGAAACAGCTAGAAATCAGTAGTAATTCAGAGGAAATACTAATGAATATCATAGAATTTTGTGAGAACAAGTGGAAAACCATCAAAATGTAAGTTTCTAGGCTAGAAAGAATGTTGTACACTGAAGAAATCCTTGAAATAGAGTTAGTTCACATGAAACCAGTGTTTCAAACAACCGGAATTCACTGAAAAGTAGTATTCAACTGTAAAACAGTTGAAAGACAAGTTTATATAGATTCACAAGTTCAGAGAAGAGTATATAAAGTTGTTTCTACATGTGGTGAAGTCCCACAAGTATACCAGAAGGCCCATTATAGGAAACGGCTGTAAATCAGTAGTAATTCAGAGCAAATACTAATGAATATCACAGAATAGTGAGAGAACAAGTGTAAAAGACATCAAAATGTAAGTCTCTAGTCGAGAAAGGATGTTGTACACTGCAGAAATCCTTGAAATCGAGTTAGTTCACATGAAACCAGTGTTTCAAACCAACAGAATTCACTGAAAAGTAGTATTCAACTGTAAAACAGTTGAAAGACAAGTTTATATAGCTTCGCAAGTCCAGAGAAGAGTGTATAAAGTAGTTTCTAATTGTGGTGAAGTCCCACAAGTAGAAAAGAATGCCCTTATAGGAAACAGCTAGAAATCAGTAGTCATTCAGAGCAAATACTAATGAATATCACAAAATAGTGAGAGAACAAGAGTAAAAGACATCAAAATGTAAGTCTCTTGTCTAGAAAGGATGATGTACACTGCAGAAATCCTTGAAAAAGAGTTAGTTCACATGAAACCAGTGTTTCAAACCACCAGAATTCACTGAAAAGTAGTATTTAACTGTAAAACAGTTGAAAGACAAGTTTATATAGCTTCGTAAGTCCAGAGAAGAGTGTATAAAGTTGTTTCTACATGTGGTGAAGTCCCACAGGTAGAAAAGAAGGCCCATTATGGGAAACAGCTAGAAATCAGTAGTCATTCAGAGCCAATACTAATGAATATCACAGAATAGTGAGAGAACAAGTGTAAAAGACCTCAAAATGTAAGTTTCCAGTCTAGAAAGGATGCTATACTCTACAGAAATCCTTGAAATAGAGTTACTTCACAAGAAAACAGTGTTTCAACCCACTAGAATTCACTGAAAAGTAGTACTCAACTGTAAAACAGTTGAAGGACAAGTGTATATAGCTTCTCAAGTTCAGAGAAGAGTGTATAAAGTTGTTTCTACATGTGGTGAAGTCCCACAAGTAGAAAAGAAAGCCCATTATAGGAAACAGCTAGAAATCAGTAGTTATTCAGAGCAAATACTAATGAATATCACAAAATAGTGAGAGAACAAGAGTAAAAGACATCAAAATGTAAGTCTCTTGTCTAGAAAGGATGATGTACACTGCAGAAATCCTTGAAAAAGAGTTAGTTCACATGAAACCAGTGTTTCAAACCACCAGAATTCACTGAAAAGTAGTATTTAACTGTAAAACAGTTGAAAGACAAGTTTATATAGCTTCGAAAATCCAGAGAAGAGTGTATAAAGTTGTTTCTACATGTGGTGAAGTCCCACAGGTAGAAAAGAAGGCCCATTATGGGAAACAGCCAGAAATCAGTAGTCATTCAGAGCCAATACTAATGAATATCACAGAATAGTGAGAGAACAAGTGTAAAAGACCTCAAAATGTAAGTCTGTAGTCTAGAAAGGATATTGTACACTGCAGAAATCCTTGAAATAGAGTTAGTTCACATGAAACCAGTGTTTGAAACCACCAGAATTCACTGAAAAGTACTATTCAACTGTAAAACAGTTGAAAGACAGGTGTATATAGCTTCTCAAGTTCAGAGAAGAGTGTATAAAGTTTCTTCTACATGTGGTGAAGTCCCACAAGTAGAGCACAAGGCCCATTATAGGAAACAGCTAGAAATCAGTAGTAATTCAGAGGAAATACTAATGAATATCATAGAATTTTGTGAGAACAAGTGGAAAACCATCAAAATGTAAGTTTCTAGGCTAGAAAGAATGTTGTACACTGAAGAAATCCTTGAAATAGAGTTAGTTCACATGAAACCAGTGTTTCAAACAACCGGAATTCACTGAAAAGTAGTATTCAACTGTAAAACAGTTGAAAGACAAGTTTATATAGATTCACAAGTTCAGAGAAGAGTATATAAAGTTGTTTCTACATGTGGTGAAGTCCCACAAGTATACCAGAAGGCCCATTATAGGAAACGGCTGTAAATCAGTAGTAATTCAGAGCAAATACTAATGAATATCACAGAATAGTGAGAGAACAAGTGTAAAAGACATCAAAATGTAAGTCTCTAGTCGAGAAAGGATGTTGTACACTGCAGAAATCCTTGAAATCGAGTTAGTTCACATGAAACCAGTGTTTCAAACCAACAGAATTCACTGAAAAGTAGTATTCAACTGTAAAACAGTTGAAAGACAAGTTTATATAGCTTCGCAAGTCCAGAGAAGAGTGTATAAAGTAGTTTCTAATTGTGGTGAAGTCCCACAAGTAGAAAAGAATGCCCTTATAGGAAACAGCTAGAAATCAGTAGTCATTCAGAGCAAATACTAATGAATATCACAAAATAGTGAGAGAACAAGAGTAAAAGACATCAAAATGTAAGTCTCTTGTCTAGAAAGGATGATGTACACTGCAGAAATCCTTGAAAAAGAGTTAGTTCACATGAAACCAGTGTTTCAAACCACCAGAATTCACTGAAAAGTAGTATTTAACTGTAAAACAGTTGAAAGACAAGTTTATATAGCTTCGTAAGTCCAGAGAAGAGTGTATAAAGTTGTTTCTACATGTGGTGAAGTCCCACAGGTAGAAAAGAAGGCCCATTATGGGAAACAGCTAGAAATCAGTAGTCATTCAGAGCCAATACTAATGAATATCACAGAATAGTGAGAGAACAAGTGTAAAAGACCTCAAAATGTAAGTTTCCAGTCTAGAAAGGATGCTATACTCTACAGAAATCCTTGAAATAGAGTTACTTCACAAGAAAACAGTGTTTCAACCCACTAGAATTCACTGAAAAGTAGTACTCAACTGTAAAACAGTTGAAGGACAAGTGTATATAGCTTCTCAAGTTCAGAGAAGAGTGTATAAAGTTGTTTCTACATGTGGTGAAGTCCCACAAGTAGAAAAGAAAGCCCATTATAGGAAACAGCTAGAAATCAGTAGTTATTCAGAGCAAATACTAATGAATATCACAAAATAGTGAGAGAACAAGAGTAAAAGACATCAAAATGTAAGTCTCTTGTCTAGAAAGGATGATGTACACTGCAGAAATCCTTGAAAAAGAGTTAGTTCACATGAAACCAGTGTTTCAAACCACCAGAATTCACTGAAAAGTAGTATTTAACTGTAAAACAGTTGAAAGACAAGTTTATATAGCTTCGAAAATCCAGAGAAGAGTGTATAAAGTTGTTTCTACATGTGGTGAAGTCCCACAGGTAGAAAAGAAGGCCCATTATGGGAAACAGCCAGAAATCAGTAGTCATTCAGAGCCAATACTAATGAATATCACAGAATAGTGAGAGAACAAGTGTAAAAGACCTCAAAATGTAAGTCTGTAGTCTAGAAAGGATATTGTACACTGCAGAAATCCTTGAAATAGAGTTAGTTCACATGAAACCAGTGTTTGAAACCACCAGAATTCACTGAAAAGTACTATTCAACTGTAAAACAGTTGAAAGACAGGTGTATATAGCTTCTCAAGTTCAGAGAAGAGTGTATAAAGTTTCTTCTACATGTGGTGAAGTCCCACAAGTAGAGCACAAGGCCCATTATAGGAAACAGCTAGAAATCAGTAGTAATTCAGAGGAAATACTAATGAATATCATAGAATTTTGTGAGAACAAGTGGAAAACCATCAAAATGTAAGTTTCTAGGCTAGAAAGAATGTTGTACACTGAAGAAATCCTTGAAATAGAGTTAGTTCACATGAAACCAGTGTTTCAAACAACCGGAATTCACTGAAAAGTAGTATTCAACTGTAAAACAGTTGAAAGACAAGTTTATATAGATTCACAAGTTCAGAGAAGAGTATATAAAGTTGTTTCTACATGTGGTGAAGTCCCACAAGTATACCAGAAGGCCCATTATAGGAAACGGCTGTAAATCAGTAGTAATTCAGAGCAAATACTAATGAATATCACAGAATAGTGAGAGAACAAGTGTAAAAGACATCAAAATGTAAGTCTCTAGTCGAGAAAGGATGTTGTACACTGCAGAAATCCTTGAAATCGAGTTAGTTCACATGAAACCAGTGTTTCAAACCAACAGAATTCACTGAAAAGTAGTATTCAACTGTAAAACAGTTGAAAGACAAGTTTATATAGCTTCGCAAGTCCAGAGAAGAGTGTATAAAGTAGTTTCTAATTGTGGTGAAGTCCCACAAGTAGAAAAGAATGCCCTTATAGGAAACAGCTAGAAATCAGTAGTCATTCAGAGCAAATACTAATGAATATCACAAAATAGTGAGAGAACAAGAGTAAAAGACATCAAAATGTAAGTCTCTTGTCTAGAAAGGATGATGTACACTGCAGAAATCCTTGAAAAAGAGTTAGTTCACATGAAACCAGTGTTTCAAACCACCAGAATTCACTGAAAAGTAGTATTTAACTGTAAAACAGTTGAAAGACAAGTTTATATAGCTTCGTAAGTCCAGAGAAGAGTGTATAAAGTTGTTTCTACATGTGGTGAAGTCCCACAGGTAGAAAAGAAGGCCCATTATGGGAAACAGCTAGAAATCAGTAGTCATTCAGAGCCAATACTAATGAATATCACAGAATAGTGAGAGAACAAGTGTAAAAGACCTCAAAATGTAAGTTTCCAGTCTAGAAAGGATGCTATACTCTACAGAAATCCTTGAAATAGAGTTACTTCACAAGAAAACAGTGTTTCAACCCACTAGAATTCACTGAAAAGTAGTACTCAACTGTAAAACAGTTGAAGGACAAGTGTATATAGCTTCTCAAGTTCAGAGAAGAGTGTATAAAGTTGTTTCTACATGTGGTGAAGTCCCACAAGTAGAAAAGAAAGCCCATTATAGGAAACAGCTAGAAATCAGTAGTTATTCAGAGCAAATACTAATGAATATCACAAAATAGTGAGAGAACAAGAGTAAAAGACATCAAAATGTAAGTCTCTTGTCTAGAAAGGATGATGTACACTGCAGAAATCCTTGAAAAAGAGTTAGTTCACATGAAACCAGTGTTTCAAACCACCAGAATTCACTGAAAAGTAGTATTCAACTGTAAAACAGTTGAAAGACAAGTTTATATAGCTTCACAAGTCCAGAGAAGAGTATATAAAGTTGTTTCTACATGTGGTGAAGTCCCACAAGTAGAAAAGAATGCCCATTATAGGAAACAGCTAGAAATCAGTAGTCATTCAGAGCAAATACTAATGAATATCACAGAATAGTGAGAGAACTAGTGTAAAAGACACCAAAATGTAAGTCTCTAGTCGAGAAAGGATGTTGTACACTGCAGAAATCCTTGAAATAGAGTTAGTTCACATGAAACCAGTGTTTCAAACATCCGGAATTCACTGAAAAGTAGTATTCAACTGTAAAACAGTTGAAAGACAAGTTTATATAGATTCACAAGTTCAGAGAAGAGTATATAAAGTTGTTTCTACATGTGGTGAAGTCCCACAAGTATACCAGAAGGCCCATTATAGGACACTGCAAGAAAGCATTAGTAATTCAGAGCAAATACTAATGAATATCACAGAATAGTGAGAGAACAAGTGTAAAAGACATCAAAATGTAAGTCTCTAGTCAGGAAAGGATGTTGTACACTGCAGAAATCCTTGAAATAGAGTTAGTTCACATGAAACCAGTGTTTCAAACCAACAGAATTCACTGAAAAGTAGTATTCAAATGTAAAACAGTTGAGAGACAAGTTTATATAGCTTCGCAAGTCCAGAGAAGAGTGTATAAAGTAGTTTCTCATTGTGGTGAAGTCCCACAAGTAGAAAAGAAGGCCCATTATAGGAAACGTCTGTAAATCAGTAGTCATTCAGAGCAAATACTAATGAATATCACAGAATAGTGAGAGAACAAGTGTAAAAGACATCAAAATGAAAGTGTCTAGTCTAGAAAGGATGTTGTACACTGCAGAAATCCTTGAAATAGAGTTAGTTCACATGAAACGAGTGTTTCAAACCACCAGAATTCACTGAAAAGTAGTATTTAACTGTAAAACAGTTGAAAGACAAGTTTATATAGCTTCGTAAGTCCAGAGAAGAGTGTATAAAGTTGTTTCTACAAGTGGTGAAGTCCCCCATGTAGAAAAGAAGGCCCATTATAGGAAACAGCTGGAAATCAGTAGTCATTCAGAGCAAATACTAATGAATATCACCGAATAGTGAGAGAACAAGTGTAAAAGACATCAAAATGTAAGTTTCTACTCTAGAAAGGATGCTATACACTACAGAAGTCCTTGAAATAGAGTTACTTCACAAGAAAACAGTGTTTTAACCCACTAGAATTCACTGAAAAGTAGTATTCAAGTGTAAAACAGTTGAAAGACAAGTGTATATAGCTTCGCAAGTTCAGAGAAGAGTGTAAAAAGTTGTTTCTACATGTGGTGAAGTCCCACAAGTAGAAAAGAAGGCCTATTATGGGAAACAGCTAGAAATCAGTAGTCATTCAGAGCAAATACTAATGAATATCACAAAATAGTGAGAGAACTAGTGTAAAAGACACCAAAATGTAAGTCTCTAGTCTAGAAAGGATGTTGTACACTGCAGAAATCCTTGAAATAGAGTTAGTTCACATGAAACCAGTGTTTCAAACCACCGGATTTCACTGAAAAGTAGTATTTAACTGTAAAACAGTTGAAAGACAAGTTTATATAGCTTCGCATGTCCACAGAAGAGTGTATAAAGTTGTTTCTACAAGAGTTGAAGTCCCACAAGTAGAAAAGAAGGCCCATTATGGGAAACAGCTAGAAATCAGTAGTCATTCAGAGCAAATACTAATGAATATCACAGAATAGTGAGAGAACAAGTGTAAAAGACATCAAAATGTAAGTCTCTTGTCTAGAAAGGATGATGTACACTGCAGAAATCCTTGAAAAAGAGTTAGTTCACATGAAACCAGTGTTTCAAACCACCAGAATTCACTGAAAAGTAGTATTTAACTGTTAAACAGTTGAAAGACAAGTTTATATAGCTTCGTAAGTCCAGAGAAGAGTGTATAAAGTTGTTTCTACATGTGGTGAAGTCCCACAAGTAGAAAAGAAGGCCCATTATGGGAAACAGCTAGAAATCAGTAGTCATTCAGAGCCAATACTAATGAATATCACAGAATAGTGAGAGAACAAGTGTAAAAGACCTCAAAATGTAAGTTTCTAGTCTAGAAAGGATGCTATACTCTACAGAAATCCTTGAAATAGAGTTATTTCACAAGAAAACAGTGTTTCAACCCACTAGAATTCACTGAAAAGTAGTACTCAACTGTAAAACAGTTGAAAGACAAGTGTATATAGCTTCTCAAGTTCAGAGAAGAGTGTATAAAGTTGTTTCTACATGTGGTGAAGTCCCACAAGTAGAAAAGAAGGCCCATTATAGGAAACGGCTGGAAAACAGTAGTCATTCAGAGCAAATACAAATGAATATCACAGAATAGTGAGAGAACAAGTGTAAAAGACATCAAAATGAAAGTGTCTAGTCTAGAAAGCATGTTGTACACTGCAGAAATCTTTGAAATAGAGTTAGTTCACATGAAACGAGTGTTTCAAACCACCAGAATTCACTGAAAAGTAGTATTTAACTGTAAAACAGTTGAAAGACAAGTTTATATAGCTTCACAAGTTCAGAGAAGAGTGTATAAAGTTGTTTCTACAAGTGGTGAAGTCCCACATGTAGAAAAGAAGGCCCATTATAGGAAACGGCTGGAAATCAGTAGTCATTCAGAGCAAATACTAATGAACATCACCGAATAGTGAGAGAACAAGTGTAAAAGACATCAAAATGTAAGTTTCTACTCTAGAAAGGATGCTATACACTACAGAAATCCTTGAAATAGAGTTACTTCACAAGAAAACAGTGTTTTAACCCACTAGAATTCACTGAAAAGCAGTATTCAAGTGTAAAACAGTTGAAAGACAAGTGTATATAGCTTCGCAAGTTCAGAGAAGAGTGTAAAAAGTTTCTTCTACATGTGGTGAAGTCCCACAAGTAGAAAAGAAGGCCTATTATGGGAAACAGCTAGAAATCAGTAGTCATTCAGAGCAAATACTAATGAATATCACAGAATAGTGAGAGAACTAGTGTAAAAGACACCAAAATGTAAGTCTCTAGTCTAGAAAGGATGTTGTACACTGCAGAAATCCTTGAAATAGAGTTAGTTCACATGAAACCAGTGTTTCAAAACACCGGATTTCACTGAAAAGTAGTATTTAACTGTAAAACAGTTGAAAGACAAGTTTATATAGCTTCGCATGTCCACAGAAGAGTGTATAAAGTTGTTTCTACAAGAGTTGAAGTCCCACAAGTAGAAAAGAAGGCCCATTATGGGAAACAGCTAGAAATCAGTAGTCATTCAGAGCAAATACTAATGAATATCACAGAATAGTGAGAGAACAAGTGTAAAAGACATCAAAATGTAAGTCTCTTGTCTAGAAAGGATGATGTACACTGCAGAAATCCTTGAAAAAGAGTTAGTTCACATGAAACCAGTGTTTCAAACCACCAGAATTCACTGAAAAGTAGTATTTAACTGTTAAACAGTTGAAAGACAAGTTTATATAGCTTCGTAAGTCCAGAGAAGAGTGTATAAAGTTGTTTCTACATGTGGTGAAGTCCCACAAGTAGAAAAGAAGGCCCATTATGGGAAACAGCTAGAAATCAGTAGTCATTCAGAGCCAATACTAATGAATATCACAGAATAGTGAGAGAACAAGTGTAAAAGACCTCAAAATGTAAGTTTCTAGTCTAGAAAGGATGCTATACTCTACAGAAATCCTTGAAATAGAGTTATTTCACAAGAAAACAGTGTTTCAACCCACTAGAATTCACTGAAAAGTAGTACTCAACTGTAAAACAGTTGAAAGACAAGTGTATATAGCTTCTCAAGTTCAGAGAACAGTGTATAAAGTTGTTTCTACATGTGGTGAAGTCCCACAAGTAGAAAAGAAGGCCCATTATAGGAAACGTCTGTAAATCAGTAGTCATTCAGAGCAAATACTAATGAATATCACAGAATAGTGAGAGAACAAGTGTAAAAGACATCAAAATGAAAGTGTCTAGTCTAGAAAGGATGTTGTACACTGCAGAAATCTTTTAAATAGAGTTAGTTCACATGAAACGAGTGTTTCAAACCACCAGAATTCACTGAAAAGTAGTATTCAACTGCAAAACAGTTGAAAGACAAGTGTATATAGCTTCTCCAGTTCAGAGTAGAGTGTGTAAAGTTGTTTCTACATGTGGTGAAGTCCCACAAGTAGAAAAGAAGGCCCATTATGGGAAACAGCTAGAAATCAGTAGTCATTCAGAGCAAATACTAATGAATATCACAGAATAGTGAGAGAACAAGTGTAAAAGACATCAAAATGTAAGTTTCTTGTCTAGAAAGGATGCTATACACTACAGAAATCCTTGAAATAGAGTTACTTCACAAGAAAACAGTGTTTCAACCCACTAGAATTCACTGAAAAGTAGTATTCAACTGTAAAACAGTTGAAAGACAAGTGTATATAGCTTCTCAAGTTCAGAGAAGAGTGTATAAAGTTGTTTCTACATGTGGTGAAGTCCCACAAGTAGAAAAGAAGGCCCATTACAAGAAACAGCTAGAAATCAGTAGTCATTCAGAGCAAATACTAATGAATATCACCGAATAGTGAGAGAACAAGTGTAAAAGACATCAAAATATAAGTTTCTACTCTAGAAAGGATGCTATACACTACAGAAATACTTGAAATAGAGTTACTTCAGAAGAAAACAGTGTTTTAACCCACTAGAATTCACTGAAAAGTAGTATTCAAATGTAAAACAGTTGAAAGACAAGTGTATATAGCTTCTCAAGTTCAGAGAAGAGTGTATAAAGTTGTTTCTACATGTGGAGAAGTCCCACAAGTAGAGCAGAAGGCCCATTACAGGAAACAGCTAGAAATCAGTAGTAATTCAGAGGAAATACTGATGAATATCATAGAATTGTGTGAGAACAAGTGTAAAAGACACCAAAATGTAAGTCTCTAGTCTAGAAAGGATGTTGTACACTGCCTAAATCCTTGAAATAGAGTTAGTTCACATGAAACCAGTGTTTCAAACGACCAGAATTCACTGAAAAGTACTATTCAACTGTAAAACAGTTGAAAGACAGGTGTATATAGCTTCTCAAGTTCAGAGAAGAGTGTGTAAAGTTTTTTCTACATGTGGTGAAGTCCCACAAGTAGAAAAGAAGGCCCATTATAGGAAACAGCTAGAAATCAGTAGTCATTCAGAGCAAATACTAATGAATATCACAGAATAGTGAGAGAACAAGTGTAAAAGACATCACAATGTAAGTCTCTAGTCTAGAAAGGATGTTGTACACTGCACAAATCCTTGAAATACAGTTAGTGCACATGAAACCAGTGTTTGAAACAACCAGAATTCACTGAAAGGTAGTATTCAACTGTAAAACAGTTGAAAGACAAGTGTATATAGCTTCTCAAGTTCAGAGAACAGTGTATAAAGTTGTTTCTACATGTGGTGAAGTCCCACAAGTAGAAAAGAAGGCCCATTATAGGAAACGTCTGTAAATCAGTAGTCATTCAGAGCAAATACTAATGAATATCACAGAATAGTGAGAGAACAAGTGTAAAAGACATCAAAATGAAAGTGTCTAGTCTAGAAAGCATGTTGTACACTGCAGAAATCTTTGAAATAGAGTTAGTTCACATGAAACGAGTGTTTCAAACCACCAGAATTCACTGAAAAGTAGTATTTAACTGTAAAACAGTTGAAAGACAAGTTTATATAGCTTCACAAGTTCAGAGAAGAGTGTATAAAGTTGTTTCTACAAGTGGTGAAGTCCCACAAGTAGAAAAGAAGGCCTATTATGGGAAACAGCTAGAAATCAGTAGTCATTCAGAGCAAATACTAATGAATATCACAGAATAGTGAGAGAACTAGTGTAAAAGACACCAAAATGTAAGTCTCTAGTCTAGAAAGGATGTTGTACACTGCAGAAATCCTTGAAATAGAGTTAGTTCACATGAAACCAGTGTTTCAAAACACCGGATTTCACTGAAAAGTAGTATTTAACTGTAAAACAGTTGAAAGACAAGTTTATATAGCTTCGCATGTCCACAGAAGAGTGTATAAAGTTGTTTCTACAAGAGTTGAAGTCCCACAAGTAGAAAAGAAGGCCCATTATGGGAAACAGCTAGAAATCAGTAGTCATTCAGAGCCAATACTAATGAATATCACAGAATAGTGAGAGAACAAGTGTAAAAGACCTCAAAATGTAAGTTTCTAGTCTAGAAAGGATGCTATACTCTACAGAAATCCTTGAAATAGAGGTAGTTCACATGAAACCAGTGTTTCAAACCACCGGATTTCACTGAAAAGTAGTATTTAACTGTAAAACAGTTGAAAGACAAGTGTATATAGCTTCCCAAGTTCAGAGAAGTGTGTATAAAGTTGTTTCTACATGTGGTGAAGTCCCACAGGTAGAAAAGAAGGCCCATTATGGGAAACAGCTAGAAATCAGTAGTAATTCAGAGCAAATACTAATGAATATCACAGAATAGTGAGAGAACTAGTGTAAAAGACTCCAAAATGTAAGTCTCTAGTCTAGAAAGGATGTTGTACACTGCAGAAATCCTTGAAATAGAGTTAGTTCACATGAAACCAGTGTTTCAAACCACCGGATTTCACTGAAAAGTAGTATTTAACTGTAAAACAGTTGAAAGACAAGTTTATATAGCTTCGCATGTCCACAGAAGAGTGTATAAAGTTGTTTCTACAATAGTTGAAGTCCCACAAGTAGAAAAGAAGGCCCATTATGGGAAACAGCTAGAAATCAGTAGTCATTCAGAGCCAATACTAATGAATATCACAGAATAGTGAGAGAACAAGTGTAAAAGACATCAAAATGTAAGTCTCTTGTCTAGAAAGGATGATGTACACTGCAGAAATCCTTGAAAAAGAGTTAGTTCACATGAAACCAGTGTTTCAAACCACCAGAATTCACTGAAAAGTAGTATTTAACTGTAAAACAGTTGAAAGACAAGTTTATATAGCTTCGCAAGTCCAGAGAAGAGTGTATAAAGTTGTTTCTACAAGTGGTGAAGTCCCACATGTAGAAAAGAAGGCCCATTATAGGAAACGGCTGGAAATCAGTAGTCATTCACAGCAAATAATAATGAATATCACAGAATAGTGAGAGAACAAGTGTAAAAGACATCAAAATGTAAGTCTCTAGTCTAGAAAGGATGCTGTACACTGCACAAATCCTTGAAATAGAGGTAGTTCACATGAAACCAGTGTTTGAAACCACCAGAATTTACTGAAAAGTAGTATTCAACTGTAAAACAGGTGAAAGACAAGTGTA
Organism: Cnephaeus nilssonii; assembly: GCF_951640355.1. Taxonomy (NCBI): domain Eukaryota; kingdom Metazoa; phylum Chordata; class Mammalia; order Chiroptera; family Vespertilionidae; genus Cnephaeus; species Cnephaeus nilssonii. The sequence goes on along the minus strand of NC_137083.1, from coordinate 86,547,495 downwards.
TATAGCTTCTCCAGTTCAGAGTAGAGTGCGTAAAGTTGTTTCTACATGTGGTGAAGTCCCACAAGTAGAAAAGAAGGCCCATTATGGGAAACAGCTAGAAATCAGTAGTCATTCAGAACAAATACTAATGAATATCACAGAATAGTGATAGAACAAGTGTAAAAGACATCAAAATGTAAGTTTCTTGTCTAGAAAGGATGCTATACACTACAGAAATCCTTGAAATAGAGTTACTTCACAAGAAAACAGTGTTTCAACCCACTAGAATTCACTGAAAAGTAGTATTCAACTGTAAAACAGTTGAAAGACAAGTGTATATAGCTTCTCAAGTTCAGGGAAGAGTGTATAAAGTTGTTTCTACATGTGGTGAAGTCCCACAAGTAGAAAAGAAGGCCCATTACAGGAAACAGCTAGAAATCAGTAGTCATTCAGAGCAAATACTAATGAATATCACCGAATAGTGAGAGAACAAGTGTAAAAGACATCAAAATGTAAGTTTCTACTCTAGAAAGGATGCTATACACTACAGAAATACTTGAAATAGAGTTACTTCAGAAGAAAACAGTGTTTTAACCCACTAGAATTCACTGAAAAGTAGTATTCAATTGTAAAACAGTTGAAAGACAAGTGTATATAGCTTCCCAAGTTCAGAGAAGAGTGTATAAAGTTGTTTCTACATGTGGAGAAGTCCCACAAGTAGAGCAGAAGGCCCATTACAGGAAACAGCTAGAAATCAGTAGTAATTCAGAGGAAATACTTATGAATATCATAGAATTGTGTGAGAACAAGTGTAAAAGACACCAAAATGTAAGTCTCTAGTCTAGAAAGGATGTTGTACACTGCCTAAATCCTTGAAATAGAGTTAGTTCACATGAAACCAGTGTTTCAAACGACCAGAATTCACTGAAAAGTACTATTCAACTGTAAAACAGTTGAAAGACAGGTGTATATAGCTTCTCAAGTTCAGAGAAGAGTGTGTAAAGTTTTTTCTACATGTGGTGAAGTCCCACAAGTAGAAAAGAAGGCCCATTATGGGAAACAGCTAGAAATCAGTAGTCATTCAGAGCAAATACTAATGAATATCACAGAATAGTGAGAGAACAAGTGTAAAAGACATCAAAATGTAAGTTTCTAGTCTAGAAATGATGCTATACACTAAAGAAATCCTTGAAATAGAGGTAGTTCACATGAAACCAATGTTTCAAACCACCGGATTTCACTGAAAAGTAGTATTTAACTGTAAAACAGTTGAAAGACAAGTTTATATAGCTTCGCAAGTCCAGAGAAGAGTGTATAAAGTTGTTTCTACAAGTGGTGAAGTCCCACATGTAGAAAAGAAGGCCCATTATATGAAACGGCTGGAAATCAGTAGTCATTCAGAGCAAATACTAATGAATATCACAGAATAGTGAGAGAACAAGTGTAAAAGACATCAAAATGTAAGTCTCTAGTCTAGAAAGGATGTTGTACACTGCACAAATCCTTGAAATACAGTTAGTGCACATGAAACCAGTGTTTGAAACAACCAGAATTCACTGAAAGGTAGTATTCAACTGTAAAACAGTTGAAAGACAAGTGTATATAGCTTCTCAAGTTCAGAGAACAGTGTATAAAGTTGTTTCTACATGTGGTGAAGTCCCACAAGTAGAAAACAAGGCCCATTATAGGAAATGGCTGGAAATCAGTAGTCATTCAGAGCAAATACTAATGAATATCACAGAATAGTGAGAGAACAAGTGTAAAAGACATCAAAATGTAAGTCTCTAGTCTAGAAAGGATGCTGTACACTGCACAAATCCTTGAAATACAGTTAGTGCACATGAAACCAGTGTTTGAAACAACCAGAATTCACTGAAAGGTAGTATTCAACTGTAAAACAGTTGAAAGACAAGTGTATATAGCTTCTCAAGTTCAGAGAACAGTGTATAAAGTTGTTTCTACATGTGGTGAAGTCCCACAAGTAGAAAAGAAGGCCCATTATAGGAAACGTCTGTAAATCAGTAGTCATTCAGAGCAAATACTAATGAATATCACAGAATAGTGAGAGAACAAGTGTAAAAGACATCAAAATGAAAGTGTCTAGTCTAGAAAGCATGTTGTACACTGCAGAAATCTTTGAAATAGAGTTAGTTCACATGAAACGAGTGTTTCAAACCACCAGAATTCACTGAAAAGTAGTATTTAACTGTAAAACAGTTGAAAGACAAGTTTATATAGCTTCACAAGTTCAGAGAAGAGTGTATAAAGTTGTTTCTACAAGTGGTGAAGTCCCACAAGTAGAAAAGAAGGCCTATTATGGGAAACAGCTAGAAATCAGTAGTCATTCAGAGCAAATACTAATGAATATCACAGAATAGTGAGAGAACTAGTGTAAAAGACACCAAAATGTAAGTCTCTAGTCTAGAAAGGATGTTGTACACTGCAGAAATCCTTGAAATAGAGTTAGTTCACATGAAACCAGTGTTTCAAAACACCGGATTTCACTGAAAAGTAGTATTTAACTGTAAAACAGTTGAAAGACAAGTTTATATAGCTTCGCATGTCCACAGAAGAGTGTATAAAGTTGTTTCTACAAGAGTTGAAGTCCCACAAGTAGAAAAGAAGGCCCATTATGGGAAACAGCTAGAAATCAGTAGTCATTCAGAGCCAATACTAATGAATATCACAGAATAGTGAGAGAACAAGTGTAAAAGACCTCAAAATGTAAGTTTCTAGTCTAGAAAGGATGCTATACTCTACAGAAATCCTTGAAATAGAGGTAGTTCACATGAAACCAGTGTTTCAAACCACCGGATTTCACTGAAAAGTAGTATTTAACTGTAAAACAGTTGAAAGACAAGTGTATATAGCTTCCCAAGTTCAGAGAAGTGTGTATAAAGTTGTTTCTACATGTGGTGAAGTCCCACAGGTAGAAAAGAAGGCCCATTATGGGAAACAGCTAGAAATCAGTAGTAATTCAGAGCAAATACTAATGAATATCACAGAATAGTGAGAGAACTAGTGTAAAAGACTCCAAAATGTAAGTCTCTAGTCTAGAAAGGATGTTGTACACTGCAGAAATCCTTGAAATAGAGTTAGTTCACATGAAACCAGTGTTTCAAACCACCGGATTTCACTGAAAAGTAGTATTTAACTGTAAAACAGTTGAAAGACAAGTTTATATAGCTTCGCATGTCCACAGAAGAGTGTATAAAGTTGTTTCTACAATAGTTGAAGTCCCACAAGTAGAAAAGAAGGCCCATTATGGGAAACAGCTAGAAATCAGTAGTCATTCAGAGCCAATACTAATGAATATCACAGAATAGTGAGAGAACAAGTGTAAAAGACATCAAAATGTAAGTCTCTTGTCTAGAAAGGATGATGTACACTGCAGAAATCCTTGAAAAAGAGTTAGTTCACATGAAACCAGTGTTTCAAACCACCAGAATTCACTGAAAAGTAGTATTTAACTGTAAAACAGTTGAAAGACAAGTTTATATAGCTTCGCAAGTCCAGAGAAGAGTGTATAAAGTTGTTTCTACAAGTGGTGAAGTCCCACATGTAGAAAAGAAGGCCCATTATAGGAAACGGCTGGAAATCAGTAGTCATTCACAGCAAATAATAATGAATATCACAGAATAGTGAGAGAACAAGTGTAAAAGACATCAAAATGTAAGTCTCTAGTCTAGAAAGGATGCTGTACACTGCACAAATCCTTGAAATAGAGGTAGTTCACATGAAACCAGTGTTTCAAACGACCAGAATTCACTGAAAAGTACTATTCAACTGTAAAACAGTTGAAAGACAGGTGTATATAGCTTCTCAAGTTCAGAGAAGAGTGTGTAAAGTTTTTTCTACATGTGGTGAAGTCCCACAAGTAGAAAAGAAGGCCCATTATGGGAAACAGCTAGAAATCAGTAGTCATTCAGAGCAAATACTAATGAATATCACAGAATAGTGAGAGAACAAGTGTAAAAGACATCAAAATGTAAGTTTCTAGTCTAGAAATGATGCTATACACTAAAGAAATCCTTGAAATAGAGGTAGTTCACATGAAACCAATGTTTCAAACCACCGGATTTCACTGAAAAGTAGTATTTAACTGTAAAACAGTTGAAAGACAAGTTTATATAGCTTCGCAAGTCCAGAGAAGAGTGTATAAAGTTGTTTCTACAAGTGGTGAAGTCCCACATGTAGAAAAGAAGGCCCATTATATGAAACGGCTGGAAATCAGTAGTCATTCAGAGCAAATACTAATGAATATCACAGAATAGTGAGAGAACAAGTGTAAAAGACATCAAAATGTAAGTCTCTAGTCTAGAAAGGATGTTGTACACTGCACAAATCCTTGAAATACAGTTAGTGCACATGAAACCAGTGTTTGAAACAACCAGAATTCACTGAAAGGTAGTATTCAACTGTAAAACAGTTGAAAGACAAGTGTATATAGCTTCTCAAGTTCAGAGAACAGTGTATAAAGTTGTTTCTACATGTGGTGAAGTCCCACAAGTAGAAAAGAAGGCCCATTATAGGAAATGGCTGGAAATCAGTAGTCATTCAGAGCAAATACTAATGAATATCACAGAATAGTGAGAGAACAAGTGTAAAAGACATCAAAATGTAAGTCTCTAGTCTAGAAAGGATGCTGTACACTGCACAAATCCTTGAAATAGAGGTAGTTCACATGAAACCAGTGTTTCAAACCACCGGATTTCACTGAAAAGTAGTATTTAACTGTAAAACAGTTGAAAGACAAGTGTATATAGCTTCCCAAGTTCAGAGAAGTGTGTATAAAGTTGTTTCTACATGTGGTGAAGTCCCACAGGTAGAAAAGAAGGCCCATTATGGGAAACAGCTAGAAATCAGTAGTAATTCAGAGCAAATACTAATGAATATCACAGAATAGTGAGAGAACTAGTGTAAAAGACTCCAAAATGTAAGTCTCTAGTCTAGAAAGGATGTTGTACACTGCAGAAATCCTTGAAATAGAGTTAGTTCACATGAAACCAGTGTTTCAAACCACCGGATTTCACTGAAAAGTAGTATTTAACTGTAAAACAGTTGAAAGACAAGTTTATATAGCTTCGCATGTCCACAGAAGAGTGTATAAAGTTGTTTCTACAATAGTTGAAGTCCCACAAGTAGAAAAGAAGGCCCATTATGGGAAACAGCTAGAAATCAGTAGTCATTCAGAGCCAATACTAATGAATATCACAGAATAGTGAGAGAACAAGTGTAAAAGACATCAAAATGTAAGTCTCTTGTCTAGAAAGGATGATGTACACTGCAGAAATCCTTGAAAAAGAGTTAGTTCACATGAAACCATTGTTTCAAACCACCAGAATTCACTGAAAAGAAGTATTTAACTGTAAAACAGTTGAAAGACAAGTTTATATAGCTTCGCAAGTCCAGAGAAGAGTGTATAAAGTTGTTTCTACAAGTGGTGAAGTCCCACATGTAGAAAAGAAGGCCCATTATAGGAAACGGCTGGAAATCAGTAGTCATTCACAGCAAATAATAATGAATATCACAGAATAGTGAGAGAACAAGTGTAAAAGACATCAAAATGTAAGTCTCTAGTCTAGAAAGGATGCTGTACACTGCACAAATCCTTGAAATAGAGGTAGTTCACATGAAACCAGTGTTTGAAACCACCAGAATTTACTGAAAAGTAGTATTCAACTGTAAAACAGGTGAAAGACAAGTGTATATAGCTTCTCCAGTTCAGAGTAGAGTGTGTAAAGTTGTTTCTACATGTGGTGAAGTCCCACAAGTAGAAAAGAAGGCCCATTATGGGAAACAGCTAGAAATCAGTAGTCATTCAGAACAAATACTAATGAATATCACAGAATAGTGATAGAACAAGTGTAAAAGACATCAAAATGTAAGTTTCTTGTCTAGAAAGGATGCTATACACTACAGAAATCCTTGAAATAGAGTTACTTCACAAGAAAACAGTGTTTCAACCCACTAGAATTCACTGAAAAGTAGTATTCAACTGTAAAACAGTTGAAAGACAAGTGTATATAGCTTCTCAAGTTCAGAGAAGAGTGTATAAAGTTGTTTCTACATGTGGTGAAGTCCCACAAGTAGAAAAGAAGGCCCATTACAGGAAACAGCTAGAAATCAGTAGTCATTCAGAGCAAATACTAATGAATATCACCGAATAGTGAGAGAACAAGTGTAAAAGACATCAAAATGTAAGTTTCTACTCTAGAAAGGATGCTATACACTACAGAAATACTTGAAATAGAGTTACTTCAGAAGAAAACAGTGTTTTAACCCACTAGAATTCACTGAAAAGTAGTATTCAACTGTAAAACAGTTGAAAGACAAGTGTATATAGCTTCCCAAGTTCAGAGAAGAGTGTATAAAGTTGTTTCTACATGTGGAGAAGTCCCACAAGTAGAGCAGAAGGCCCATTACAGGAAACAGCTAGAAATCAGTAGTAATTCAGAGGAAATACTTATGAATATCATAGAATTGTGTGAGAACAAGTGTAAAAGACACCAAAATGTAAGTCTCTAGTCTAGAAAGGATGTTGTACACTGCCTAAATCCTTGAAATAGAGTTAGTTCACATGAAACCAGTGTTTCAAACGACCAGAATTCACTGAAAAGTACTATTCAACTGTAAAACAGTTGAAAGACAGGTGTATATAGCTTCTCAAGTTCAGAGAAGAGTGTGTAAAGTTTTTTCTACATGTGGTGAAGTCCCACAAGTAGAAAAGAAGGCCCATTATGGGAAACAGCTAGAAATCAGTAGTCATTCAGAGCAAATACTAATGAATATCACAGAATAGTGAGAGAACAAGTGTAAAAGACATCAAAATGTAAGTTTCTAGTCTAGAAATGATGCTATACACTAAAGAAATCCTTGAAATAGAGGTAGTTCACATGAAACCAATGTTTCAAACCACCGGATTTCACTGAAAAGTAGTATTTAACTGTAAAACAGTTGAAAGACAAGTTTATATAGCTTCGCAAGTCCAAAGAAGAGTGTATAAAGTTGTTTCTACAAGTGGTGAAGTCCCACATGTAGAAAAGAAGGCCCATTATATGAAACGGCTGGAAATCAGTAGTCATTCAGAGCAAATACTAATGAATATCACAGAATAGTGAGAGAACAAGTGTAAAAGACATCAAAATGTAAGTCTCTAGTCTAGAAAGGATGTTGTACACTGCACAAATCCTTGAAATACAGTTAGTGCACATGAAACCAGTGTTTGAAACAACCAGAATTCACTGAAAGGTAGTATTCAACTGTAAAACAGTTGAAAGACAAGTGTATATAGCTTCTCAAGTTCAGAGAACAGTGTATAAAGTTGTTTCTACATGTGGTGAAGTCCCACAAGTAGAAAAGAAGGCCCATTATAGGAAATGGCTGGAAATCAGTAGTCATTCAGAGCAAATACTAATGAATATCACAGAATAGTGAGAGAACAAGTGTAAAAGACATCAAAATGAAAGTGTCTATTCTAGAAAGCATGTTGTACACTGCAGAAATCTTTGAAATAGAGTTAGTTCACATGAAACGAGTGTTTCAAACCACCAGAATTCACTGAAAAGTAGTATTTAACTGTAAAACAGTTGAAAGACAAGTTTATATAGCTTCGCAAGTCCAGAGAAGAGTGTATAAAGTTGTTTCTACAAGTGGTGAAGTCCCATATGTAGAAAAGAGGGCCCATTATAGGAAACGGCTGGAAATCAGTAGTCATTCAGAGCAAATACTAATGAATATCACCGAATAGTGAGAGAACAAGTGTAAAAGACATCAAAATGTAAGTTTCTACTCTAGAAAGGATGCTATACACTACAGAAATCCTTGAAATAGAGTTACTTCACAAGAAAACAGTGTTTTAACCCACTAGAATTCACTGAAAAGTAGTATTCAAGTGTAAAACAGTTGAAAGACAAGTGTATATAGCTTCGCAAGTTCAGAGAAGAGGGTAAAAAGTTGTTTCTACATGTGGTGAAGTCCCACAAGTAGAAAAGAAGGCCCATTATGGGAAACAGCTAGAAATCAGTAGTCATTCAGAGCAAATACTAATGAATATCACAGAATAGTGAGAGAACTGGTGTAAACGAAATCATAATGTAAGTCTCTAGTCTAGAAAAGATATTGTACACTGCACAAATCCTTCAAATAGAGTTAGTGCACATGAAACCAGTGTTTGAAACCACCAGAATTCACTGAAAAGTACTATTCAACTGTAAAACAGTTGAAAGACAGGTGTATATAGCTTCTCAAGTTCAGAGAAGAGTGTATAAAGTTTCTTCTACATGTGGTGAAGTCCCACAAGTAGAAAAGAAGGCCCATTATGGGAAACAGCTAGAAATCAGTAGTCATTCAGAGCAAATACTAATGAATATCACAGAATAGTGAGAGAACTAGTGTAAACGAAATCAAAATGTAAGTCTCTAGTCTAGAAAAGATATTGTACACTGCACAAATCCTTGAAATAGAGTTAGTTCACATGAAACCAGTGTTTGAAACCACCAGAATTTACTGAAAAGTAGTATTCAACTGTAAAACAGTTGAAAGACAAGTGTATATAGCTTCTCAAGTTCAGAGTAGAGTGTATAAAGTTGTTTCTACAAGTGGTGAAGTCCCATATGTAGAAAAGAGGGCCCATTATAGGAAACGGCTGGAAATCAGTAGTCATTCAGAGCAAATACTAATGAATATCACCGAATAGTGAGAGAACAAGTGTAAAAGACATCAAAATGTAAGTTTCTACTCTAGAAAGGATGCTATACACTACAGAAATCCTTGAAATAGAGTTACTTCACAAGAAAACAGTGTTTCAACCCACTAGAATTCACTGAAAAATAGTATTCAACTGTAAAACAGTTGAAAGACAAATGTATATAGCTTCTCAAGTTCAGAGAAGGGTGTATAAAGTTGTTTCTACATGTGGTGAAGTCCCACAAGTAGAAAAGAAGGCCCATTATGGGAAACAGCTAGAAATCAGTAGTCATTCAGAGCCAATACTAATGAATATCACAGAATAGTGAGAGAACAAGTGTAAAAGACCTCAAAATGTAAGTTTCTAGTCTAGAAAGGATGCTATACTCTACAGAAATCCTTGAAATAGAGTTATTTCACAAGAAAACAGTGTTTCAACCCACTAGAATTCACTGAAAAGTAGTACTCAACTGTAAAACAGTTGAAAGACAAGTGTATATAGCTTCTCAAGTTCAGAGAAGAGTGTATAAAGTTGTTTCTACATGTGGTGAAGTCCCACAAGTAGAAAAGAAGGCCCATTATAGGAAACGGCTGGAAATCAGTAGTCATTCAGAGCAAATACAAATGAATCTCACAGAATAGTGAGAGAACAAGTGTAAAAGACATCAAAATGAAAGTGTCTAGTCTAGAAAGCATGTTGTACACTGCAGAAATCTTTGAAATAGAGTTAGTTCACATGAAACGAGTGTTTCAAACCACCAGAATTCACTGAAAAGTAGTATTTAACTGTAAAACAGTTGAAAGACAAGTTTATATAGCTTCGCAAGTCCAGAGAAGAGTGTATAAAGTTGTTTCTACAAGTGGTGAAGTCCCACATGTAGAAAAGAAGGCCCATTATAGGAAACGGCTGGAAATCAGTAGTCATTCAGAGCAAATACTAATGAATATCACAGAATAGTGAGAGAACAAGTGTAAAAGACATCAAAATGTAAGTCTCTAGTCTAGAAAGGATGCTGTACACTGCACAAATCCTTGAAATAGAGGTAGTTCACATGAAACCAGTGTTTGAAACCACCAGAATTTACTGAAAAGTAGTATTCAACTCTAAAACAGTTGAAAGACAAGTGTATATAGCTTCTCCAGTTCAGAGTAGAGTGTGTAAAGTTGTTTCTACATGTGGTGAAGTCCCACAAGTAGAAAAGAAGGCCCATTATGGGAAACAGCTAGAAATCAGTAGTCATTCAGAACAAATACTAATGAATATCACAGAATAGTGAGAGAACAAGTGTAAAAGACATCAAAATGTAAGTTTCTTGTCTAGAAAGGATGCTATACACTACAGAAATCCTTGAAATAGAGTTACTTCACAAGAAAACAGTGTTTTAACCCACTAGAATTCACTGAAAAGTAGTATTCAAGTGTAAAACAGTTGAAAGAGAAGTGTATATAGCTTCGCAAGTTCAGAGAAGAGTGTAAAAAGTTGTTTCTACATGTGGTGAAGTCCCAAAAGTAGAAAAGAAGGCATATTATGGGAAACAGCTAGAAATCAGTAGTCATTCAGAGCAAATACTAATGAATATCACAGAATAGTGAGAGAACTAGTGTAAAAGACACCAAAATGTAAGTCTCTAGTCTAGAAAGGATGTTGTACACTGCAGAAATCCTTGAAATAGAGTTAGTTCACATGAAACCAGTGTTTCAAACCACCGGATTTCACTGAAAAGTAGTATTTAACTGTAAAACAGTTGAAAGACAAGTGTATATAGCTTCTCAAGTTCAGAGAAGTGTGTATAAAGTTGTTTCTACATGTGGTGAAGTCCCACAGGTGGAAAAGAAGGCCCATTATGGGAAACAGCTAGAAATCAGTAGTAATTCAGAGCAAATACTAATGAATATCACAGAATAGTGAGAGAACTAGTGTAAAAGACACCAAAATGTAAGTCTCTAGTCTAGAAAGGATGTTGTACACTGCAGAAATCCTTGAAATAGAGTTAGTTCACATGAAACCAGTGTTTCAAACCACCGGATTTCACTGAAAAGTAGTATTTAACTGTAAAACAGTTGAAAGACAAGTTTATATAGCTTCGCAAGTCCAGAGAAGAGTGTATAAAGTTGTTTCTACAAGTGGTGAAGTCCCACATGTAGAAAAGAAGGCCCATTATAGGAAACGGCTGGAAATCAGTAGTCATTCAGAGCAAATACTAATGAATATCACAGAATAGTGAGAGAACAAGTGTAAAAGACATCAAAATGTAAGTCTCTAGTCTAGAAAGGATGTTGTACACTGCACAAATCCTTGAAATAGAGTTAGTGCACATGAAACCAGTGTTTGAAACAAACAGAATTCACTGAAAGGTAGTATTCAACTGTAAAACAGTTGAAAGACAAGTGTATATAGCTTCTCAAGTTCAGAGAACAGTGCATAAAGTTGTTTCTACATGTGGTGAAGTCCCACAAGTAGAAAAGAAGGCCCATTATAGGAAACATCTGTAAATCAGTAGTCATTCAGAGCAAATACTAATGAATATCACAGAATAGTGAGAGAACAAGTGTAAAAGACATCAAAATGAAAGTGTCTAGTCTAGAAAGGATGTTGTACACTGCAGAAATCTTTTAAATAGAGTTAGTTCACATGAAACGAGTGTTTCAAACCACCAGAATTCACTGAAAAGTAGTATTCAACTGCAAAACAGTTGAAAGACAAGTGTATATAGCTTCTCCAGTTCAGAGTAGAGTGTGTAAAGTTGTTTCTACATGTGGTGAAGTCCCACAAGTAGAAAAGAAGGCCCATTATGGGAAACAGCTAGAAATCAGTAGTCATTCAGAGCAAATACTAATGAATATCACAGAATAGTGAGAGAACAAGTGTAAAAGACATCAAAATGTAAGTTTCTTGTCTAGAAAGGATGCTATACACTACAGAAATCCTTGAAATAGAGTTACTTCACAAGAAAACAGTGTTTCAACCCACTAGAATTCACTGAAAAGTAGTATTCAACTGTAAAACAGTTGAAAGACAAGTGTATATAGCTTCTCAAGTTCAGAGAAGAGTGTATAAAGTTGTTTCTACATGTGGTGAAGTCCCACAAGTAGAAAAGAAGGCCCATTACAGGAAACAGCTAGAAATCAGTAGTCATTCAGAGCAAATACTAATGAATATCACCGAATAGTGAGAGAACAAGTGTAAAAGACATCAAAATATAAGTTTCTACTCTAGAAAGGATGCTATACACTACAGAAATACTTGAAATAGAGTTACTTCAGAAGAAAACAGTGTTTTAACCCACTAGAATTCACTGAAAAGTAGTATTCAAATGTAAAACAGTTGAAAGACAAGTGTATATAGCTTCTCAAGTTCAGAGAAGAGTGTATAAAGTTGTTTCTACATGTGGAGAAGTCCCACAAGTAGAGCAGAAGGCCCATTACAGGAAACAGCTAGAAATCAGTAGTAATTCAGAGGAAATACTGATGAATATCATAGAATTGTGTGAGAACAAGTGTAAAAGACACCAAAATGTAAGTCTCTAGTCTAGAAAGGATGTTGTACACTGCCTAAATCCTTGAAATAGAGTTAGTTCACATGAAACCAGTGTTTCAAACGACCAGAATTCACTGAAAAGTACTATTCAACTGTAAAACAGTTGAAAGACAGGTGTATATAGCTTCTCAAGTTCAGAGAAGAGTGTGTAAAGTTTTTTCTACATGTGGTGAAGTCCCACAAGTAGAAAAGAAGGCCCATTATAGGAAATGGCTGGAAATCAGTAGTCATTCAGAGCAAATACTAATGAATATCACCGAATAGTGAGAGAACAAGTGTAAAAGACATCAAAATGTAAGTTTCTACTCTAGAAAGGATGCTATACACTACAGAAATCCTTGAAATAGAGTTACTTCACAAGAAAACAGTGTTTCAACCCACTAGAATTCACTGAAAAGTAGTATTCAACTGTAAAACAGTTGAAAGACAAATGTATATAGCTTCTCAAGTTCAGAGAAGGGTGTATAAAGTTATTTCTACATGTGGTGAAGTCCCACAAGTAGAAAAGAAGGCCCATTATGGGAAACAGCTAGAAATCAGTAGTCATTCAGAGCCAATACTAATGAATATCACAGAATAGTGAGAGAACAAGTGTAAAAGACCTCAAAATGTAAGTTTCTAGTCTAGAAAGGATGCTATACTCTACAGAAATCCTTGAAATAGAGTTATTTCACAAGAAAACAGTGTTTCAACCCACTAGAATTCACTGAAAAGTAGTATTCAACTCTAAAACAGTTGAAAGACAAGTGTATATAGCTTCTCCAGTTCAGAGTAGAGTGTGTAAAGTTGTTTCTACATGTGGTGAAGTCCCACAAGTAGAAAAGAAGGCCCATTATGGGAAACAGCTAGAAATCAGTAGTCATTCAGAACAAATACTAATGAATATCACAGAATAGTGAGAGAACAAGTGTAAAAGACATCAAAATGTAAGTTTCTTGTCTAGAAAGGATGCTATACACTACAGAAATCCTTGAAATAGAGTTACTTCACAAGAAAACAGTGTTTTAACCCACTAGAATTCACTGAAAAGTAGTATTCAAGTGTAAAACAGTTGAAAGAGAAGTGTATATAGCTTCGCAAGTTCAGAGAAGAGTGTAAAAAGTTGTTTCTACATGTGGTGAAGTCCCACAAGTAGAAAAGAAGGCATATTATGGGAAACAGCTAGAAATCAGTAGTCATTCAGAGCAAATACTAATGAATATCACAGAATAGTGAGAGAACTAGTGTAAAAGACACCAAAATGTAAGTCTCTAGTCTAGAAAGGATGTTGTACACTGCAGAAATCCTTGAAATAGAGTTAGTTCACATGAAACCAGTGTTTCAAACCACCGGATTTCACTGAAAAGTAGTATTTAACTGTAAAACAGTTGAAAGACAAGTGTATATAGCTTCTCAAGTTCAGAGAAGTGTGTATAAAGTTGTTTCTACATGTGGTGAAGTCCCACAGGTGGAAAAGAAGGCCCATTATGGGAAACAGCTAGAAATCAGTAGTAATTCAGAGCAAATACTAATGAATATCACAGAATAGTGAGAGAACTAGTGTAAAAGACACCAAAATGTAAGTCTCTAGTCTAGAAAGGATGTTGTACACTGCAGAAATCCTTGAAATAGAGTTAGTTCACATGAAACCAGTGTTTCAAACCACCGGATTTCACTGAAAAGTAGTATTTAACTGTAAAACAGTTGAAAGACAAGTTTATATAGCTTCGCAAGTCCAGAGAAGAGTGTATAAAGTTGTTTCTACAAGTGGTGAAGTCCCACATGTAGAAAAGAAGGCCCATTATAGGAAACGGCTGGAAATCAGTAGTCATTCAGAGCAAATACTAATGAATATCACAGAATAGTGAGAGAACAAGTGTAAAAGACATCAAAATGTAAGTCTCTAGTCTAGAAAGGATGTTGTACACTGCACAAATCCTTGAAATAGAGTTAGTGCACATGAAACCAGTGTTTGAAACAAACAGAATTCACTGAAAGGTAGTATTCAACTGTAAAACAGTTGAAAGACAAGTGTATATAGCTTCTCAAGTTCAGAGAACAGTGCATAAAGTTGTTTCTACATGTGGTGAAGTCCCACAAGTAGAAAAGAAGGCCCATTATAGGAAACATCTGTAAATCAGTAGTCATTCAGAGCAAATACTAATGAATATCACAGAATAGTGAGAGAACAAGTGTAAAAGACATCAAAATGAAAGTGTCTAGTCTAGAAAGGATGTTGTACACTGCAGAAATCTTTTAAATAGAGTTAGTTCACATGAAACGAGTGTTTCAAACCACCAGAATTCACTGAAAAGTAGTATTCAACTGCAAAACAGTTGAAAGACAAGTGTATATAGCTTCTCCAGTTCAGAGTAGAGTGTGTAAAGTTGTTTCTACATGTGGTGAAGTCCCACAAGTAGAAAAGAAGGCCCATTATGGGAAACAGCTAGAAATCAGTAGTCATTCAGAGCAAATACTAATGAATATCACAGAATAATGAGAGAACAAGTGTAAAAGACATCAAAATGTAAGTTTCTTGTCTAGAAAGGATGCTATACACTACAGAAATCCTTGAAATAGAGTTACTTCACAAGAAAACAGTGTTTCAACCCACTAGAATTCACTGAAAAGTAGTATTCAACTGTAAAACAGTTGAAAGACAAGTGTATATAGCTTCTCAAGTTCAGAGAAGAGTGTATAAAGTTGTTTCTACATGTGGTGAAGTCCCACAAGTAGAAAAGAAGGCCCATTACAGGAAACAGCTAGAAATCAGTAGTCATTCAGAGCAAATACTAATGAATATCACCGAATAGTGAGAGAACAAGTGTAAAAGACATCAAAATATAAGTTTCTACTCTAGAAAGGATGCTATACACTACAGAAATACTTGAAATAGAGTTACTTCAGAAGAAAACAGTGTTTTAACCCACTAGAATTCACTGAAAAGTAGTATTCAACTGTAAAACAGTTGAAAGACAAGTGTATATAGCT
Organism: Cnephaeus nilssonii; assembly: GCF_951640355.1. NCBI lineage: Eukaryota > Metazoa > Chordata > Mammalia > Chiroptera > Vespertilionidae > Cnephaeus > Cnephaeus nilssonii. The sequence continues at coordinate 86,532,320 of NC_137083.1, read as the reverse complement.
TCTCAAGTTCAGAGAAGAGTGTATAAAGTTGTTTCTACATGTGGTGAAGTCCCACAAGTAGAAAAGAAGGCCCATTATAGGAAATGGCTGGAAATCAGTAGTCATTCAGAGCAAATACTAATGAATATCACCGAATAGTGAGAGAACAAGTGTAAAAGACATCAAAATGTAAGTTTCTACTCTAGAAAGGATGCTATACACTACAGAAATCCTTGAAATAGAGTTACTTCACAAGAAAACAGTGTTTTAACCCACTAGAATTCACTGAAAAGTAGTATTCAAGTGTAAAACAGTTGAAAGACAAGTGTATATAGCTTCGCAAGTTCAGAGAAGAGTGTAAAAAGTTGTTTCTACATGTGGTGAAGTCCCACAAGTAGAAAAGAAGGCCTATTATGGGAAACAGCTAGAAATCAGTAGTCATTCAGAGCAAATACTAATGAATATCACAGAATAGTGAGAGAACTAGTATAAAAGACACCAAAATGTAAGTCTCTAGTCTAGAAAGGATGTTGTACACTGCAGAAATCCTTGAAATAGAGTTAGTTCACATGAAACCAGTGTTTCAAACCACCGGATTTCACTGAAAAGTAGTATTTAACTGTAAAACAGTTGAAAGACAAGTGTATATAGCTTCTCAAGTTCAGAGAAGTGTTTATAAAGTTGTTTCTACATGTGGTGAAGTCCCACAGGTAGAAAAGAAGGCCCATTATGGGAAACAGCTAGAAATCAGTAGTAATTCAGAGCAAATACTAATGAATATCACAGAATAGTGAGAGAACTAGTGTAAAAGACACCAAAATGTAAGTCTCTAGTCTAGAAAGGATGTTGTACACTGCAGAAATCCTTGAAATAGAGTTAGTTCACATGAAACCAGTGTTTCAAACCACCGGATTTCACTGAAAAGTAGTATTTAACTGTAAAACAGTTGAAAGACAAGTTTATATAGCTTCGCATGTCCACAGAAGAGTGTATAAAGTTGTTTCTACAAGAGTTGAAGTCCCACAAGTAGAAAAGAAGGCCCATTATGGGAAACAGCTAGAAATCAGTAGTCATTCAGAGCCAATACTAATGAATATCACAGAATAGTGAGAGAACAAGTGTAAAAGACCTCAAAATGTAAGTTTCTAGTCTAGAAAGGATGCTATACTCTACAGAAATCCTTGAAATAGAGTTAGTTCACATGAAACCAGTGTTTCAAACCACCGGATTTCACTGAAAAGTAGTATTTAACTGTAAAACAGTTGAAAGACAAGTGTATATAGCTTCCCAAGTTCAGAGAAGTGTGTATAAAGTTGTTTCTACATGTGGTGAAGTCCCACAGGTAGAAAAGAAGGCCCATTATGGGAAACAGCTAGAAATCAGTAGTAATTCAGAGCAAATACTAATGAATATCACAGAATAGTGAGAGAACTAGTGTAAAAGACACCAAAATGTAAGTCTCTAGTCTAGAAAGGATGTTGTACACTGCAGAAATCCTTGAAATAGAGTTAGTTCACATGAAACCAGTGTTTCAAACCACCGGATTTCACTGAAAAGTAGTATTTAACTGTAAAACAGTTGAAAGACAAGTTTATATAGCTTCGCATGTCCACAGAAGAGTGTATAAAGTTGTTTCTACAATAGTTGAAGTCCCACAAGTAGAAAAGAAGGCCCATTATGGGAAACAGCTAGAAATCAGTAGTCATTCAGAGCAAATACTAATGAATATCACAGAATAGTGAGAGAACAAGTGTAAAAGACATCAAAATGTAAGTCTCTTGTCTAGAAAGGATGATGTACACTGCAGAAATCCTTGAAAAAGAGTTAGTTCACATGAAACCAGTGTTTCAAACCACCAGAATTCACTGAAAAGTAGTATTTAACTGTAAAACAGTTGAAAGACAAGTTTATATAGCTTCGCAAATCCAGAGAAGAGTGTATAAAGTTGTTTCTACAAGTGGTGAAGTCCCACATGTACAAAAGAAGGCCCATTATAGGAAACGGCTGGAAATCAGTAGTCATTCAGAGCAAATACTAATGAATATCACAGAATAGTGAGAGAACAAGTGTAAAAGACATCAAAATGTAAGTCTCTAGTCTAGAAAGGATGCTGTACACTGCACAAATCCTTGAAATAGAGGTAGTTCACATGAAACCAGTGTTTGAAACCACCAGAATTTACTGAAAAGTAGTATTCAACTGTAAAACAGGTGAAAGACAAGTGTATATAGCTTCTCCAGTTCAGAGTAGAGTGTGTAAAGTTGTTTCTACATGTGGTGAAGTCCCACAAGTAGAAAAGAAGGCCCATTATGGGAAACAGCTAGAAATCAGTAGTCATTCAGAACAAATACTAATGAATATCACCGAATAGTGAGAGAACAAGTGTAAAAGACATCAAAATGTAAGTTTCTTGTCTAGAAAGGATGCTATACACTACAGAAATCCTTGAAATAGAGTTACTTCACAAGAAAACAGTGTTTCAACCCACTAGAATTCACTGAAAAGTAGTATTCAACTGTAAAACAGTTGAAAGACAAGTGTATATAGCTTCTCAAGTTCAGAGAAGAGTGTATAAAGTTGTTTCTACATGTGGTGAAGTCCCACAAGTAGAAAAGAAGGCCCATTACAGGAAACAGCTAGAAATCAGTAGTCATTCAGAGCAAATACTAATGAATATCACCGAATAGTGAGAGAACAAGTGTAAAAGACATCAAAATGTAAGTTTCTACTCTAGAAAGGATGCTATACACTACAGAAATACTTGAAATAGAGTTACTTCAGAAGAAAACAGTGTTTTAACCCACTAGAATTCACTGAAAAGTAGTATTCAACTGTAAAACAGTTGAAAGACAAGTGTATATAGCTTCCCAAGTTCAGAGAAGAGTGTATAAAGTTGTTTCTACATGTGGAGAAGTCCCACAAGTAGAGCAGAAGGCCCATTACAGGAAACAGCTAGAAATCAGTAGTAATTCAGAGGAAATACTTATGAATATCATAGAATTGTGTGAGAACAAGTGTAAAAGACACCAAAATGTAAGTCTCTAGTCTAGAAAGGATGTTGTACACTGCCTAAATCCTTGAAATAGAGTTAGTTCACATGAAACCAGTGTTTCAAACGACCAGAATTCACTGAAAAGTAGTATTCAACTGTAAAACAGTTGAAAGACAGGTGTATATAGCTTCTCAAGTTCAGAGAAGAGTGTGTAAAGTTTTTTCTACATGTGGTGAAGTACCACAAGTAGAAAAGAAGGCCCATTATGGGAAACAGCTAGAAATCAGTAGTCATTCAGAGCAAATACTAATGAATATCACAGAATAGTGAGAGAACAAGTGTAAAAGACATCAAAATGTAAGTTTCTAGTCTAGAAAGGATGCTATACACTAAAGAAATCCTTGAAATAGAGTTAGTTCACAAGAAAACAGTGTTTTAACCCACTAGAATTCACTGAAAAGTAGTATTCAACTGTAAAACAGTTGAAAGACAAGTGTATATAGCTTCTCAAGTTCAGAGTAGAGTGTATAAAGTTGTTTCTACATGTGGTGAAGTCCCACAAGTAGAAAAGAAGGCCCATTACAGGAATCAGCTAGAAGTCAGTAGTCATTCAGAGCAAATACTAATGAATATCACCGAATAGTGAGAGAACAAGTGTAAAAGACATCAAAATGTAAGTTTCTACTCTAGAAAGGATGCTATACACTACAGAAATACTTGAAATAGAGTTACTTCACAAGAAAACAGTGTTTTAACCCACTAGAATTCACTGAAAAGTAGTATTCAACTGTAAAACAGTTGAAAGACAAGTGTATATAGCTTCCCAAGTTCAGAGAAGAGTGTATAAAGTTGTTTCTACATGTGGTGAAGTCCCACAAGTAGAAAAGAAGGCCCATTATGGGAAACAGCTAGAAATCAGTAGTCATTCAGAGCAAATACTAATGAATATCACAGAATAGTGAGAGAACATGTGTAAAAGACACCAAAATGTAAGTCTCTAGTCTAGAAAGGATGTTGTACACTGCAGAAATCCTTGAAATAGAATTAGTTCACATGAAACCAGTATTTAAAACCACCAGTATTCACTGAAAAGTAGTATTTAAGTGTAAAACAGTTGAAAGACAAGTGTATATAGCTTCTCAAGTTCAGAGAAGAGTGTATAAAGTTGTTTCTACATGTGGTGAAGTCCCACAAGTAGAGCCGAAGGCCCATTACAGGAAACAGCTAGAAATCAGTAGTAATTCAGAGGAAATACTGATGAATATCATAGAATTGTGTGAGAACAAGTGTAAAAGACATCAAAATGTAAGTCTCTACTCTAGAAAGGATGTTGTACACTGCCGAAATCCTTGAAATAGAGTTAGTTCACATGAAACCAGTGTTTCAAACCACCAGAATTCACTGAAAAGTACTATTCAAGTGTAAAACAGTTGAAAGACAGGTGTATATAGCTTCTCAAGTTCAGAGAAGAGTGTGTAAAGTTGTTTCTACATGTGGTGAAGTCCCACAAGTAGAAAAGAAGGCCCATTATGGGAAACAGCTGGAAATCAGTAGTCATTCAGAGCAAATACTAATGAATATCACAGAATAGTGAGAGAACAAGTGTAAAAGACATCAAAATGTAAGTCTCTTGTCTAGAAAGGATGATGTACACTGCAGAAATCCTTGAAAAAGAGTTAGTTCACATGAAAGCAGTGTTTCAAACCACCAGAATTCACTGAAAAGTAGTATTTAACTGTAAAACAGTTGAAAGACAAGTGTATATAGCTTCGTAAGTCCAGAGAAGAGTGTATAAAGTTGTTTCTACATGTGGTGAAGTCCCACAAGTAGAAAAGAAGGCCCATTATGGGAAACAGCTAGAAATCAGTAGTCATTCAGAGCCAATACTAATGAATATCACAGAATAGTGAGAGAACAAGTGTATAAGACCTCAAAATGTAAGTTTCTAGTCTAGAAAGGATGCTATACTCTACAGAAATCCTTGAAATGGAGTTATTTCACAAGAAAACAGTGTTTCAACCCACTAGAATTCACTGAAAAGTAGTACTCAACTGTAAAACTGTTGAAAGACAAGTGTATATAGCTTCTCAAGTTCAGAGAAGAGTGTATAAAGTTGTTTCTACATGTTTTGAAGTCCCACAAGTAGAAAAGAAGTCCCATTATAGGAAATGGCTGGAAATCAGTAGTCATTCAGAGCAAATACAAATGAATCTCACAGAATAGTGAGAGAACAAGTGTAAAAGACATCAAAATGAAAGTGTCTAGTCTAGAAAGCATGTTGTACACTGCAGAAATCTTTGAAATAGAGTTAGTTCACATGAAACGAGTGTTTCAAACCACCAGAATTCACTGAAAAGTAGTATTTAACTGTAAAACAGTTGAAAGACAAGTTTATATAGCTTCGCAAGTCCAGAGAAGAGTGTATAAAGTTGTTTCTACAAGTGGTGAAGTCCCACATGTAGAAAAGAAGGCCCATTATAGGAAACGGCTGGAAATCAGTAGTCATTCAGAGCAAATACTAATGAATATCACAGAATAGTGAGAGAACAAGTGTAAAAGACATCAAAATGTAAGTCTCTAGTCTAGAAAGGATGCTGTACACTGCACAAATCCTTGAAATATAGGTAGTTCACATGAAACCAGTGTTTGAAACCACCAGAATTTACTGAAAAGTAGTATTCAACTGTAAAACAGTTGAAAGACAAGTTTATATAGCTTCGTAAGTCCAGAGAAGAGTGTATAAAGTTGTTTCTACATGTGGTGAAGTCCCACAAGTAGAAAAGAAGGCCCATTATGGGAAACAGCTAGAAATCAGTAGTTATTCAGAGCCAATACTAATGAATATCACAGAATAGTGAGAGAACAAGTGTATAAGACCTCAAAATGTAAGTTTCTAGTCTAGAAAGGATGCTATACTCTACAGAAATCCTTGAAATAGAGTTATTTCACAAGAAAACAGTGTTTCAACCCACTAGAATTCACTGAAAAGTAGTACTCAACTGTAAAACTGTTGAAAGACATGTGTATATAGCTTCTCAAGTTCAGAGAAGAGTGTATAAAGTTGTTTCTACATGTTTTGAAGTCCCACAAGTAGAAAAGAAGTCCCATTATAGGAAACGGCTGGAAATCAGTAGTCATTCAGAGCAAATACAAATGAATCTCACAGAATAGTGAGAGAACAAGTGTAAAAGACATCAAAATGAAAGTGTCTAGTCTAGAAAGCATGTTGTACACTGCAGAAATCTTTGAAATAGAGTTAGTTCACATGAAACGAGTGTTTCAAACCACCAGAATTCACTGAAAAGTAGTATTTAACTGTAAAACAGTTGAAAGACAAGTTTATATAGCTTCGCAAGTCCAGAGAAGAGTGTATAAAGTTGTTTCTACAAGTGGTGAAGTCCCACATGTAGAAAAGAAGGCCCATTATAGGAAACGGCTGGAAATCAGTAGTCATTCAGAGCAAATACTAATGAATATCACAGAATAGTGAGAGAACAAGTGTAAAAGACATCAAAATGTAAGTCTCTAGTCTAGAAAGGATGCTGTACACTGCACAAATCGTTGAAATATAGGTAGTTCACATGAAACCAGTGTTTCAAACCACCAGAATTTACTGAAAAGTAGTATTCAACTGTAAAACAGTTGAAAGACAAGTGTATATAGCTTCTCAAGTTCAGAGTAGAGTGTGTAAAGTTGTTTCTACATGTGGTGAAGTCCCACAAGTAGAAAAGAAGGCCCATTATGGGAAACAGCTAGAAATCAGTAGTCATTCAGAGCAAATACTAATGAATATCACAGAATAGTGAGAGAACAAGTGTAAAAGACATCAAAATGTAAGTTTCTTGTCTAGAAAGGATGCTATACACTACAGAAATCCTTGAAATAGAGTTACTTCACAAGAAAACAGTGTTTCAACCCACTAGAATTCACTGAAAAGTAGTATTCAACTGTAAAACAGTTGAAAGACAAGTGTATATAGCTTCTCAAGTTCAGAGAAGAGTGTATAAAGTTGTTTCTACATGTGGTGAAGTCCCACAAGTAGAAAAGAAGGCCCATTACAGGAAACAGCTAGTAATCAGTAGTCATTCAGAGCAAATACTAATGAATATCACCGAATAGTGAGAGAACAAGTGTAAAAGACATCAAAATGTAAGTTTCTCCTCTAGAAAGGATGCTATACACTACAGAAATACTTGAAATAGAGTTACTTCACAAGAAAACAGTGTTTTAACCCACTAGAATTCACTGAAAAGTAGTATTCAACTGTAAAACAGTTGAAAGACAATGTATATAGCTTCCCAAGTTCAGAGAAGAGTGTATAAAGTTGTTTCTACATGTGGTGAAGTCCCACAAGTAGAAAAGAAGGCCCATTATGGGAAACAGCTAGAAATCAGTAGTCATTCAGAGCCAATACTAATGAATATCACAGAATAGTGAGAGAACAAGTGTATAAGACCTCAAAATGTAAGTTTCTAGTCTAGAAAGGATGCTATACTCTACAGAAATCCTTGAAATAGAGTTATTTCACAAGAAAACAGTGTTTCATCCCACTAGAATTCACTGAAAAGTAGTACTCAACTGTAAAACTGTTGAAAGACAAGTGTATATAGCTTCTCAAGTTCAGAGAAGAGTGTATAAAGTTGTTTCTACATGTTTTGAAGTCCCACAAGTAGAAAAGAAGTCCCATTATAGGAAACGGCTGGAAATCAGTAGTCATTCAGAGCAAATACAAATGAATCTCACAGAATAGTGAGAGAACAAGTGTAAAAGACATCAAAATGAAAGTGTCTAGTCTAGAAAGCATGTTGTACACTGCAGAAATCTTTGAAATAGAGTTAGTTCACATGAAACCAGTGTTTGAAACAACCAGAATTCACTGAAAAGTAGTATTTAAGTGTAAAACAGTTGATAGACAAGTGTATATAGCTTCTCAAGTTCAGAGAAGAGTGTATAAAGTTGTTTCTACATGTGGTGAAGTCCCACAAGTAGAGCAGAAGGCCCATTACAGGAAACAGCTAGAAATCAGTAGTAATTCAGAGGAAATACTGATGAATATCATAGAATTGTGTGAGAACAAGTGTAAAAGACATCAAAATGTAAGTCTCTACTCTAGAAAGGATGATGTACACTGCCGAAATCCTTGAAATAGAGTTAGTTCACATGAAACCAGTGTTTCAAACCACCAGAATTCACTGAAAAGTACTATTCAAGTGTAAAACAGTTGAAAGACAGGTGTATATAGCTTCTCAAGTTCAGAGAAGAGTGTGTAAAGTTGTTTCTACATGTGGTGAAGTCCCACAAGTAGAAAAGAAGGCCCATTATGGGAAACAGCTAGAAATCAGTAGTCATTCAGAGCAAATACTAATGAATATCACAGAATAGTGAGAGAACAAGTGTAAAAGACATCAAAATGTAAGTCTCTAGTCTAGAAAGGATGCTGTACACTGCACAAATCCTTGAAATAGAGGTAGTTCACATGAAACCAGTGTTTGAAACCACCAGAATTTACGGAAAAGTAGTATTTAAGTGTAAAACAGTTGAAAGACAAGTGTATATAGCTTCTCCAGTTCAGAGTAGAGTGTGTAAAGTTGTTTCTACATGTGGTGAAGTCCCACAAGTAGAAAAGAAGGCCCATTATGGGAAACAGCTAGAAATCAGTAGTCATTCAGAGCAAATACTAATGAATATCACAGAATAGTGAGAGAATAAGTGTAAAAGACATCAAAATGTAAGTTTCTTGTCTAGAAAGGATGCTATACACTACAGAAATCCTTGAAATAGAGTTACTTCACAAGAAAACAGTGTTTCAACACACTAGAATTCACTGAAAAGTAGTATTCAACTGTAAAACAGTTGAAAGACAAGTGTATATAGCTTCTCAAGTTCAGAGAAGAGTGTATAAAGTTGTTTCTACATGTGGTGAAGTCCCACAAGTAGAGCAGAAGGCCCATTACAGGAAACAGCTAGAAATCAGTAGTAATTCAGAGGAAATACTGATGAATATCATAGAATTGTGTGAGAACAAGTGTAAAAGATATCAAAATGTAAGTCTCTACTCTAGAAAGGATGTTGTACACTGCCGAAATCCTTGAAATAGAGTTAGTTCACATGAAACCAGTGTTTGAAACCACCAGAATTCACTGAAAAGTAGTACTCAACTGTAAAACAGTTGAAAGACAAGTGTATATAGCTTCTCAAGTTCAGAGAAGAGTGTATAAAGTTGTTTCTACATGTGGTGAAGTCCCACAAGTAGAAAAGAAGGCCCATTATAGGAAAAGGCTGGAAATCAGTAGTCATTCAGAGCAAATACTAATGAATATCACAGAATAGTGAGAGAACAAGTGTAAAAGACATCAAAATGAAAGTGTCTAGTCTAGAAAGCATGTTGTACACTGCAGAAATCTTTGAAATAGAGTTAGTTCACATGAAACGAGTGTTTCAAACCACCAGAATTCACTGAAAAGTAGTATTTAACTGTAAAACAGTTGAAAGACAAGTGTATATAGCTTCTCAAGTTCAGAGAAGAGTGTATAAAGTTGTTTCTACATTTGGTGAAGTCCCACAAGTAGAAAAGAAGGCCCATTATAGGAAACAGCTAGAAATCAGTAGTCATTCAGAGCAAATACTAATGAATATCATAGAAGTGTGTGAGAACAAGTGTAAAAGACATCAAAATGTAAGTCTCTACTCTAGAAAGGATGTTGTACACTGCCGAAATCCTTGAAATAGAGTTAGTTCACATGAAACCAGTGTTTCAAACCACCAGAATTCACTGAAAAGTACTATTCAACTGTAAAACAGTTGAAAGACAGGTGTATATAGCTTCTCAAGTTCAGAGAAGAGTGTGTAAAGTTGTTTCTACATGTGGTGAAGTCCCACAAGTAGAAAAGAAGGCCCATTATGGGAAACAGCTAGAAATCAGTAGTCATTCAGAGCCAATACTAATGAATATCACAGAATAGTGAGAGAACAAGTGTAAAAGACATCAAAATGTAAGTCTCTAGTCTAGAAAGGATGCTGTACACTGCACAAATCCTTGAAATAGAGGTAGTTCACATGAAACCAGTGTTTCAAACCACCGGATTTCACTTAAAAGTAGTATTTAACTGTAAAACAGTTGAAAGACAAGTTTATCTAGCTTCGCATGTCCACAGAAGAGTGTATAAAGTTGTTTCTACAAGAGTTGAAGTCCCACAAGTAGAAAAGAAGGCCCATTATGGGAAACAGCTAGAAATCAGTAGTCATTCAGAGCAAATACTAATGAATATCACAGAATAGGGAGAGAACAAGTGTAAAAGACATCAAAATGTAAGTTTCTTGTCTAGAAAGGATGCTATACACTACAGAAATCCTTGAAATAGAGTTACTTCACAAGAAAACAGTGTTTCAACCCACTAGAATTCACTGAAAAGTAGTATTCGACTGTAAAACAGTTGAAAGACAAGTGTATATAGCTTCTCAAGTTCAGAGAAGAGTGTATAAAGTTGTTTCTACATGTGGTGAAGTCCCACAAGTAGAAAAGAAGGCCCATTACAGGAAACAGCTAGTAATCAGTAGTCATTCAGAGCAAATACTAATGAATATCACCGAATAGTGAGAGAACAAGTGTAAAAGACATCAAAATGTAAGTTTCTCCTCTAGAAAGGATGCTATACACTACAGAAATACTTGAAATAGAGTTACTTCACAAGAAAACAGTGTTTTAACCCACTAGAATTCACTGAAAAGTAGTATTCAACTGTAAAACAGTTGAAAGACAATGTATATAGCTTCCCAAGTTCAGAGAAGAGAGTATAAAGTTGTTTCTACATGTGGTGAAGTCCCACAAGTAGAAAAGAAGGCCCATTATGGGAAACAGCTAGAAATCAGTAGTCATTCAGAGCCAATACTAATGAATATCACAGAATAGTGAGAGAACAAGTGTATAAGACCTCAAAATGTAAGTTTCTAGTCTAGAAAGGATGCTATACTCTACAGAAATCCTTGAAATAGAGTTATTTCACAAGAAAACAGTTTTTCAACCCACTAGAATTCACTGAAAAGTAGTACTCAACTGTAAAACTGTTGAAAGTCAAGTGTATATAGCTTCTCAAGTTCAGAGAAGAGTGTATAAAGTTGTTTCTACATGTTTTGAAGTCCCACAAGTAGAAAAGAAGGCCCATTATAGGAAACGGCTGGAAATCAGTAGTCATTCAGAGCAAATACAAATGAATCTCACAGAATAGTGAGAGAACAAGTGTAAAAGACATCAAAATGAAAGTGTCTAGTCTAGAAAGCATGTTGTACACTGCAGAAATCTTTGAAATAGAGTTAGTTCACATGAAACGAGTGTTTCAAACCACCAGAATTCACTGAAAAGTAGTATTTAACTGTAAAACAATTGAAAGACAAGTTTATATAGCTTCGCAAGTCCAGAGAAGAGTGTATAAAGTTGTTTCTACAAGTGGTGAAGTCCCACATGTAGAAAAGAAGGCCCATTATAGGAAACGGCTGGAAATCAGTAGTCATTCAGAGCAAATACTAATGAATATCACAGAATAGTGAGAGAACAAGTGTAAAAGACATCAAAATGTAAGTCTCTAGTCTAGAAAGGATGCTGTACACTGCACAAATCCTTGAAATAGAGGTAGTTCACATGAAACCAGTGTTTGAAACAACCAGAATTCACTGAAAAGTAGTATTTAAGTGTAAAACAGTTGATAGACAAGTGTATATAGCTTCTCAAGTTCAGAGAAGAGTGTATAAAGTTGTTTCTACATGTGGTGAAGTCCCACAAGTAGAGCAGAAGGCCCATTACAGGAAACAGCTAGAAATCAGTAGTAATTCAGAGGAAATACTGATGAATATCATAGAATTGTGTGAGAACAAGTGTAAAAGACATCAAAATGTAAGTCTCTAGTCTAGAAAGGATGTTGTACACTGCCGAAATCCTTGAAATAGAGTTAGTTCACATGAAACCAGTGTTTCAAACCACCAGAATTCACTGAAAAGTACTATTCAAGTGTAAAACAGTTGAAAGACAGGTGTATATAGCTTCTCAAGTTCAGAGAAGAGTGTGTAAAGTTGTTTCTACATGTGGTGAAGTCCCACAAGTAGAAAAGAAGGCCCATTATGGGAAACAGCTAGAAATCAGTAGTCATTCAGAGCAAATACTAATGAATATCACAGAATAGTGAGAGAACAAGTGCAAAAGACATCAAAATGTAAGTCTCTAGTCTAGAAAGGATGCTGTACACTGCACAAATCCTTGAAATAGAGGTAGTTCACATGAAACCAGTGTTTGAAACCACCAGAATTTACTGAAAAGTAGTATTTAAGTGTAAAACAGTTGAAAGACAAGTGTATATAGCTTCTCAAGTTCAGAGTAGAGTGTGTAAAGTTGTTTCTACATGTGGTGAAGTCCCACAAGTAGAAAAGAAGGCCCATTATGGGAAACAGCTAGAAATCAGTAGTCATTCAGAGCAAATACTAATGAATATCACAGAATAGTGAGAGAATAAGTGAAAAAGACATCCAAATGTAAGTTTCTTGTCTAGAAAGGATGCTATACACTACAGAAATCCTTGAAATAGAGTTACTTCACAAGAAAACAGTGTTTCAACACACTAGAATTCACTGAAAAGTAGAATTCAACTGTAAAACAGTTGAAAGACAAGTGTATATAGCTTCTCAAGTTCAGAGAAGAGTGTATAAAGTTGTTTCTACATGTGGTGAAGTCCCACAAGTAGAGCAGAAGGCCCATTACAGGAAACAGCTAGAAATCAGTAGTAATTCAGAGGAAATACTGATGAATATCATAGAATTGTGTGAGAACAAGTTTAAAAGATATCAAAATGTAAGTCTCTACTCTAGAAAGGATGTTGTACACTGCCGAAATCCTTGAAATAGAGTTAGTTCACATGAAACCAGTGTTTGAAACCACCAGAATTCACTGAAAAGTAGTACTCAACTGTAAAACAGTTGAAAGACAAGTGTATATAGCTTCTCAAGTTCAGAGAAGAGTGTATAAAGTTGTTTCTACATGTGGTGAAGTCCCACAAGTAGAAAAGAAGGCCCATTATAGGAAAAGGCTGGAAATCAGTAGTCATTCAGAGCAAATACTAATGAATATCACAGAATAGTGAGAGAACAAGTGTAAAAGACATCAAAATGAAAGTGTCTAGTCTAGAAAGCATGTTGTATACTGCAGAAATCTTTGAAATAGAGTTAGTTCACATGAAACGAGTGTTTCAAACCACCAGAATTCACTGAAAAGTAGTATTTAACTGTAAAACAGTTGAAAGACAAGTGTATATAGCTTCTCAAGTTCAGAGAAGAGTGTATAAAGTTGTTTCTACATTTGGTGAAGTCCCACAAGTAGAAAAGAAGGCCCATTATAGGAAACAGCTAGAAATCAGTAGTCATTCAGAGCAAATACTAATGAATATCATAGAAGTGTGTGAGAACAAGTGTAAAAGACATCAAAATGTAAGTCTCTACTCTAGAAAGGATGTTGTACACTGCCGAAATCCTTGAAATAGAGTTAGTTCACATGAAACCAGTGTTTCAAACCACCAGAATTCACTGAAAAGTACTATTCAACTGTAAAACAGTTGAAAGACAGGTGTATATAGCTTCTCAAGTTCAGAGAAGAGTGTGTAAAGTTGTTTCTACATGTGGTGAAGTCCCACAAGTAGAAAAGAAGGCCCATTATGGGAAACAGCTAGAAATCAGTAGTCATTCAGAGCCAATACTAATGAATATCACAGAATAGTGAGAGAACAAGTGTAAAAGACATCAAAATGTAAGTCTCTAGTCTAGAAAGGATGTGTACACTGCAGAAATCCTTGAAATAGAGTTAGTTCACATGAAAGCAGTGTTTCAAACCACCAGAATTCACTGAAAAGTAGTATTTAACTGTAAAACAGTTGAAAGACAAGTTTATATAGCTTCGCATGTCCACAGAAGAGTGTATAAAGTTGTTTCTACAAGAGTTGAAGTCCCACAAGTAGAAAAGAAGGCCCATTATGGGAAACAGCTAGAAATCAGTAGTCATTCAGAGCAAATACTAATGAATATCACAGAATAGGGAGAGAACAAGTGTAAAAGACCTCAAAATGTAAGTTTATAGTCTAGAAAGGATGCTATACTCTACAGAAATCCTTGAAATAGAGTTACTTCACAAGGAAACAGTGTTTCAACCCACTAGAATTCACTGAAAAGTAGTACTCAACTGTAAAACAGTTGAAAGACAAGTGTATATAGCTTCTCAAGTTCAGAGAAGAGTGTATAAAGTTGTTTCTACAAGTGGTGAAGTCCCACATGTAGAAAAGAAGTCCCATTATAGGAAACGGCTGGAAATCAGTAGTCATTCAGAGCAAATACTAATGAATATCACAGAATAGTGAGAGAACAAGTGTAAAAGACATCAAAATGTAAGTCTCTAGTCTAGAAAGGATGTGTACACTGCAGAAATCCTTGAAATAGAGTTAGTTCACATGAAACCAGTGTTTCAAACGACCGGATTTCACTGAAAAGTAGTATTTAACTGTAAAACAGTTGAAAGACAAGTTTATATAGCTTCGCATGTCCACAGAAGAGTGTATAAAGTTGTTTCTACAAGAGTTGAAGTCCCACAAGTAGAAAAGAAGGCCCATTACGGGAAACCGCTAGAAATCAGTAGTCATTCAGAGCAAATACTAATGAATATCACAGAATAGTGAGAGAACAAGTGTAAAAGACATCAAAATGTAAGTCTCTTGTCTAGAAAGGATGATGTACACTGCAGAAATCCTTGAAAAAGAGTTAGTTCACATGAAAGCAGTGTTTCAAACCACCAGAATTCACTGAAAAGTAGTATTTAACTGTAAAACAGTTGAAAGACAAGTTTATATAGCTTCGTAAGTCCAGAGAAGAGTGTATAAAGTTGTTTCTACATGTGGTGAAGTCCCACAAGTAGAAAAGAAGGCCCATTATGGGAAACAGCTAGAAATCAGTAGTCATTCAGAGCCAATACTAATGAATATCACAGAATAGTGAGAGAACAAGTGTATAAGACCTCAAAATGTAAGTTTCTAGTCTAGAAAGGATGCTATACTCTACAGAAATCCTTGAAATAGAGTTATTTCACAAGAAAACAGTTTTTCAACCCACTAGAATTCACTGAAAAGTAGTACTCAACTGTAAAACTGTTGAAAGTCAAGTGTATATAGCTTCTCAAGTTCAGAGAAGAGTGTATAAAGTTGTTTCTACATGTTTTGAAGTCCCACAAGTAGAAAAGAAGGCCCATTATAGGAAACGGCTGGAAATCAGTAGTCATTCAGAGCAAATACAAATGAATCTCACAGAATAGTGAGAGAACAAGTGTAAAAGACATCAAAATGAAAGTGTCTAGTCTAGAAAGCATGTTGTACACTGCAGAAATCTTTGAAATAGAGTTAGTTCACATGAAACGAGTGTTTCAAACCACCAGAATTCACTGAAAAGTAGTATTTAACTGTAAAACAATTGAAAGACAAGTTTATATAGCTTCGCAAGTCCAGAGAAGAGTGTATAAAGTTGTTTCTACAAGTGGTGAAGTCCCACATGTAGAAAAGAAGGCCCTTTATAGGAAACGGCTGGAAATCAGTAGTCATTCAGAGCAAATACTAATGAATATCACAGAATAGTGAGAGAACAAGTGTAAAAGACATCAAAATGTAAGTCTCTAGTCTAGAAAGGATGCTGTACACTGCACAAATCCTTGAAATAGAGGTAGTTCACATGAAACCAGTGTTTGAAACCACCAGAATTTACTGAAAAGTAGTATTCAACTGTAAAACAGTTGAAAGACAAGTGTATATAGCTTCTCAAGTTCAGAGTAGAGTGTGTAAAGTTGTTTCTACATGTGGTGAAGTCCCACAAGTAGAAAAGAAGGCCCATTATGGGAAACAGCTAGAAATCAGTAGTCATTCAGAGCAAATTCTAATGAATATCACAGAATAGTGAGAGAACAAGTGTAAAAGACATCAAAATGTAAGTTTCTTGTCTAGAAAGGATGCTGTACACTACAGAAATCCATGAAATAGAGTTACTTCACAAGAAAACAGTGTTTCAACCCACTAGAATTCACTGAAAAGTAGTATTCAACTGTAAAACAGTTGAAAGACAAGTGTATATAGCTTCTCAAGTTCAGAGAAGAGTGTATAAAGTTGTTTCTACATGTGGTGAAGTCCCACAAGTAGAAAAGAAGGCCCATTACAGGAAACAGCTAGAAATTAGTAGTCATTCAGAGCAAATACTAATGAATATCACCGAATAGTGAGAGAACAAGTGTAAAAGACATCAAAATGTAAGTTTCTCCTCTAGAGAGGATGCTATACACTACAGAAATACTTGAAATAGAGTTACTTCACAAGAAAACAGTGTTTTAACCCACTAGAATTCACTGAAAAGTAGTATTCAACTGTAAAACAGTTGAAAGACAAGTGTATATAGCTTCTAAAGTTCAGAGAAGAGTGTATAAAGTTGTTCCTACATGTGGTGAAGTCCCACAAGTAGAAAAGAAGGCCCATTATAGGAAACAGCTAGAAATCAGTAGTCATTCAGAGCAAATACTAATGAATATCACAGAATAGTGAGAGAACTAGTGTAAAAGACACCAAAATGTAAGTCTCTAGTCTAGAAAGGATGTTGTACACTGCAGAAATCCTTGAAATAGAGTTCGTTCACATGAAACCAGTGTTTCAAACCACCAGAATTCACTGAAAAGTACTATTCAACTGTAAAACAGTTGAAAGACAGGTGTATATAGCTTCTCAAGTTCAGAGAAGAGTGTGTAAAGTTGTTTCTACATGTGGTGAAGTCCCACAAGTAGAAAAGAAGGCCCATTATGGGAAACAGCTAGAAATCAGTAGTCATTCAGAGCAAATACTAATGAATATCACAGAATAATGAGAGAACAAGTGTAAAAGACATCAAAATGTAAGTCTCTAGTCTAGAAAGGATGCTGTACACTGCACAAATCCTTGAAATAGAGGTAGTTCACATGAAACCAGTGTTTCAAACCACCGGATTTCACTGAAAAGTAGTATTTAAGTGTAAAACAGTTGAAAGACAAGTGTATATAGCTTCTCAAGGTCAGAGAAGAGTGTATAAAGTTGTTTCTACATGTGGTGAAGTCCCACAAGTAGAGCAGAAGGCCCATTACAGGAAACAGCTAGAAATCAGTAGTAATTCAGAGGAAATACTGATGAATATCATAGAATTGTGTGAGAACAAGTGTAAAAGACATCAAAATGTAAGTCTCTACTCTAGAAAGGATGTTGTACACTGCCGAAATCCTTGAAATAGAGTTAGTTCACATGAAACCAGTGTTCCAAACCACCAGAATTCACTGAAAAGTACTATTCAAGTGTAAAACAGTTGAAAGACAGGTGTATATAGCTTCTCAAGTTCAGAGAAGAGTGTGTAAAGTTGTTTCTACATGTGGTGAAGTCCCACAAGTAGAAAAGAAGGCCCATTATGGGAAACAGCTAGAAATCAGTAGTCATTCAGAGCAAATACTAATGAATATCACAGAATAGTGAGAGAACAAGTGTAAAAGACATCAAAATGTAAGTCTCTAGTCTAGAAAGGATGCTGTACACTGCACAAATCCTTGAAATAGAGGTAGTTCACATGAAACCAGTGTTTGAAACCACCAGAATTTACTGAAAAGTAGTATTTAAGTGTAAAACAGTTGAAAGACAAGTGTATATAGCTTCTCAAGTTCAGAGTAGAGTGTGTAAAGTTGTTTCTACATGTGGTGAAGTCCCACAAGTAGAAAAGAAGGCCCATTATGGGAAACAGCTAGAAATCAGTAGTCATTCAGAGCAAATACTAATGAATATCACAGAATAGTGAGAGAATAAGTGTAAAAGACATCAAAATGTAAGTTTCTTGTCTAGAAAGGATGCTATACACTACAGAAATCCTTGAAATAGAGTTACTTCACAAGAAAACAGTGTTTCAACACACTAGAATTCACTGAAAAGTAGTATTCAACTGTAAAACAGTTGAAAGACAAGTGTATATAGCTTCTCAAGTTCAGAGAAGAGTGTATAAAGTTGTTTCTACATGTGGTGAAGTCCCACAAGTAGAAAAGAAGGCCCATTATGGGAAACAGCTAGAAATCAGTAGTCATTCAGAGCAAATACTAATGAATATCACAGAATAGTGAGAGAACAAGTGTAAAAGACATCCAAATGTAAGTCTCTAGTCTAGAAAGGATGTTGTACACTGCACAAATCCTTGAAATAGAGTTAGTTCACATGAAACCAGTGTTTGAAACAACCAGAATTCACTGAAAGGTAGTATTCAACTGTAAAACAGTTGAAAGACAAGTGTATATAGCTTCTCAAGTTCAGAGAAGAGTGTATAAAGTTGTTCCTACATGTGGTGAAGTCCCACAAGTAGAAAAGAAGGCCCATTATAGGAAACAGCTAGAAATCAGTAGTCATTCAGAGCAAATACTAATGAATATCACAGAATAGTGAGAGAACTAGTGTAAAAGACACCAAAATGTAAGTCTCTAGTCTAGAAAGGATGTTGTACACTGCCGAAATCCTTGAAATAGAGTTAGTTCACATGAAACCAGTGTTACAAACCACCAGAATTCACTGAAAAGTACTATTCAACTGTAAAACAGTTGAAAGACAGGTGTATATAGCTTCTCAAGTTCAGAGAAGAGTGTGTAAAGTTGTTTCTACATGTGGTGAAGTCCCACAAGTAGAAAAGAAGGCCCATTATGGGAAACAGCTAGAAATCAGTAGTCATTCAGAGCAAATACTAATGACTATCACAGAATAGTGAGAGAACAAGTGTAAAAGACATCAAAATGAAAGTGTCTAGTCTAGAAAGGATGCTGTACACTGCACAAATCCTTGAAATAGAGGTAGTTCACATGAAACCAGTGTTTGAAACCACCAGAATTTACTGAAAAGTAGTATTCAACTGTAAAACAGTTGAAAGACAAGTGTATATAGCTTCTCAAGTTCAGAGTAGAGTGTGTAAAGTTGTTTCTACATGTGGTGAAGTCCCACAAGTAGAAAAGAAGGCCCATTATGGGAAACAGCTAGAAATCAGTAGTCATTCAGAGCAAATACTAATGAATATCACAGAATAGTGAGAGAACAAGTGTAAAAGACCTCAAAATGTAAGTTTATAGTCTAGAAAGGATGTTGTACACTGCAGAAATCCTTGAAATAGAATTAGTTCACATGAAGCCAGTATTTAAAACCACCAGAATTCACTGAAAAGAAGTATTCAACTGTAAAACAGTTGAAAGACAAGTGTATATAGCTTCTCAAGTTCAGAGAAGAGTGTGTAAAGTTGTTTCTACATGTGGTGAAGTCCCACAAGTAGAAAAGAAGGCCCATTATGGGAAACAGCTAGAAATCAGTAGTCATTCAGAGCAAATACTAATGAATATCACAGAATAGTGAGAGAACAAGTGTAAAAGACATCAAAATGTAAGTCTCTAGTCTAGAAAGGATGCTGTACACTGCACAAATCCTTGAAATAGAGGTAGTTCACATGAAACCAGTGTTCCAAACCACCGGATTTCACTGAAAAGTAGTATTTAATTGTAAAACAGTTGAAAGACAAGTTTATATAGCTTCGCATGTCCACAGAAGAGTGTATAAAGTTGTTTCTACAAGAGTTGAAGTCCCACAAGTAGAAAAGAAGGCCCATTATGGGAAACAGCTAGAAATCAGTAGTCATTCAGAGCTAATACTAATGAATATCACAGAATAGTGAGAGAACAAGTGTAAAAGACCTCAAAATGTAAGTTTATAGTCTAGAAAGGATGTTGTACACTGCAGAAATCCTTGAAATAGAATTAGTTCACATGAAACCAGTATTTAAAACCACCAGAATTGACTGCAAAGTAGTATTTAAGTGTAAAACAGTTGAAAGACAAGTGTATATAGCTTCCCAATTCAGAGAAGAGTGTATAAAGTTGTTTCTACATGTGGTGAAGTCCCACAAGTAGAAAAGAAGGCCCATTACAGGAAACAGCTAGAAATCAGTAGTAATTCAGAGGAAATACTAATGAATATCATAGAATGTGTGAGAACAAGTGTAAAAGACATCAAAATGTAAGTCTCTAGTCTAGAAAGGATGTTGTACACTGCCGAAATCCTTGAAATAGAGTTAGTTCACATGAAACCAGTGTTACAAACCACCAGAATTCACTGAAAAGTACTATTCAACTGTAAAACAGTTGAAAGACAGGTGTATATAGCTTCTCAAGTTCAGAGAAGAGTGTGTAAAGTTGTTTCTACATGTGGTGAAGTCCCACAAGTAGAAAAGAAGGCCCATTATGGGAAACAGCTAGAAATCAGTAGTCATTCAGAGCAAATACTAATGAATATCACAGAATAGTTAGAGAACAAGTGTAAAAGACATCAAAATGTAAGTCTCTAGTCTAGAAAGGATGCTGTACACTGCACAAATCCTTGAAATAGAGGTAGTTCACATGAAACCAGTGTTTGAAACCACCAGAATTTACTGAAAAGTAGTATTCAACTGTAAAACAGTTGAAAGACAAGTGTATATAGCTTCTCAAGTTCAGAGTAGAGTGTGTAAAGTTGTTTCTACATGTGGTGAAGTCCCACAAGTAGAAAAGAAGGCCCATTATGGGAAACAGCTAGAAATCAGTAGTCATTCAGAGCAAATACTAATGAATATCACAGAATAGTGAGAGAACAAGTGTAAAAGACATGAAAATGTAAGTTTCTTGTCTAGAAAGGATGCTATACACTACAGAAATCCTTGAAATAGAGTTACTTCACAAGAAAACAGTGTTTCAACCCACTAGAATTCACTGAAAAGTAGTATTCAACTGTAAAACTGTTGAAAGACAAGTGTATATAGCTTCTCAAGTTCAGAGAAGAGTGTATAAAGTTGTTTCTACATGTGGTGAAGTCCAACTAGTAGAAAAGAAGGCCCATTATGGGAAACAGCTAGAAATCAGTAGTCATTCAGAGCAAATACTAATGAATATCACCGAATAGTGAGAGAACAAGTGTAAAAGACATCAAAATGTAAGTCTCTAGTCTAGAAAGGATGTTGTACACTGCACAAATCCTTGAAATAGAGTTAGTTCACATGAAACCAGTGTTTGAAACAACCAGAATTCACTGAAAGGTAGTATTCAACTGTAAAACAGTTGAAAGACAAGTGTATATAGCTTCTCAAGTTCAGAGAAGAGTGTATAAAGTTGTTTCTACATGTGGTGAAGTCCCACAAGTAGAGCAGAAGGCCCATTACAGGAAACAGCTAGAAATCAGTAGTAATTCAGAGGAAATACTGATGAATATCATAGAATTGTGTGAGAACAAGTGTAAAAGACATGAAAATGTAAGTCTCTACTCTAGAAAGGATGTTGTACACTGCCGAAATCCTTGAAATAGAGTTAGTTCACATGAAACCAGTGTTTCAAACCACCGGATTTCACTGAAAAGTAGTATTTAACTGTAAAACAGTTGAAAGACAAGTTTATATAGCTTCGCATGTCCACAGAAGAGTGTATAAAGTTGTTTCTACAAGAGTTGAAGTCCCACAAGTAGAAAAGAAGGCCCATTATGGGAAACAGCTAGAAATCAGTAGTCATTCAGAGCAAATACTAATGAATATCACAGAATAGTGAGAGAACAAGTGTAAAAGACCTCAAAATGTAAGTTTATAGTCTAGAAAGGATGTTGTACACTGCCGAAATCCTTGAAATAGAGTTAGTTCACATGAAACCAGTGTTACAAACCACCAGAATTCACTGAAAAGTACTATTCAACTGTAAAACAGTTGAAAGACAGGTGTATATAGCTTCTCAAGTTCAGAGAAGAGTGTGTAAAGTTGTTTCTACATGTGGTGAAGTCCCACAAGTAGAAAAGAAGGCCCATTATGGGAAACAGCTAGAAATCAGTAGTCATTCAGAGCAAATACTAATGAATATCACAGAATAGTTAGAGAACAAGTGTAAAAGACATCAAAATGTAAGTCTCTAGTCTAGAAAGGATGCTGTACACTGCACAAATCCTTGAAATAGAGGTAGTTCACATGAAACCAGTGTTTGAAACCACCAGAATTTACTGAAAAGTAGTATTCAACTGTAAAACAGTTGAAAGACAAGTGTATATAGCTTCTCAAGTTCAGAGTAGAGTGTGTAAAGTTGTTTCTACATGTGGTGAAGTCCCACAAGTAGAAAAGAAGGCCCATTATGGGAAACAGCTAGAAATCAGTAGTCATTCAGAGCAAATACTAATGAATATCACAGAATAGTGAGAGAACAAGTGTAAAAGACATGAAAATGTAAGTTTCTTTTCTAGAAAGGATGCTATACACTACAGAAATCCTTGAAATAGAGTTACTTCACAAGAAAACAGTGTTTCAACCCACTAGAATTCACTGAAAAGTAGTATTCAACTGTAAAACTGTTGAAAGACAAGTGTATATAGCTTCTCAAGTTCAGAGAAGAGTGTATAAAGTTGTTTCTACATGTGGTGAAGTCCAACTAGTAGAAAAGAAGGCCCATTATGGGAAACAGCTAGAAATCAGTAGTCATTCAGAGCAAATACTAATGACTATCACCGAATAGTGAGAGAACAAGTGTAAAAGACATCAAAATGTAAGTCTCTAGTCTAGAAAGGATGTTGTACACTGCACAAATCCTTGAAATAGAGTTAGTTCACATGAAACCAGTGTTTGAAACAACCAGAATTCACTGAAAGGTAGTATTCAACTGTAAAACAGTTGAAAGACAAGTGTATATAGCTTCTCAAGTTCAGAGAAGAGTGTATAAAGTTGTTTCTACATGTGGTGAAGTCCCACAAGTAGAGCAGAAGGCCCATTACAGGAAACAGCTAGAAATCAGTAGTAATTCAGAGGAAATACTGATGAATATCATAGAATTGTGTGAGAACAAGTGTAAAAGACATGAAAATGTAAGTCTCTACTCTAGAAAGGATGTTGTACACTGCCGAAATCCTTGAAATAGAGTTAGTTCACATGAAACCAGTGTTTCAAACCACCGGATTTCACTGAAAAGTAGTATTTAACTGTAAAACAGTTGAAAGACAAGTTTATATAGCTTCGCATGTCCACAGAAGAGTGTATAAAGTTGTTTCTACAAGAGTTGAAGTCCCACAAGTAGAAAAGAAGGCCCATTATGGGAAACAGCTAGAAATCAGTAGTCATTCAGAGCAAATACTAATGAATATCACAGAATAGTGAGAGAACAAGTGTAAAAGACCTCAAAATGTAAGTTTATAGTCTAGAAAGGATGTTGTACACTGCCGAAATCCTTGAAATAGAGTTAGTTCACATGAAACCAGTGTTACAAACCACCAGAATTCACTGAAAAGTACTATTCAACTGTAAAACAGTTGAAAGACAGGTGTATATAGCTTCTCAAGTTCAGAGAAGAGTGTGTAAAGTTGTTTCTACATGTGGTGAAGTCCCACAAGTAGAAAAGAAGGCCCATTATGGGAAACAGCTAGAAATCAGTAGTCATTCAGAGCAAATACTAATGAATATCACAGAATAGTTAGAGAACAAGTGTAAAAGACATCAAAATGTAAGTCTCTAGTCTAGAAAGGATGCTGTACACTGCACAAATCCTTGAAATAGAGGTAGTTCACATGAAACCAGTGTTTGAAACCACCAGAATTTACTGAAAAGTAGTATTCAACTGTAAAACAGTTGAAAGACAAGTGTATAAAGCTTCTCAAGTTCAGAGTAGAGTGTGTAAAGTTGTTTCTACATGTGGTGAAGTCCCACAAGTAGAAAAGAAGGCCCATTATGGGAAACAGCTAGAAATCAGTAGTCATTCAGAGCAAATACTAATGAATATCACAGAATAGTGAGAGAACAAGTGTAAAAGACATGAAAATGTAAGTTTCTTGTCTAGAAAGGATGCTATACACTACAGAAATCCTTGAAATAGAGTTACTTCACAAGAAAACAGTGTTTCAACCCACTAGAATTCACTGAAAAGTAGTATTCAACTGTAAAACTGTTGAAAGACAAGTGTATATAGCTTCGCAAGTTCAGAGAAGAGTGTATAAAGTTGTTTCTACATGTGGTGAAGTCCAACTAGTAGAAAAGAAGGCCCATTATGGGAAAAAGCTAGAAATCAGTAGTCATTCAGAGCAAATACTAATGAATATCACCGAATAGTGAGAGAACAAGTGTAAAAGACATCAAAATGTAAGTCTCTAGTCTAGAAAGGATGTTGTACACTGCACAAATCCTTGAAATAGAGTTAGTTCACATGAAACCAGTGTTTGAAACAACCAGAATTCACTGAAAGGTAGTATTCAACTGTAAAACAGTTGAAAGACAAGTGTATATAGCTTCTCAAGTTCAGAGAAGAGTGTATAAAGTTGTTTCTACATGTGGTGAAGTCCCACAAGTAGAGCAGAAGGCCCATTACAGGAAACAGCTAGAAATCAGTAGTAATTCAGAGGAAATACTGATGAATATCATAGAATTGTGTGAGAACAAGTGTAAAAGACATGAAAATGTAAGTCTCTACTCTAGAAAGGATGTTGTACACTGCCGAAATCCTTGAAATAGAGTTAGTTCACATGAAACCAGTGTTTCAAACCACCGGATTTCACTGAAAAGTAGTATTTAACTGTAAAACAGTTGAAAGACAAGTTTATATAGCTTCGCATGTCCACAGAAGAGTGTATAAAGTTGTTTCTACAAGAGTTGAAGTCCCACAAGTAGAAAAGAAGGCCCATTATGGGAAACAGCTAGAAATCAGTAGTCATTCAGAGCAAATACTAATGAATATCACAGAATAGTGAGAGAACAAGTGTAAAAGACCTCAAAATGTAAGTTTATAGTCTAGAAAGGATGTTGTACACTGCCGAAATCCTTGAAATAGAGTTAGTTCACATGAAACCAGTGTTACAAACCACCAGAATTCACTGAAAAGTACTATTCAACTGTAAAACAGTTGAAAGACAGGTGTATATAGCTTCTCAAGTTAAGAGAAGAGTGTGTAAAGTTGTTTCTACATGTGATGAAGTCCCACAAGTAGAAAAGAAGGCCCATTATGGGAAACAGCTAGAAATCAGTAGTCATTCAGAGCAAATACTAATGAATATCACAGAATAGTGAGAGAACAAGTGCAAAAGACATCAAAATGTAAGTCTCTAGTCTAGAAAGGATGCTGTACACTGCACAAATCCTTGAAATAGAGGTAGTTCACATGAAACCAGTGTTTGAAACCACCAGAATTTACTGAAAAGTAGTATTTAAGTGTAAAACAGTTGAAAGACAAGTGTATATAGCTTCTCAAGTTCAGAGTAGAGTGTGTAAAGTTGTTTCTACATGTGGTGAAGTCCCACAAGTAGAAAAGAAGGCCCATTATGGGAAACAGCTAGAAATCAGTAGTCATTCAGAGCAAATACTAATGAATATCACAGAATAGTGAGAGAACAAGTGTAAAAGACATGAAAATGTAAGTTTCTTGTCTAGAAAGGATGCTATACACTACAGAAATCCTTGAAATAGAGTTACTTCACAAGAAAACAGTGTTTCAACCCACTAGAATTCACTGAAAAGTAGTATTCAACTGTAAAACTGTTGAAAGACAAGTGTATATAGCTTCTCAAGTTCAGAGAAGAGTGTATAAAGTTGTTTCTACATGTGGTGAAGTCCAACTAGTAGAAAAGAAGGCCCATTATGGGAAACAGCTAGAAATCAGTAGTCATTCAGAGCAAATACTAATGAATATCACCGAATAGTGAGAGAACAAGTGTAAAAGACATCAAAATGTAAGTCTCTAGTCTAGAAAGGATGTTGTACACTGCACAAATCCTTGAAATAGAGTTAGTTCACATGAAACCAGTGTTTGAAACAACCAGAATTCACTGAAAGGTAGTATTCAACTGTAAAACAGTTGAAAGACAAGTGTATATAGCTTCTCAAGTTCAGAGAAGAGTGTATAAAGTTGTTTCTACATGTGGTGAAGTCCCACAAGTAGAGCAGAAGGCCCATTACAGGAAACAGCTAGAAATCAGTAGTAATTCAGAGGAAATACTGATGAATATCATAGAATTGTGTGAGAACAAGTGTAAAAGACATGAAAATGTAAGTCTCTACTCTAGAAAGGATGTTGTACACTGCCGAAATCCTTGAAATAGAGTTAGTTCACATGAAACCAGTGTTTCAAACCACCGGATTTCACTGAAAAGTAGTATTTAACTGTAAAACAGTTGAAAGACAAGTTTATATAGCTTCGCATGTCCACAGAAGAGTGTATAAAGTTGTTTCTACAAGAGTTGAAGTCCCACAAGTAGAAAAGAAGGCCCATTATGGGAAACAGCTAGAAATCAGTAGTCATTCAGAGCAAATAATAATGAATATCACAGAATAGTGAGAGAACAAGTGTAAAAGACCTCAAAATGTAAGTTTATAGTCTAGAAAGGATGTTGTACACTGCAGAAATCCTTGAAATAGAATTAGTTCACATGAAACCAGTATTTAAAACCACCAGAATTCACTGAAAAGTAGTATTTAAGTGTAAAACAGTTGAAAGACAAGTGTATATAGCTTCCCAAGTTCAGAGAAGAGTGTATAAAGTTGTTTCTACATGTGGTGAAGTCCCACAAGTAGAAAAGAAGGCCCATTACAGGAAACAGCTAGAAATCAGTAGTAATTCAGAGGAAATACTGATGAATATCATAGAATTGTGTGAGAACAAGTGTAAAAGACATCAAAATGTAAGTCTCTAGTCTAGAAAGGATGTTGTACACTGCCGAAATCCTTGAAATAGAGTTAGTTCACATGAAACCAGTGTTTCAAACCACCAGAATTCACTGAAAAGTACTATTCAAGTGTAAAACAGTTGAAAGACAGGTGTATATAGCTTCTCAAGTTCAGAGAAGAGTGTGTAAAGTTGTTTCTACATGTGGTAAAGTCCCACAAGTAGAAAAGAAGGCCCATTATGGGAAACAGCTAGAAATCAGTAGTCATTCAGAGCAAATACTAATGAATATCACAGAATAGTGAGAGAACAAGTGTAAAAGACATCAAAATGTAAGTCTCTAGTCTAGAAAGGATGCTGTACACTGCACAAATCCTTGAAATAGAGGTAGTTCACATGAAACCAGTGTTTGAAAGCACCAGAATTTACTGAAAAGTAGTATTCAACTGTAAAACAGTTGAAAGACAAGTGTATATAGCTTCTCAAGTTCAGAGTAGAGTGTGTAAAGTTGTTTCTACATGTGGTGAAGTCCCACAAGTAGATCAAAAGGCCCATTACAGGAAACAGCTAGAAATCAGTAGTCATTCAGAGCAAATACTAATGAATATCACAGAATAGTGAGAGAACATGTGTAAAAGACATCAAAATGTAAGTCTCTAGTCTATAAAGGATGTTGTACACTGCACAAATCCTTGAAATAGAGTTAGTTCACATGAAACCAGTGTTTCAAACCACCAGAATTCACTGAAAAGTACTATTCAACTGTAAAACAGTTGAAAGACAGGTGTATAAAGCTTCTCAAGTTCAGAGAAGAGTGTGTAAAGTTGTTTCTACATGTGGTGAAGTCCCACAAGTAGAAAAGAAGGCCCATTATGGGAAACAGCTAGAAATCAGTAGTCATTCAGAGCCAATACTAATGAATATCACAGAATAGTGAGAGAACAAGTGTAAAAGACCTAAAAATGTAAGTTTCTAGTCTAGAAAGTATGCTATACTCTACAGAAATCCTTGAAATAGAGTTACTTCACAAGAAAACAGTGTTTCAACCCACTAGAATTCACTGAAAAGTAGTACTCAACTGTAAAACAGTTGAAAGACAAGTGTATATAGCTTCTCAAGTTCAGAGAACAGTGTATAAAGTTGTTTCTACATGTGGTGAAGTCCCACAAGTAGAAAAGAAGGCCCATTATAGGAAACGGCTGGAAATCAGTAGTCATTCAGAGCAAATATTAATGAATATCACAGAATAGTGAGAGAACAAGTGTAAAAGACATCAAAATGAAAGTGTCTAGTCTAGAAAGCATGTTGTACACTGCAGAAATCTTTGAAATAGAGTTAGTTCACATGAAACGAGTGTTTCAAACCACCAGAATTCACTGAAAAGTAGTATTTAACTGTAAAACAGTTGAAAGACAGGTTTATATAGCTTCGCAAGTCCAGAGAAGAGTGTATAAAGTTGTTTCTACAAGTGGTTAAGTCCCACATGTAGAAAAGAAGGCCCAATATAGGAAACGGCTGAAAATCAGTAGTCATTCAGAGCAAATACTAATGAATATCACAGAATAGTGAGAGAGCAAGTGTAAAAGACATCAAAATGTAAGTCTCTAGTCTAGAAAGGATGCTGTACACTGCACAAATCCTTGAAATAGAGGTAGTTCACATGAAACCAGTGTTTGAAACCACCAGAATTCACTGAAAAGTAGTATTCAACTGTAAAACAGTTGAAAGACAAGTGTATATAGCTTCTCAAGTTCAGAGAAGAGTATATAAAGTTGTTTCTACATGTGGTGAAGTCCCACAAGTAGAAAAGAAGGCCCATTATAGGAAACAGCTAGAAATCAGTAGTCATTCAGAGCAAATACTAATGAATATCACAGAATAGTGAGAGAACTAGTTTAAAAGACACCAAAATGTAAGTCTCTAGTCTAGAAAGGATGTTGTACACTGCAGAAATCCTTGAAATAGAATTGGTTCACATGAAACCAGTATTTAAAAACACCAGAATTCACTGAAAAGTAGTATTTAAGTGTAAAACAGTTGAAAGACAAGTGTATATAGCTTCTCAAGTTCAGAGAAGAGTGTATAAAGTTGTTTCTACATGTGGTGAAGTCCCACAAGTAGAGCAGAAGGCCCATTACAGGAAACAGCTAGAAATCAGTAGTAATTCAGAGGAAATACTGATGAATATCATAGAATTGTGTGAGAACAAGTGTAAAAGACATCAAAATGTAAGTCTCTAGTCTAGAAAGGATGTTGTACACTGCCGAAATCCTTGAAATAGAGTTATTTCACAAGAAAACAGTGTTTCAACCCACTAGAATTCACTGAAAAGTAGTACTCAACTGTAAAACAGTTGAAAGACAAGTGTATATAGCTTCTCAAGTTCAGAGAAGAGTGTATAAAGTTGTTTCTACATGTGGTGAAGTCCCACAAGTAGAAAAGAAGGCCCATTATAGGAAACGGCTGGAAATCAGTAGTCATTCAGAGCAAATATTAATGAATATCACAGAATAGTGAGAGAACAAGTGTAAAAGACATCAAAATGAAAGTGTCTAGTCTAGAAAGCATGTTGTACACTGCAGAAATCTTTGAAATAGAGTTAATTCACATGAAACGAGTGTTTCAAACCACCAGAATTCACTGAAAAGTAGTATTTAACTGTAAAACAGTTGAAAGACAGGTTTATATAGCTTCGCAAGTCCAGAGAAGAGTGTATAAAGTTGTTTCTACAAGTGGTTAAGTCCCACATGTAGAAAAGAAGGCCCAATATAGGAAACGGCTGAAAATCAGTAGTCATTCAGAGCAAATACTAATGAATATCACAGAATAGTGAGAGAGCAAGTGTAAAAGACATCAAAATGTAAGTCTCTAGTCTAGAAAGGATGCTGTACACTGCACAAATCCTTGAAATAGAGGTAGTTCACATGAAACCAGTGTTTGAAACCACCAGAATTCACTGAAAAGTAGTATTCAACTGTAAAACAGTTGAAAGACAAGTGTATATAGCTTCTCAAGTTCAGAGAAGAGTATATAAAGTTGTTTCTACATGTGGTGAAGTCCCACAAGTAGAAAAGAAGGCCCATTATAGGAAACAGCTAGAAATCAGTAGTCATTCAGAGCAAATACTAATGAATATCACAGAATAGTGAGAGAACTAGTTTAAAAGACACCAAAATGTAAGTCTCTAGTCTAGAAAGGATGTTGTACACTGCAGAAATCCTTGAAATAGAATTGGTTCACATGAAACCAGTATTTAAAAACACCAGAATTCACTGAAAAGTAGTATTTAAGTGTAAAACAGTTGAAAGACAAGTGTATATAGCTTCTCAAGTTCAGAGAAGAGTGTATAAAGTTGTTTCTACATGTGGTGAAGTCCCACAAGTAGAGCAGAAGGCCCATTACAGGAAACAGCTAGAAATCAGTAGTAATTCAGAGGAAATACTGATGAATATCATAGAATTGTGTGAGAACAAGTGTAAAAGACATCAAAATGTAAGTCTCTAGTCTAGAAAGGATGTTGTACACTGCCGAAATCCTTGAAATAGAGTTATTTCACAAGAAAACAGTGTTTCAACCCACTAGAATTCACTGAAAAGTAGTACTCAACTGTAAAACTGTTGAAAGACAAGTGTATATAGCTTCTCAAGTTCAGAGAAGAGTGTATAAAGTTGTTTCTACATGTTTTGAAGTCCCACAAGTAGAAAAGAAGGCCCATTATAGGAAACGGCTGGAAATCAGTAGTCATTCAGTGCAAATACAAATGAATCTCACAGAATAGTGAGAGAACAAGTGTAAAAGACATCAAAATGAAAGTGTCTAGTCTAGAAAGCATGTTGTACACTGCAGAAATCTTTGAAATAGAGTTAGTTCACATGAAACGAGTGTTTCAAACCACCAGAATTCACTGAAAAGTAGTATTTAACTGTAAAACAGTTGAAAGACAAGTTTATATAGCTTCGCAAGTCCAGAGAAGAGTGTATAAAGTTGTTTCTACAAGTGTGAAGTCCCACATGTAGAAAAGAAGGCCCATTATAGGAAACGGCTGGAAATCAGTAGTCATTCAGAGCAAATACTAATGAATATCACAGAATAGTGAGAGAACAAGTGTAAAAGACATCAAAATGTAAGTCTCTAGTCTAGAAAGGATGCTGTACACTGCACAAATCCTTGAAATAGAGGTAGTTCACATGAAACCAGTGTTTGAAACCACCAGAATTTACTGAAAAGTAGTATTCAACTGTAAAACAGTTGAAAGACAAGTGTATATA
Organism: Cnephaeus nilssonii; assembly: GCF_951640355.1. NCBI lineage: Eukaryota > Metazoa > Chordata > Mammalia > Chiroptera > Vespertilionidae > Cnephaeus > Cnephaeus nilssonii. The sequence goes on along the minus strand of NC_137083.1, from coordinate 86,501,362 downwards.
GCTTCTCAAGTTCAGAGTAGAGTGTGTAAAGTTGTTTCTACATGTGGTGAAGTCCCACAAGTAGAAATTAAGGCCCATTACAGGAAACAGCTAGAAATCAGTAGTCATTCAGAGCAAATACTAATGAATATCACCGAATAGTGAGAGAACAAGTGTAAAAGACATCAAAATGTAAGTTTCTCCTCTAGAAAGGATGCTATACACTACAGAAATACTTGAAATAGAGTTACTTCACAAGAAAACAGTGTTTTAACCCACTAGAATTCACTGAAAAGTAGTATTCAACTGTAAAACAGTTGAAAGACAAGTGTATATAGCTTCCCAAGTTCAGAGAAGAGTGTATAAAGTTGTTTCTACATGTGGTGAAGTCCCACAAGTAGAAAAGAAGGCCCATTATGGGAAACAGCTAGAAATCAGTAGTCATTCAGAGCAAATACTAATGAATATCACAGAATAGTGAGAGAACAAGTGTAAAAGACATCAAAATGTAAGTCTCTAGTCTAGAAAGGATGTTGTACACTGCACAAATCCTTGAAATAGAGTTAGTTCACATGAAACCAGTGTTTGAAACAACCAGAATTCACTGAAAAGTAGTATTTAACTGTAAAACAGTTGAAAGACAGGTTTATATAGCTTCGCAAGTCCAGAGAAGAGTGTATAAAGTTGTTTCTACAAGTGGTTAAGTCCCACATGTAGAAAAGAAGGCCCAATATAGGAAACGGCTGAAAATCAGTAGTCATTCAGAGCAAATACTAATGAATATCACAGAATAGTGAGAGAGCAAGTGTAAAAGACATCAAAATGTAAGTCTCTAGTCTAGAAAGGATGCTGTACACTGCACAAATCCTTGAAATAGAGGTAGTTCACATGAAACCAGTGTTTGAAACCACCAGAATTCACTGAAAAGTAGTATTCAACTGTAAAACAGTTGAAAGACAAGTGTATATAGCTTCTCAAGTTCAGAGAAGAGTATATAAAGTTGTTTCTACATGTGGTGAAGTCCCACAAGTAGAAAAGAAGGCCCATTATAGGAAACAGCTAGAAATCAGTAGTCATTCAGAGCAAATACTAATGAATATCACAGAATAGTGAGAGAACTAGTTTAAAAGACACCAAAATGTAAGTCTCTAGTCTAGAAAGGATGTTGTACACTGCAGAAATCCTTGAAATAGAATTGGTTCACATGAAACCAGTATTTAAAAACACCAGAATTCACTGAAAAGTAGTATTTAAGTGTAAAACAGTTGAAAGACAAGTGTATATAGCTTCTCAAGTTCAGAGAAGAGTGTATAAAGTTGTTTCTACATGTGGTGAAGTCCCACAAGTAGAGCAGAAGGCCCATTACAGGAAACAGCTAGAAATCAGTAGTAATTCAGAGGAAATACTGATGAATATCATAGAATTGTGTGAGAACAAGTGTAAAAGACATGAAAATGTAAGTCTCTACTCTAGAAAGGATGTTGTACACTGCCGAAATCCTTGAAATAGAGTTAGTTCACATGAAACCAGTGTTTCAAACCACCGGATTTCACTGAAAAGTAGTATTTAACTGTAAAACAGTTGAAAGACAAGTTTATATAGCTTCGCATGTCCACAGAAGAGTGTATAAAGTTGTTTCTACAAGAGTTGAAGTCCCACAAGTAGAAAAGAAGGCCCATTATGGGAAACAGCTAGAAATCAGTAGTCATTCAGAGCAAATACTAATGAATATCACAGAATAGTGAGAGAACAAGTGTAAAAGACCTCAAAATGTAAGTTTATAGTCTAGAAAGGATGTTGTACACTGCAGAAATCCTTGAAATAGAATTAGTTCACATGAAACCAGTATTTAAAACCACCAGAATTCACTGAAAAGTAGTATTTAAGTGTAAAACAGTTGAAAGACAAGTGTATATAGCTTCCCAAGTTCAGAGAAGAGTGTATAAAGTTGTTTCTACATGTGGTGAAGTCCCACAAGTAGAAAAGAAGGCCCATTACAGGAAACAGCTAGAAATCAGTAGTATTTCAGAGGAAATACTGATGAATATCATAGAATTGTGTGAGAACAAGTGTAAAAGACATCAAAATGTAAGTCTCTAGTCTAGAAAGGATGTTGTACACTGCCGAAATCCTTGAAATAGAGTTAGTTCACATGAAACCAGTGTTTCAAACCACCAGAATTCACTGAAAAGTACTATTCAAGTGTAAAACAGTTGAAAGACAGGTGTATATAGCTTCTCAAGTTCAGAGAAGAGTGTGTAAAGTTGTTTCTACATGTGGTAAAGTCCCACAAGTAGAAAAGAAGGCCCATTATGGGAAACAGCTAGAAATCAGTAGTCATTCAGAGCAAATACTAATGAATATCACAGAATAGTGAGAGAACAAGTGTAAAAGACATCAAAATGTAAGTCTCTAGTCTAGAAAGGATGCTGTACACTGCACAAATCCTTGAAATAGAGGTAGTTCACATGAAACCAGTGTTTGAAAGCACCAGAATTTACTGAAAAGTAGTATTCAACTGTAAAACAGTTGAAAGACAAGTGTATATAGCTTCTCAAGTTCAGAGTAGAGTGTGTAAAGTTGTTTCTACATGTGGTGAAATCCCACAAGTAGATCAGAAGGCCCATTACAGGAAACAGCTAGAAATCAGTAGTCATTCAGAGCAAATACTAATGAATATCACAGAATAGTGAGAGAACATGTGTAAAAGACATCAAAATGTAAGTCTCTAGTCTAGAAAGGATGTTGTACACTGCACAAATCCTTGAAATAGAGTTAGTTCACATGAAACCAGTGTTTCAAACCACCAGAATTCACTGAAAAGTACTATTCAACTGTAAAACAGTTGAAAGACAGGTGTATAAAGCTTCTCAAGTTCAGAGAAGAGTGTGTAAAGTTGTTTCTACATGTGGTGAAGTCCCACAAGTAGAAAAGAAGGCCCATTATGGGAAACAGCTAGAAATCAGTAGTCATTCAGAGCCAATACTAATGAATATCACAGAATAGTGAGAGAACAAGTGTAAAAGACCTAAAAATGTAAGTTTCTAGTCTAGAAAGTATGCTATACTCTACAGAAATCCTTGAAATAGAGTTACTTCACAAGAAAACAGTGTTTCAACCCACTAGAATTCACTGAAAAGTAGTACTCAACTGTAAAACAGTTGAAAGACAAGTGTATATAGCTTCTCAAGTTCAGAGAAGAGTGTGTAAAGTTGTTTCTACATGTGGTGAAGTCCCACAAGTAGAAAAGAAGGCCCATTATGGGAAACAGCTAGAAATCAGTAGTCATTCAGAGCAAATACTAATGAATATCACAGAATAGTGAGAGAACAAGTGTAAAAGACATCAAAATGTAAGTCTCTAGTCTAGAAAGGATGCTGTACACTGCACAAATCCTTGAAATAGAGGTAGTTCACATGAAACCAGTGTTCCAAACCACCGGATTTCACTGAAAAGTAGTATTTAACTGTAAAACAGTTGAAAGACAAGTTTATATAGCTTCGCATGTCCACAGAAGAGTGTATAAAGTTGTTTCTACAAGAGTTGAAGTCCCACAAGTAGAAAAGAAGGCCCATTATGGGAAACAGCTAGAAATCAGTAGTCATTCAGAGCTAATACTAATGAATATCACAGAATAGTGAGAGAACAAGTGTAAAAGACCTCAAAATGTAAGTTTATAGTCTAGAAAGGATGTTGTACACTGCAGAAATCCTTGAAATAGAATTAGTTCACATGAAACCAGTATTTAAAACCACCAGAATTGACTGCAAAGTAGTATTTAAGTGTAAAACAGTTGAAAGACAAGTGTATATAGCTTCCCAATTCAGAGAAGAGTGTATAAAGTTGTTTCTACATGTGGTGAAGTCCCACAAGTAGAAAAGAAGGCCCATTACAGGAAACAGCTAGAAATCAGTAGTAATTCAGAGGAAATACTAATGAATATCATAGAATGTGTGAGAACAAGTGTAAAAGACATCAAAATGTAAGTCTCTAGTCTAGAAAGGATGTTGTACACTGCCGAAATCCTTGAAATAGAGTTAGTTCACATGAAACCAGTGTTACAAACCACCAGAATTCACTGAAAAGTACTATTCAACTGTAAAACAGTTGAAAGACAGGTGTATATAGCTTCTCAAGTTCAGAGAAGAGTGTGTAAAGTTGTTTCTACATGTGGTGAAGTCCCACAAGTAGAAAAGAAGGCCCATTATGGGAAACAGCTAGAAATCAGTAGTCATTCAGAGCAAATACTAATGAATATCACAGAATAGTTAGAGAACAAGTGTAAAAGACATCAAAATGTAAGTCTCTAGTCTAGAAAGGATGCTGTACACTGCACAAATCCTTGAAATAGAGGTAGTTCACATGAAACCAGTGTTTGAAACCACCAGAATTTACTGAAAAGTAGTATTCAACTGTAAAACAGTTGAAAGACAAGTGTATATAGCTTCTCAAGTTCAGAGTAGAGTGTGTAAAGTTGTTTCTACATGTGGTGAAGTCCCACAAGTAGAAAAGAAGGCCCATTATGGGAAACAGCTAGAAATCAGTAGTCATTCAGAGCAAATACTAATGAATATCACAGAATAGTGAGAGAACAAGTGTAAAAGACATGAAAATGTAAGTTTCTTGTCTAGAAAGGATGCTATACACTACAGAAATCCTTGAAATAGAGTTACTTCACAAGAAAACAGTGTTTCAACCCACTAGAATTCACTGAAAAGTAGTATTCAACTGTAAAACTGTTGAAAGACAAGTGTATATAGCTTCGCAAGTTCAGAGAAGAGTGTATAAAGTTGTTTCTACATGTGGTGAAGTCCAACTAGTAGAAAAGAAGGCCCATTATGGGAAACAGCTAGAAATCAGTAGTCATTCAGAGCAAATACTAATGAATATCACCGAATAGTGAGAGAACAAGTGTAAAAGACATCAAAATGTAAGTCTCTAGTCTAGAAAGGATGTTGTACACTGCACAAATCCTTGAAATAGAGTTAGTTCACATGAAACCAGTGTTTGAAACAACCAGAATTCACTGAAAGGTAGTATTCAACTGTAAAACAGTTGAAAGACAAGTGTATATAGCTTCTCAAGTTCAGAGAAGAGTGTATAAAGTTGTTTCTACATGTGGTGAAGTCCCACAAGTAGAGCAGAAGGCCCATTACAGGAAACAGCTAGAAATCAGTAGTAATTCAGAGGAAATACTGATGAATATCATAGAATTGTGTGAGAACAAGTGTAAAAGACATGAAAATGTAAGTCTCTACTCTAGAAAGGATGTTGTACACTGCCGAAATCCTTGAAATAGAGTTAGTTCACATGAAACCAGTGTTTCAAACCACCGGATTTCACTGAAAAGTAGTATTTAACTGTAAAACAGTTGAAAGACAAGTTTATATAGCTTCGCATGTCCACAGAAGAGTGTATAAAGTTGTTTCTACAAGAGTTGAAGTCCCACAAGTAGAAAAGAAGGCCCATTATGGGAAACAGCTAGAAATCAGTAGTCATTCAGAGCAAATACTAATGAATATCACAGAATAGTGAGAGAACAAGTGTAAAAGACCTCAAAATGTAAGTTTATAGTCTAGAAAGGATGTTGTACACTGCCGAAATCCTTGAAATAGAGTTAGTTCACATGAAACCAGTGTTACAAACCACCAGAATTCACTGAAAAGTACTATTCAACTGTAAAACAGTTGAAAGACAGGTGTATATAGCTTCTCAAGTTCAGAGAAGAGTGTGTAAAGTTGTTTCTACATGTGGTGAAGTCCCACAAGTAGAAAAGAAGGCCCATTATGGGAAACAGCTAGAAATCAGTAGTCATTCAGAGCAAATACTAATGAATATCAAAGAATAGTTAGAGAACAAGTGTAAAAGACATCAAAATGTAAGTCTCTAGTCTAGAAAGGATGCTGTACACTGCACAAATCCTTGAAATAGAGGTAGTTCACATGAAACCAGTGTTTGAAACCACCAGAATTTACTGAAAAGTAGTATTCAACTGTAAAACAGTTGAAAGACAAGTGTATAAAGCTTCTCAAGTTCAGAGTAGAGTGTGTAAAGTTGTTTCTACATGTGGTGAAGTCCCACAAGTAGAAAAGAAGGCCCATTATGGGAAACAGCTAGAAATCAGTAGTCATTCAGAGCAAATACTAATGAATATCACAGAATAGTGAGAGAACAAGTGTAAAAGACATGAAAATGTAAGTTTCTTGTCTAGAAAGGATGCTATACACTACAGAAATCCTTGAAATAGAGTTACTTCACAAGAAAACAGTGTTTCAACCCACTAGAATTCACTGAAAAGTAGTATTCAACTGTAAAACTGTTGAAAGACAAGTGTATATAGCTTCGCAAGTTCAGAGAAGAGTGTATAAAGTTGTTTCTACATGTGGTGAAGTCCAACTAGTAGAAAAGAAGGCCCATTATGGGAAACAGCTAGAAATCAGTAGTAATTCAGAGCAAATACTAATGAATATCACCGAATAGTGAGAGAACAAGTGTAAAAGACATCAAAATGTAAGTCTCTAGTCTAGAAAGGATGTTGTACACTGCACAAATCCTTGAAATAGAGTTAGTTCACATGAAACCAGTGTTTGAAACAACCAGAATTCACTGAAAGGTAGTATTCAACTGTAAAACAGTTGAAAGACAAGTGTATATAGCTTCTCAAGTTCAGAGAAGAGTGTATAAAGTTGTTTCTACATGTGGTGAAGTCCCACAAGTAGAGCAGAAGGCCCATTACAGGAAACAGCTAGAAATCAGTAGTAATTCAGAGGAAATACTGATGAATATCATAGAATTGTGTGAGAACAAGTGTAAAAGACATGAAAATGTAAGTCTCTACTCTAGAAAGGATGTTGTACACTGCCGAAATCCTTGAAATAGAGTTAGTTCACATGAAACCAGTGTTTCAAACCACCGGATTTCACTGAAAAGTAGTATTTAACTGTAAAACAGTTGAAAGACAAGTTTATATAGCTTCGCATGTCCACAGAAGAGTGTATAAAGTTGTTTCTACAAGAGTTGAAGTCCCACAAGTAGAAAAGAAGGCCCATTATGGGAAACAGCTAGAAATCAGTAGTCATTCAGAGCAAATACTAATGAATATCACAGAATAGTGAGAGAACAAGTGTAAAAGACCTCAAAATGTAAGTTTATAGTCTAGAAAGGATGTTGTACACTGCCGAAATCCTTGAAATAGAGTTAGTTCACATGAAACCAGTGTTACAAACCACCAGAATTCACTGAAAAGTACTATTCAACTGTAAAACAGTTGAAAGACAGGTGTATATAGCTTCTCAAGTTCAGAGAAGAGTGTGTAAAGTTGTTTCTACATGTGGTGAAGTCCCACAAGTAGAAAAGAAGGCCCATTATGGGAAACAGCTAGAAATCAGTAGTCATTCAGAGCAAATACTAATGAATATCACAGAATAGTTAGAGAACAAGTGTAAAAGACATCAAAATGTAAGTCTCTAGTCTAGAAAGGATGCTGTACACTGCACAAATCCTTGAAATAGAGGTAGTTCACATGAAACCAGTGTTTGAAACCACCAGAATTTACTGAAAAGTAGTATTCAACTGTAAAACAGTTGAAAGACAAGTGTATATAGCTTCTCAAGTTCAGAGTAGAGTGTGTAAAGTTGTTTCTACATGTGGTGAAGTCCCACAAGTAGAAAAGAAGGCCCATTATGGGAAACAGCTAGAAATCAGTAGTCATTCAGAGCAAATACTAATGAATATCACAGAATAGTGAGAGAACAAGTGTAAAAGACATGAAAATGTAAGTTTCTTGTCTAGAAAGGATGCTATACACTACAGAAATCCTTGAAATAGAGTTACTTCACAAGAAAACAGTGTTTCAACCCACTAGAATTCACTGAAAAGTAGTATTCAACTGTAAAACTGTTGAAAGACAAGTGTATATAGCTTCTCAAGTTCAGAGAAGAGTGTATAAAGTTGTTTCTACATGTGGTGAAGTCCAACTAGTAGAAAAGAAGGCCCATTATGGGAAACAGCTAGAAATCAGTAGTCATTCAGAGCAAATACTAATGAATATCACCGAATAGTGAGAGAACAAGTGTAAAAGACATCAAAATGTAAGTCTCTAGTCTAGAAAGGATGTTGTACACTGCACAAATCCTTGAAATAGAGTTAGTTCACATGAAACCAGTGTTTGAAACAACCAGAATTCACTGAAAGGTAGTATTCAACTGTAAAACAGTTGAAAGACAAGTGTATATAGCTTCTCAAGTTCAGAGAAGAGTGTATAAAGTTGTTTCTACATGTGGTGAAGTCCCACAAGTAGAGCAGAAGGCCCATTACAGGAAACAGCTAGAAATCAGTAGTAATTCAGAGGAAATACTGATGAATATCATAGAATTGTGTGAGAACAAGTGTAAAAGACATGAAAATGTAAGTCTCTACTCTAGAAAGGATGTTGTACACTGCCGAAATCCTTGAAATAGAGTTAGTTCACATGAAACCAGTGTTTCAAACCACCGGATTTCACTGAAAAGTAGTATTTAACTGTAAAACAGTTGAAAGACAAGTTTATATAGCTTCGCATGTCCACAGAAGAGTGTATAAAGTTGTTTCTACAAGAGTTGAAGTCCCACAAGTAGAAAAGAAGGCCCATTATGGGAAACAGCTAGAAATCAGTAGTCATTCAGAGCAAATAATAATGAATATCACAGAATAGTGAGAGAACAAGTGTAAAAGACCTCAAAATGTAAGTTTATAGTCTAGAAAGGATGTTGTACACTGCAGAAATCCTTGAAATAGAATTAGTTCACATGAAACCAGTATTTAAAACCACCAGAATTCACTGAAAAGTAGTATTTAAGTGTAAAACAGTTGAAAGACAAGTGTATATAGCTTCCCAAGTTCAGAGAAGAGTGTATAAAGTTGTTTCTACATGTGGTGAAGTCCCACAAGTAGAAAAGAAGGCCCATTACAGGAAACAGCTAGAAATCAGTAGTAATTCAGAGGAAATACTGATGAATATCATAGAATTGTGTGAGAACAAGTGTAAAAGACATCAAAATGTAAGTCTCTAGTCTAGAAAGGATGTTGTACACTGCCGAAATCCTTGAAATAGAGTTAGTTCACATGAAACCAGTGTTTCAAACCACCAGAATTCACTGAAAAGTACTATTCAAGTGTAAAACAGTTGAAAGACAGGTGTATATAGCTTCTCAAGTTCAGAGAAGAGTGTGTAAAGTTGTTTCTACATGTGGTAAAGTCCCACAAGTAGAAAAGAAGGCCCATTATGGGAAACAGCTAGAAATCAGTAGTCATTCAGAGCAAATACTAATGAATATCACAGAATAGTGAGAGAACAAGTGTAAAAGACATCAAAATGTAAGTCTCTAGTCTAGAAAGGATGCTGTACACTGCACAAATCCTTGAAATAGAGGTAGTTCACATGAAACCAGTGTTTGAAAGCACCAGAATTTACTGAAAAGTAGTATTCAACTGTAAAACAGTTGAAAGACAAGTGTATATAGCTTCTCAAGTTCAGAGTAGAGTGTGTAAAGTTGTTTCTACATGTGGTGAAGTCCCACAAGTAGATCAGAAGGCCCATTACAGGAAACAGCTAGAAATCAGTAGTCATTCAGAGCAAATACTAATGAATATCACAGAATAGTGAGAGAACATGTGTAAAAGACATCAAAATGTAAGTCTCTAGTCTATAAAGGATGTTGTACACTGCACAAATCCTTGAAATAGAGTTAGTTCACATGAAACCAGTGTTTCAAACCACCAGAATTCACTGAAAAGTACTATTCAACTGTAAAACAGTTGAAAGACAGGTGTATAAAGCTTCTCAAGTTCAGAGAAGAGTGTGTAAAGTTGTTTCTACATGTGGTGAAGTCCCACAAGTAGAAAAGAAGGCCCATTATGGGAAACAGCTAGAAATCAGTAGTCATTCAGAGCCAATACTAATGAATATCACAGAATAGTGAGAGAACAAGTGTAAAAGACCTAAAAATGTAAGTTTCTAGTCTAGAAAGTATGCTATACTCTACAGAAATCCTTGAAATAGAGTTACTTCACAAGAAAACAGTGTTTCAACCCACTAGAATTCACTGAAAGGTAGTATTCAACTGTAGAACAGTTGAAAGACAAGTGTATATAGCTTCTCAAGTTCAGAGAAGAGTGTATAAAGTTGTTTCTACATGTGGTGAAGTCCCACAAGTAGAAAAGAAGGCCCATTATAGGAAACGGCTGGAAATCAGTAGTCATTCAGAGCAAATATTAATGAATATCACAGAATAGTGAGAGAACAAGTGTAAAAGACATCAAAATGAAAGTGTCTAGTCTAGAAAGCATGTTGTACACTGCAGAAATCTTTGAAATAGAGTTAGTTCACATGAAACGAGTGTTTCAAACCACCAGAATTCACTGAAAAGTAGTATTTAACTGTAAAACAGTTGAAAGACAGGTTTATATAGCTTCGCAAGTCCAGAGAAGAGTGTATAAAGTTGTTTCTACAAGTGGTTAAGTCCCACATGTAGAAAAGAAGGCCCAATATAGGAAACGGCTGAAAATCAGTAGTCATTCAGAGCAAATACTAATGAATATCACAGAATAGTGAGAGAACAAGTGTAAAAGACATCAAAATGTAAGTCTCTAGTCTAGAAAGGATGCTGTACACTGCACAAATCCTTGAAATAGAGGTAGTTCACATGAAACCAGTGTTTGAAACCACCAGAATTCACTGAAAAGTAGTATTCAACTGTAAAACAGTTGAAAGACAAGTGTATATAGCTTCTCAAGTTCAGAGAAGAGTATATAAAGTTGTTTCTACATGTGGTGAAGTCCCACAAGTAGAAAAGAAGGCCCATTATAGGAAACAGCTAGAAATCAGTAGTCATTCAGAGCAAATACTAATGAATATCACAGAATAGTGAGAGAACTAGTTTAAAAGACACCAAAATGTAAGTCTCTAGTCTAGAAAGGATGTTGTACACTGCAGAAATCCTTGAAATAGAATTGGTTCACATGAAACCAGTATTTAAAAACACCAGAATTCACTGAAAAGTAGTATTTAAGTGTAAAACAGTTGAAAGACAAGTGTATATAGCTTCTCAAGTTCAGAGAAGAGTGTATAAAGTTGTTTCTACATGTGGTGAAGTCCCACAAGTAGAGCAGAAGGCCCATTACAGGAAACAGCTAGAAATCAGTAGTAATTCAGAGGAAATACTGATGAATATCATAGAATTGTGTGAGAACAAGTGTAAAAGACATCAAAATGTAAGTCTCTAGTCTAGAAAGGATGTTGTACACTGCCGAAATCCTTGAAATAGAGTTATTTCACAAGAAAACAGTGTTTCAACCCACTAGAATTCACTGAAAAGTAGTACTCAACTGTAAAACAGTTGAAAGACAAGTGTATATAGCTTCTCAAGTTCAGAGAAGAGTGTATAAAGTTGTTTCTACATGTGGTGAAGTCCCACAAGTAGAAAAGAAGGCCCATTATAGGAAACGGCTGGAAATCAGTAGTCATTCAGAGCAAATATTAATGAATATCACAGAATAGTGAGAGAACAAGTGTAAAAGACATCAAAATGAAAGTGTCTAGTCTAGAAAGCATGTTGTACACTGCAGAAATCTTTGAAATAGAGTTAGTTCACATGAAACGAGTGTTTCAAACCACCAGAATTCACTGAAAAGTAGTATTTAACTGTAAAACAGTTGAAAGACAGGTTTATATAGCTTCGCAAGTCCAGAGAAGAGTGTATAAAGTTGTTTCTACAAGTGGTTAAGTCCCACATGTAGAAAAGAAGGCCCAATATAGGAAACGGCTGAAAATCAGTAGTCATTCAGAGCAAATACTAATGAATATCACAGAATAGTGAGAGAGCAAGTGTAAAAGACATCAAAATGTAAGTCTCTAGTCTAGAAAGGATGCTGTACACTGCACAAATCCTTGAAATAGAGGTAGTTCACATGAAACCAGTGTTTGAAACCACCAGAATTCACTGAAAAGTAGTATTCAACTGTAAAACAGTTGAAAGACAAGTGTATATAGCTTCTCAAGTTCAGAGAAGAGTATATAAAGTTGTTTCTACATGTGGTGAAGTCCCACAAGTAGAAAAGAAGGCCCATTATAGGAAACAGCTAGAAATCAGTAGTCATTCAGAGCAAATACTAATGAATATCACAGAATAGTGAGAGAACTAGTTTAAAAGACACCAAAATGTAAGTCTCTAGTCTAGAAAGGATGTTGTACACTGCAGAAATCCTTGAAATAGAATTGGTTCACATGAAACCAGTATTTAAAAACACCAGAATTCACTGAAAAGTAGTATTTAAGTGTAAAACAGTTGAAAGACAAGTATATATAGCTTCTCAAGTTCAGAGAAGAGTGTATAAAGTTGTTTCTACATGTGGTGAAGTCCCACAAGTAGAGCAGAAGGCCCATTACAGGAAACAGCTAGAAATCAGTAGTAATTCAGAGGAAATACTGATGAATATCATAGAATTGTGTGAGAACAAGTGTAAAAGACATCAAAATGTAAGTCTCTAGTCTAGAAAGGATGTTGTACACTGCCGAAATCCTTGAAATAGAGTTATTTCACAAGAAAACAGTGTTTCAACCCACTAGAATTCACTGAAAAGTAGTACTCAACTGTAAAACTGTTGAAAGACAAGTGTATATAGCTTCTCAAGTTCAGAGAAGAGTGTATAAAGTTGTTTCTACATGTTTTGAAGTCCCACAAGTAGAAAAGAAGGCCCATTATAGGAAACGGCTGGAAATCAGTAGTCATTCAGAGCAAATACAAATGAATCTCACAGAATAGTGAGAGAACAAGTGTAAAAGACATCAAAATGAAAGTGTCTAGTCTAGAAAGCATGTTGTACACTGCAGAAATCTTTGAAATAGAGTTAGTTCACATGAAACGAGTGTTTCAAACCACCAGAATTCACTGAAAAGTAGTATTTAACTGTAAAACAGTTGAAAGACAAGTTTATATAGCTTCGCAAGTCCAGAGAAGAGTGTATAAAGTTGTTTCTACAAGTGGTGAAGTCCCACATGTAGAAAAGAAGGCCCATTATAGGAAACGGCTGGAAATCAGTAGTCATTCAGAGCAAATACTAATGAATATCACAGAATAGTGAGAGAACAAGTGTAAAAGACATCAAAATGTAAGTCTCTAGTCTAGAAAGGATGCTGTACACTGCACAAATCCTTGAAATAGAGGTAGTTCACATGAAACCAGTGTTTGAAACCACCAGAATTTACTGAAAAGTAGTATTCAACTGTAAAACAGTTGAAAGACAAGTGTATATAGCTTCTCAAGTTCAGAGTAGAGTGTGTAAAGTTGTTTCTACATGTGGTGAAGTCCCACAAGTAGAAAAGAAGGCCCATTATGGGAAACAGCTAGAAATCAGTAGTCATTCAGAGCAAATACTAATGAATATCACAGAATAGTGAGAGAACAAGTGTAAAAGACATCAAAATGTAAGTTTCTTGTCTAGAAAGGATGCTATACACTACAGAAATCCTTGAAATAGAGTTACTTCACAAGAAAACAGTGTTTCAACCCACTAGAATTCACTGAAAAGTAGTATTCAACTGTAAAACAGTTGAAAGACAAGTGTATATAGCTTCTCAAGTTCAGAGAAGAGTGTATAAAGTTGTTTCTACATGTGGTGAAGTCCCACAAGTAGAAAAGAAGGCCCATTACAGGAAACAGCTAGAAATCAGTAGTCATTCAGAGCAAATACTAATGAATATCACCGAATAGTGAGAGAACAAGTGTAAAAGACATCAAAATGTAAGTTTCTCCTCTAGAAAGGATGCTATACACTACAGAAATACTTGAAATAGAGTTACTTCACAAGAAAACAGTGTTTTAACCCACTAGAATTCACTGAAAAGTAGTATTCAACTGTAAAACAGTTGAAAGACAAGTGTATATAGCTTCCCAAGTTCAGAGAAGAGTGTATAAAGTTGTTTCTACATCTGGTGAAGTCCCACAAGTAGAAAAGAAGGCCCATTATGGGAAACAGCTAGAAATCAGTAGTCATTCAGAGCAAATACTAATGAATATCACAGAATAGTGAGAGAACAAGTGTAAAAGACATCAAAATGTAAGTCTCTAGTCTAGAAAGGATGTTGTACACTGCACAAATCCTTGAAATAGAGTTAGTTCACATGAAACCAGTGTTTGAAACAACCAGAATTCACTGAAAAGTAGTATTTAACTGTAAAACAGTTGAAAGACAGGTTTATATAGCTTCGCAAGTCCAGAGAAGAGTGTATAAAGTTGTTTCTACAAGTGGTTAAGTCCCACATGTAGAAAAGAAGGCCCAATATAGGAAACGGCTGAAAATCAGTAGTCATTCAGAGCAAATACTAATGAATATCACAGAATAGTGAGAGAGCAAGTGTAAAAGACATCAAAATGTAAGTCTCTAGTCTAGAAAGGATGCTGTACACTGCACAAATCCTTGAAATAGAGGTAGTTCACATGAAACCAGTGTTTGAAACCACCAGAATTCACTGAAAAATAGTATTCAACTGTAAAACAGTTGAAAGACAAGTGTATATAGCTTCTCAAGTTCAGAGAAGAGTATATAAAGTTGTTTCTACATGTGGTGAAGTCCCACAAGTAGAAAAGAAGGCCCATTATAGGAAACAGCTAGAAATCAGTAGTCATTCAGAGCAAATACTAATGAATATCACAGAATAGTGAGAGAACTAGTTTAAAAGACACCAAAATGTAAGTCTCTAGTCTAGAAAGGATGTTGTACACTGCAGAAATCCTTGAAATAGAATTGGTTCACATGAAACCAGTATTTAAAAACACCAGAATTCACTGAAAAGTAGTATTTAAGTGTAAAACAGTTGAAAGACAAGTGTATATAGCTTCTCAAGTTCAGAGAAGAGTGTATAAAGTTGTTTCTACATGTGGTGAAGTCCCACAAGTAGAAAAGAAGGCCCATTATGGGAAACAGCTAGAAATCAGTAGTCATTCAGAGCAAATACTAATGAATATCACAGAATAGTGAGAGAACATGTGTAAAAGACATCAAAATGTAAGTCTCTAGTCTAGAAAGGATGTTGTACACTGCACAAATCCTTGAAATAGAGTTAGTTCACATGAAACCAGTGTTTGAAACAACCAGAATTCACTGAAAGGTAGTATTCAACTGTAGAACAGTTGAAAGACAAGTGTATATAGCTTCTCAAGTTCAGAGAAGAGTGTATAAAGTTGTTCCTACATGTGGTGAAGTCCCACAAGTAGAAAAGAAGGCCCATTATAGGAAACAGCTAGAAATCAGTAGTCATTCAGAGCAAATACTAATGAATATCACAGAATAGTGAGAGAACTAGTGTAAAAGACACCAAAATGTAAGTCTCTACTCTAGAAAGGATGTTGTACACTGCAGAAATCCTTGAAATAGAGTTCGTTCACATGAAACCAGTGTTTCAAACCACCAGAATTCACTGAAAAGTACTATTCAACTGTAAAACAGTTGAAAGACAGGTGTATATAGCTTCTCAAGTTCAGAGAAGAGTGTGTAAAGTTGTTTCTACATGTGGTGAAGTCCCACAAGTAGAAAAGAAGGCTCATTATGGGAAACAGCTAGAAATCAGTAGTCATTCAGAGCAAATACTAATGAATATCACAGAATAATGAGAGAACAAGTGTAAAAGACATCAAAATGTAAGTCTCTAGTCTAGAAAGGATGCTGTACACTGCACAAATCCTTGAAATAGAGGTAGTTCACATGAAACCAGTGTTTCAAACCACCGGATTTCACTGAAAAGTAGTATTTAACTGTAAAACAGTTGAAAGACAAGTTTATATAGCTTCGCAATTCCAGAGAAGAGAGTATAAAGTTGTTTCTACATGTGGTGAAGTCCCACAAGTAGAAAAGAAGGCCCATTATAGGAAACAGCTAGAAATTAGTAGTCATTCAGGGCAAATACTAATGAATATCACAGAATAGTGAGAGAACATGTGTAAAAGACATCAAAATGTAAGTCTCTAGTCTAGAAAGGATGTTGTACACTGCACAAATCCTTGAAATAGAGTTAGTTCACATGAAACCAGTGTTTCAAACCACCAGAATTCACTGAAAAGTACTATTCAACTGTAAAACAGTTGAAAGACAGGTGTATAAAGCTTCTCAAGTTCAGAGAAGAGTGTGTAAAGTTGTTTCTACATGTGGTGAAGTCCCACAAGTAGAAAAGAAGGCCCATTATGGGAAACAGCTAGAAATCAGTAGTCATTCAGAGCCAATACTAATGAATATCACAGAATAGTGAGAGAACAAGTGTAAAAGACCTAAAAATGTAAGTTTCTAGTCTAGAAAGTATGCTATACTCTACAGAAATCCTTGAAATAGAGTTACTTCACAAGAAAACAGTGTTTCAACCCACTAGAATTCACTGAAAAGTAGTACTCAACTGTAAAACAGTTGAAAGACAAGTGTATATAGCTTCTCAAGTTCAGAGAAGAGTGTATAAAGTTGTTTCTACAAGTGGTTAAGTCCCACATGTAGAAAAGAAGGCCCAATATAGGAAACGGCTGAAAATCAGTAGTCATTCAGAGCAAATACTAATGAATATCACAGAATAGTGAGAGAGCAAGTGTAAAAGACATCAAAATGTAAGTCTCTAGTCTAGAAAGGATGCTGTACACTGCACAAATCCTTGAAATAGAGGTAGTTCACATGAAACCAGTGTTTGAAACCACCAGAATTCACTGAAAAGTAGTATTCAACTGTAAAACAGTTGAAAGACAAGTGTATATAGCTTCTCAAGTTCAGAGAAGAGTATATAAAGTTGTTTCTACATGTGGTGAAGTCCCACAAGTAGAAAAGAAGGCCCATTATAGGAAACAGCTAGAAATCAGTAGTCATTCAGAGCAAATACTAATGAATATCACAGAATAGTGAGAGAACTAGTGTAAAAGACACCAAAATGTAAGTCTCTACTCTAGAAAGGATGTTGTACACTGCAGAAATCCTTGAAATAGAGTTCGTTCACATGAAACCAGTGTTTCAAACCACCAGAATTCACTGAAAAGTACTATTCAACTGTAAAACAGTTGAAAGACAGGTGTATATAGCTTCTCAAGTTCAGAGAAGAGTGTGTAAAGTTGTTTCTACATGTGGTGAAGTCCCACAAGTAGAAAAGAAGGCTCATTATGGGAAACAGCTAGAAATCAGTAGTCATTCAGAGCAAATACTAATGAATATCACAGAATAATGAGAGAACAAGTGTAAAAGACATCAAAATGTAAGTCTCTAGTCTAGAAAGGATGCTGTACACTGCACAAATCCTTGAAATAGAGGTAGTTCACATGAAACCAGTGTTTCAAACCACCGGATTTCACTGAAAAGTAGTATTTAACTGTAAAACAGTTGAAAGACAAGTTTATATAGCTTCGCAATTCCAGAGAAGAGAGTATAAAGTTGTTTCTACATGTGGTGAAGTCCCACAAGTAGAAAAGAAGGCCCATTATAGGAAACAGCTAGAAATCAGTAGTCATTCAGAGCCAATACTAATGAATATCACAGAATAGTGAGAGAACAAGTGTAAAAGACCTAAAAATGTAAGTTTCTAGTCTAGAAAGTATGCTATACTCTACAGAAATCCTTGAAATAGAGTTACTTCACAAGAAAACAGTGTTTCAACCCACTAGAATTCACTGAAAAGTAGTACTCAACTGTAAAACAGTTGAAAGACAAGTGTATATAGCTTCTCAAGTTCAGAGAAGAGTGTATAAAGTTGTTTCTACATGTGGTGAAGTCCCACAAGTAGAAAAGAAGGCCCATTATAGGAAACGGCTGGAAATCAGTAGTCATTCAGAGCAAATATTAATGAATATCACAGAATAGTGAGAGAACAAGTGTAAAAGACATCAAAATGAAAGTGTCTAGTCTAGAAAGCATGTTGTACACTGCAGAAATCTTTGAAATAGAGTTAGTTCACATGAAACGAGTGTTTCAAACCACCAGAATTCACTGAAAAGTAGTATTTAACTGTAAAACAGTTGAAAGACAGGTTTATATAGCTTCGCAAGTCCAGAGAAGAGTGTATAAAGTTGTTTCTACAAGTGGTTAAGTCCCACATGTAGAAAAGAAGGCCCAATATAGGAAACGGCTGAAAATCAGTAGTCATTCAGAGCAAATACTAATGAATATCACAGAATAGTGAGAGAGCAAGTGTAAAAGACATCAAAATGTAAGTCTCTAGTCTAGAAAGGATGCTGTACACTGCACAAATCCTTGAAATAGAGGTAGTTCACATGAAACCAGTGTTTGAAACCACCAGAATTCACTGAAAAGTAGTATTCAACTGTAAAACAGTTGAAAGACAAGTGTATATAGCTTCTCAAGTTCAGAGAAGAGTATATAAAGTTGTTTCTACATGTGGTGAAGTCCCACAAGTAGAAAAGAAGGCCCATTATAGGAAACAGCTAGAAATCAGTAGTCATTCAGAGCAAATACTAATGAATATCACAGAATAGTGAGAGAACTAGTTTAAAAGACACCAAAATGTAAGTCTCTAGTCTAGAAAGGATGTTGTACACTGCAGAAATCCTTGAAATAGAATTGGTTCACATGAAACCAGTATTTAAAAACACCAGAATTCACTGAAAAGTAGTATTTAAGTGTAAAACAGTTGAAAGACAAGTATATATAGCTTCTCAAGTTCAGAGAAGAGTGTATAAAGTTGTTTCTACATGTGGTGAAGTCCCACAAGTAGAGCAGAAGGCCCATTACAGGAAACAGCTAGAAATCAGTAGTAATTCAGAGGAAATACTGATGAATATCATAGAATTGTGTGAGAACAAGTGTAAAAGACATCAAAATGTAAGTCTCTAGTCTAGAAAGGATGTTGTACACTGCCGAAATCCTTGAAATAGAGTTATTTCACAAGAAAACAGTGTTTCAACCCACTAGAATTCACTGAAAAGTAGTACTCAACTGTAAAACTGTTGAAAGACAAGTGTATATAGCTTCTCAAGTTCAGAGAAGAGTGTATAAAGTTGTTTCTACATGTTTTGAAGTCCCACAAGTAGAAAAGAAGGCCCATTATAGGAAACGGCTGGAAATCAGTAGTCATTCAGAGCAAATACAAATGAATCTCACAGAATAGTGAGAGAACAAGTGTAAAAGACATCAAAATGAAAGTGTCTAGTCTAGAAAGCATGTTGTACACTGCAGAAATCTTTGAAATAGAGTTAGTTCACATGAAACGAGTGTTTCAAACCACCAGAATTCACTGAAAAGTAGTATTTAACTGTAAAACAGTTGAAAGACAAGTTTATATAGCTTCGCAAGTCCAGAGAAGAGTGTATAAAGTTGTTTCTACAAGTGGTGAAGTCCCACATGTAGAAAAGAAGGCCCATTATAGGAAACGGCTGGAAATCAGTAGTCATTCAGAGCAAATACTAATGAATATCACAGAATAGTGAGAGAACAAGTGTAAAAGACATCAAAATGTAAGTCTCTAGTCTAGAAAGGATGCTGTACACTGCACAAATCCTTGAAATAGAGGTAGTTCACATGAAACCAGTGTTTGAAACCACCAGAATTTACTGAAAAGTAGTATTCAACTGTAAAACAGTTGAAAGACAAGTGTATATAGCTTCTCAAGTTCAGAGTAGAGTGTATAAAGTTGTTTCTACATGTGGTGAAGTCCCACAAGTAGAAAAGAAGGCCCATTATGGGAAACAGCTAGAAATCAGTAGTCATTCAGAGCAAATACTAATGAATATCACAGAATAGTGAGAGAACAAGTGTAAAAGACATCAAAATGAAAGTGTCTAGTCTAGAAAGCATGTTGTACACTGCAGAAATCTTTGAAATAGAGTTAGTTCACATGAAACGAGTGTTTCAAACCACCAGAATTCACTGAAAAGTAGTATTTAACTGTAAAACAGTTGAAAGACAAGTTTATATAGCTTCGCAAGTCCAGAGAAGAGTGTATAAAGTTGTTTCTACATGTGGTGAAGTCCCACAAGTAGAAAAGAAGGCCCATTACAGGAAACAGCTAGAAATCAGTAGTCATTCAGAGCAAATACTAATGAATATCACCGAATAGTGAGAGAACAAGTGTAAAAGACATCAAAATGTAAGTTTCTCCTCTAGAAAGGATGCTATACACTACAGAAATACTTGAAATAGAGTTACTTCACAAGAAAACAGTGTTTTAACCCACTAGAATTCACTGAAAAGTAGTATTCAACTGTAAAACAGTTGAAAGACAAGTGTATATAGCTTCCCAAGTTCAGAGAAGAGTGTATAAAGTTGTTTCTACATGTGGTGAAGTCCCACAAGTAGAAAAGAAGGCCCATTATGGGAAACAGCTAGAAATCAGTAGTCATTCAGAGCAAATACTAATGAATATCACAGAAAAGTGAGAGAACAAGTGTAAAAGACATCAAAATGTAAGTCTCTAGTCTAGAAAGGATGTTGTACACTGCACAAATCCTTGAAATAGAGTTAGTTCACATGAAACCAGTGTTTGAAACAACCAGAATTCACTGAAAAGTAGTATTTAACTGTAAAACAGTTGAAAGACAGGTTTATATAGCTTCGCAAGTCCAGAGAAGAGTGTATAAAGTTGTTTCTACAAGTGGTTAAGTCCCACATGTAGAAAAGAAGGCCCAATATAGGAAACGGCTGAAAATCAGTAGTCATTCAGAGCAAATACTAATGAATATCACAGAATAGTGAGAGAGCAAGTGTAAAAGACATCAAAATGTAAGTCTCTAGTCTAGAAAGGATGCTGTACACTGCACAAATCCTTGAAATAGAGGTAGTTCACATGAAACCAGTGTTTGAAACCACCAGAATTCACTGAAAAATAGTATTCAACTGTAAAACAGTTGAAAGACAAGTGTATATAGCTTCTCAAGTTCAGAGAAGAGTATATAAAGTTGTTTCTACATGTGGTGAAGTCCCACAAGTAGAAAAGAAGGCCCATTATAGGAAACAGCTAGAAATCAGTAGTCATTCAGAGCAAATACTAATGAATATCACAGAATAGTGAGAGAACTAGTTTAAAAGACACCAAAATGTAAGTCTCTAGTCTAGAAAGGATGTTGTACACTGCAGAAATCCTTGAAATAGAATTGGTTCACATGAAACCAGTATTTAAAAACACCAGAATTCACTGAAAAGTAGTATTTAAGTGTAAAACAGTTGAAAGACAAGTGTATATAGCTTCTCAAGTTCAGAGAAGAGTGTATAAAGTTGTTTCTACATGTGGTGAAGTCCCACAAGTAGAAAAGAAGGCCCATTATGGGAAACAGCTAGAAATCAGTAGTCATTCAGAGCAAATACTAATGAATATCACAGAATAGTGAGAGAACATGTGTAAAAGACATCAAAATGTAAGTCTCTAGTCTAGAAAGGATGTTGTACACTGCACAAATCCTTGAAATAGAGTTAGTTCACATGAAACCAGTGTTTGAAACAACCAGAATTCACTGAAAGGTAGTATTCAACTGTAGAACAGTTGAAAGACAAGTGTATATAGCTTCTCAAGTTCAGAGAAGAGTGTATAAAGTTGTTCCTACATGTGGTGAAGTCCCACAAGTAGAAAAGAAGGCCCATTATAGGAAACAGCTAGAAATCAGTAGTCATTCAGAGCAAATACTAATGAATATCACAGAATAGTGAGAGAACTAGTGTAAAAGACACCAAAATGTAAGTCTCTACTCTAGAAAGGATGTTGTACACTGCAGAAATCCTTGAAATAGAGTTCGTTCACATGAAACCAGTGTTTCAAACCACCAGAATTCACTGAAAAGTACTATTCAACTGTAAAACAGTTGAAAGACAGGTGTATATAGCTTCTCAAGTTCAGAGAAGAGTGTGTAAAGTTGTTTCTACATGTGGTGAAGTCCCACAAGTAGAAAAGAAGGCTCATTATGGGAAACAGCTAGAAATCAGTAGTCATTCAGAGCAAATACTAATGAATATCACAGAATAATGAGAGAACAAGTGTAAAAGACATCAAAATGTAAGTCTCTAGTCTAGAAAGGATGCTGTACACTGCACAAATCCTTGAAATAGAGGTAGTTCACATGAAACCAGTGTTTCAAACCACCGGATTTCACTGAAAAGTAGTATTTAACTGTAAAACAGTTGAAAGACAAGTTTATATAGCTTCGCAATTCCAGAGAAGAGAGTATAAAGTTGTTTCTACATGTGGTGAAGTCCCACAAGTAGAAAAGAAGGCCCATTATAGGAAACAGCTAGAAATTAGTAGTCATTCAGGGCAAATACTAATGAATATCACAGAATAGTGAGAGAACATGTGTAAAAGACATCAAAATGTAAGTCTCTAGTCTAGAAAGGATGTTGTACACTGCACAAATCCTTGAAATAGAGTTAGTTCACATGAAACCAGTGTTTCAAACCACCAGAATTCACTGAAAAGTACTATTCAACTGTAAAACAGTTGAAAGACAGGTGTATAAAGCTTCTCAAGTTCAGAGAAGAGTGTGTAAAGTTGTTTCTACATGTGGTGAAGTCCCACAAGTAGAAAAGAAGGCCCATTATGGGAAACAGCTAGAAATCAGTAGTCATTCAGAGCCAATACTAATGAATATCACAGAATAGTGAGAGAACAAGTGTAAAAGACCTAAAAATGTAAGTTTCTAGTCTAGAAAGTATGCTATACTCTACAGAAATCCTTGAAATAGAGTTACTTCACAAGAAAACAGTGTTTCAACCCACTAGAATTCACTGAAAAGTAGTACTCAACTGTAAAACAGTTGAAAGACAAGTGTATATAGCTTCTCAAGTTCAGAGAAGAGTGTATAAAGTTGTTTCTACATGTGGTGAAGTCCCACAAGTAGAAAAGAAGGCCCATTATAGGAAACGGCTGGAAATCAGTAGTCATTCAGAGCAAATATTAATGAATATCACAGAATAGTGAGAGAACAAGTGTAAAAGACATCAAAATGAAAGTGTCTAGTCTAGAAAGCATGTTGTACACTGCAGAAATCTTTGAAATAGAGTTAGTTCACATGAAACGAGTGTTTCAAACCACCAGAATTCACTGAAAAGTAGTATTTAACTGTAAAACAGTTGAAAGACAGGTTTATATAGCTTCGCAAGTCCAGAGAAGAGTGTATAAAGTTGTTTCTACAAGTGGTTAAGTCCCACATGTAGAAAAGAAGGCCCAATATAGGAAACGGCTGAAAATCAGTAGTCATTCAGAGCAAATACTAATGAATATCACAGAATAGTGAGAGAGCAAGTGTAAAAGACATCAAAATGTAAGTCTCTAGTCTAGAAAGGATGCTGTACACTGCACAAATCCTTGAGATAGAGGTAGTTCACATGAAACCAGTGTTTGAAACCACCAGAATTCACTGAAAAGTAGTATTCAACTGTAAAACAGTTGAAAGACAAGTGTATATAGCTTCTCAAGTTCAGAGAAGAGTATATAAAGTTGTTTCTACATGTGGTGAAGTCCCACAAGTAGAAAAGAAGGCCCATTATAGGAAACAGCTAGAAATCAGTAGTCATTCAGAGCAAATACTAATGAATATCACAGAATAGTGAGAGAACTAGTTTAAAAGACACCAAAATGTAAGTCTCTAGTCTAGAAAGGATGTTGTACACTGCAGAAATCCTTGAAATAGAATTGGTTCACATGAAACCAGTATTTAAAAACACCAGAATTCACTGAAAAGTAGTATTTAAGTGTAAAACAGTTGAAAGACAAGTATATATAGCTTCTCAAGTTCAGAGAAGAGTGTATAAAGTTGTTTCTACATGTGGTGAAGTCCCACAAGTAGAGCAGAAGGCCCATTACAGGAAACAGCTAGAAATCAGTAGTAATTCAGAGGAAATACTGATGAATATCATAGAATTGTGTGAGAACAAGTGTAAAAGACATCAAAATGTAAGTCTCTAGTCTAGAAAGGATGTTGTACACTGCCGAAATCCTTGAAATAGAGTTATTTCACAAGAAAACAGTGTTTCAACCCACTAGAATTCACTGAAAAGTAGTACTCAACTGTAAAACTGTTGAAAGACAAGTGTTTATAGCTTCTCAAGTTCAGAGAAGAGTGTATAAAGTTGTTTCTACATGTTTTGAAGTCCCACAAGTAGAAAAGAAGGCCCATTATAGGAAACGGCTGGAAATCAGTAGTCATTCAGAGCAAATACAAATGAATCTCACAGAATAGTGAGAGAACAAGTGTAAAAGACATCAAAATGAAAGTGTCTAGTCTAGAAAGCATGTTGTACACTGCAGAAATCTTTGAAATAGAGTTAGTTCACATGAAACGAGTGTTTCAAACCACCAGAATTCACTGAAAAGTAGTATTTAACTGTAAAACAGTTGAAAGACAAGTTTATATAGCTTCGCAAGTCCAGAGAAGAGTGTATAAAGTTGTTTCTACAAGTGGTGAAGTCCCACATGTAGAAAAGAAGGCCCATTATAGGAAACGGCTGGAAATCAGTAGTCATTCAGAGCAAATACTAATGAATATCACAGAATAGTGAGAGAACAAGTGTAAAAGACATCAAAATGTAAGTCTCTAGTCTAGAAAGGATGCTGTACACTGCACAAATCCTTGAAATAGAGGTAGTTCACATGAAACCAGTGTTTGAAACCACCAGAATTTACTGAAAAGTAGTATTCAACTGTAAAACAGTTGAAAGACAAGTGTATATAGCTTCTCAAGTTCAGAGTAGAGTGTGTAAAGTTGTTTCTACATGTGGTGAAGTCCCACAAGTAGAAAAGAAGGCCCATTATGGGAAACAGCTAGAAATCAGTAGTCATTCAGAGCAAATACTAATGAATATCACAGAATAGTGAGAGAACAAGTGTAAAAGACATCAAAATGTAAGTTTCTTGTCTAGAAAGGATGCTATACACTACAGAAATCCTTGAAATAGAGTTACTTCACAAGAAAACAGTGTTTCAACCCACTAGAATTCACTGAAAAGTAGTATTCAACTGTAAAACAGTTGAAAGACAAGTGTATATAGCTTCTCAAGTTCAGAGAAGAGTGTATAAAGTTGTTTCTACATGTGGTGAAGTCCCACAAGTAGAAAAGAAGGCCCATTACAGGAAACAGCTAGAAATCAGTAGTCATTCAGAGCAAATACTAATGAATATCACCGAATAGTGAGAGAACAAGTGTAAAAGACATCAAAATGTAAGTTTCTCCTCTAGAAAGGATGCTATACACTACAGAAATACTTGAAATAGAGTTACTTCACAAGAAAACAGTGTTTTAACCCACTAGAATTCACTGAAAAGTAGTATTCAACTGTAAAACAGTTGAAAGACAAGTGTATATAGCTTCCCAAGTTCAGAGAAGAGTGTATAAAGTTGTTTCTACATGTGGTGAAGTCCCACAAGTAGAAAAGAAGGCCCATTATGGGAAACAGCTAGAAATCAGTAGTCATTCAGAGCAAATACTAATGAATATCACAGAATAGTGAGAGAACAAGTGTAAAAGACATCAAAATGTAAGTCTCTAGTCTAGAAAGGATGTTGTACACTGCACAAATCCTTGAAATAGAGTTAGTTCACATGAAACCAGTGTTTGAAACAACCAGAATTCACTGAAAAGTAGTATTTAACTGTAAAACAGTTGAAAGACAGGTTTATATAGCTTCGCAAGTCCAGAGAAGAGTGTATAAAGTTGTTTCTACAAGTGGTTAAGTCCCACATGTAGAAAAGAAGGCCCAATATAGGAAACGGCTGAAAATCAGTAGTCATTCAGAGCAAATACTAATGAATATCACAGAATAGTGAGAGAGCAAGTGTAAAAGACATCAAAATGTAAGTCTCTAGTCTAGAAAGGATGCTGTACACTGCACAAATCCTTGAAATAGAGGTAGTTCACATGAAACCAGTGTTTGAAACCACCAGAATTCACTGAAAAATAGTATTCAACTGTAAAACAGTTGAAAGACAAGTGTATATAGCTTCTCAAGTTCAGAGAAGAGTATATAAAGTTGTTTCTACATGTGGTGAAGTCCCACAAGTAGAAAAGAAGGCCCATTATAGGAAACAGCTAGAAATCAGTAGTCATTCAGAGCAAATACTAATGAATATCACAGAATAGTGAGAGAACTAGTTTAAAAGACACCAAAATGTAAGTCTCTAGTCTAGAAAGGATGTTGTACACTGCAGAAATCCTTGAAATAGAATTGGTTCACATGAAACCAGTATTTAAAAACACCAGAATTCACTGAAAAGTAGTATTTAAGTGTAAAACAGTTGAAAGACAAGTGTATATAGCTTCTCAAGTTCAGAGAAGAGTGTATAAAGTTGTTTCTACATGTGGTGAAGTCCCACAAGTAGAAAAGAAGGCCCATTATGGGAAACAGCTAGAAATCAGTAGTCATTCAGAGCAAATACTAATGAATATCACAGAATAGTGAGAGAACATGTGTAAAAGACATCAAAATGTAAGTCTCTAGTCTAGAAAGGATGTTGTACACTGCACAAATCCTTGAAATAGAGTTAGTTCACATGAAACCAGTGTTTGAAACAACCAGAATTCACTGAAAGGTAGTATTCAACTGTAGAACAGTTGAAAGACAAGTGTATATAGCTTCTCAAGTTCAGAGAAGAGTGTATAAAGTTGTTCCTACATGTGGTGAAGTCCCACAAGTAGAAAAGAAGGCCCATTATAGGAAACAGCTAGAAATCAGTAGTCATTCAGAGCAAATACTAATGAATATCACAGAATAGTGAGAGAACTAGTGTAAAAGACACCAAAATGTAAGTCTCTACTCTAGAAAGGATGTTGTACACTGCAGAAATCCTTGAAATAGAGTTCGTTCACATGAAACCAGTGTTTCAAACCACCAGAATTCACTGAAAAGTACTATTCAACTGTAAAACAGTTGAAAGACAGGTGTATATAGCTTCTCAAGTTCAGAGAAGAGTGTGTAAAGTTGTTTCTACATGTGGTGAAGTCCCACAAGTAGAAAAGAAGGCTCATTATGGGAAACAGCTAGAAATCAGTAGTCATTCAGAGCAAATACTAATGAATATCACAGAATAATGAGAGAACAAGTGTAAAAGACATCAAAATGTAAGTCTCTAGTCTAGAAAGGATGCTGTACACTGCACAAATCCTTGAAATAGAGGTAGTTCACATGAAACCAGTGTTTCAAACCACCGGATTTCACTGAAAAGTAGTATTTAACTGTAAAACAGTTGAAAGACAAGTTTATATAGCTTCGCAATTCCAGAGAAGAGAGTATAAAGTTGTTTCTACATGTGGTGAAGTCCCACAAGTAGAAAAGAAGGCCCATTATAGGAAACAGCTAGAAATTAGTAGTCATTCAGGGCAAATACTAATGAATATCACAGAATAGTGAGAGAACAAGTGTAAAAGACATCAAAATGTAAGTCTCTAGTCTAGAACGGTTGTTGTAGACTGCAGAAATCCTTGAAATAGAGTTACTTCACAAGAAAACAGTGTTTCAACCCACTAGAATTCACTGAAAAGTAGTATTTAACTGTAATACTGTTGAAAGACAAGTGTATATAGCTTCTCAAGTTCAGAGAAGAGTGTATAAAGTTGTTTCTACATGTGGTGAAGTCCCACAAGTAGAAAAGAAGGCCCATTATAGGAAACGGCTAGAAATCAGTAGTCATTCAGAGCAAATACTAATGAATATCACAGAATAGTGAGAGAACAAGTGTAAAAGACATTAAAATGAATGTGTCTTCTCTAGAAAGGATGTTGTACACTGCAGAAATCCTTGAAATAGAGTTAGTTCACAAGAAACCAGTGTTTGAAACTACCAGAATTCCCTGAAAAGTAGTTCTCAACTGTAAAACAGTTGAAAGACAAGTGTATATAGCTTCTCAAGTTCAGAGAAGAGTGTATAAAGTTGTTTCTACATGTGGTGAAGTCCCACAAGTAGAAAAGAAGGCCCATTATGGGAAAAAGCTAGAAAGCATTAGTAATTCAGAGCAAATACTAATGAATATCAGAGAATAATGAGAGAACAAGTGTAAAAGACATCAAAATGTAAGTCTCTAGTCTAGAAAGGTTGTTGTACACTGCTGAAATCATTGAAATAGAGTTACTTCACAAGAAAACAGTGTTTCAACCCACTAGAATTCACTGAAAAGTAGTACTCAACTGTAAAACAGTTGAAAGACAAGTGTATATAGCTTCTCAAGTTCAGAGAAGAGTGTATAAAGTTGTTTCTACAAGTGGTGAAGTCCCACAAGTAGAAAAGAAGGCCCATTATAGGAAACAGCTAGAAATCAGTAGTCATTCATAGCAAATACTAATGACTATCACAGAATAGTGAGAGAACAAGTGTGAAAGACATAAAAATGAAAGTGTCTTGTCTAGAAAGGATGATGTACACTGCAGAAATCCTTGAAAAAGAGTTAGTTCACATGAAACCAGTGTTTCAAACTAACAGAATTCACTGAAAAGTAGTACTCAACTGTAAAACAGTTGAAAGACAAGTTTATATAGCTTCGCAATTCCAGAGAAGAGAGTATAAAGTTGTTTCTACATGTGGTGAAGTCCCACAAGTAGAAAAGAAGGCCCATTATGGGAAACAGCTAGAAATCAGTAGTCATTCAGAGCAAATACTAATGAATATCACAGAATAGTGAGAGAACAAGTGTAAAAGACATAAAAATGTAAGTTTCTAGTCTAGAAAGGATGCTATACACTACAGAAATCCTTGAAATAGAGTTACTTCACAAGAAAACAGTGTTTCAACCCACTAGAATTCACTGAAAAGTAGTATTCAACTGTAAAACAGTTGAAAGACAAGTGTATATAGCTTCTCAAGTTCAGAGAAGGGTGTATAAAGTTGTTTCTACATGTGGTGAAGTCCCACAAGTAGTAAAGAAGGCCCATTATGGGAAACGGCTATAAATCCGTAGTCATTCAGAGCAAATTCTAATGAATATCACAGAATAGTGAGAGAACAAGTGTAAAAGACATCAAAATGTAAGGTTCTAGTCTAGAAAGGATGTTGTACACTGCAGAAATCCTTGAAATAGAGTTAGTTCACATGAAACCAGTGTTTCAAACCACCAGAATTCACTGAAAAGTAGTACGCAACTGTAAAACAGTTGAAAGACAAGTGTATATAGCTTCTCAAGTCCAGAGAAGAGAGTATAAAGTTGTTTCTACATGTGGTGAAGTCCCACAAGTAGAAAAGAAGGCCCATTATAGGAAACAGCTAGAAATTAGTAGTCATTCAGGGCAAATACTAATGAATATCACAGAATAGTGAGAGAACAAGTGTAAAAGACATCAAAATGAATGTGTCTTCTCTAGAAAGTATGTTGTACACTGCAGAAATCCTTGAAATAGAGTTAGTTCACATGAAACCAGTGTTTCAAACCACCAGAATTCACTGAAAAGTAGTATTTAACTGTAAAACAGTTGAAAGACAAGTTTATATAGCTTTGTAAGTCCAGAGAAGAGTGTATAAAGTTGTTTCTACATGTGGTGAAGTCCCACAAGTAGAAAAGAAGGCCCATTATGGGAAACAGCTAGAAATCAGTAGTCATTCAGAGCAAATACTAATGAATATCACAGAATAGTGAGAGAACAAGTGTAAAAGATATCAAAATGTAAGTTTCTAGTCTAGAAAGGATGCTGTACACTACAGAAATCCTTGAAATAGAGTTACTTCACAAGAAAACAGTGTTTCAACCCACTAGAATTCACTGAAAAGTAGTATTCAACTGTAAAACAGTTGAAAGACAAATGTATATAGCTTCTCAAGTTCAGAGAAGGGTGTATAAAGTTGTTTCTACATGTGGTGAAGTCCCACAAGTAGAAAAGAAGGCCCATTATGGGAAACAGCTAGAAATCAGTAGTCATTCAGAGCAAATACTAAAGAATATCACAGAATAGTGAGAGAACAAGTGTAAAAGACATCAAAATGTACGTTTCTAGTCTAGAAAGGATGCTATACACTACAGAAATCCTTGAAATAGAGTTACTTCACAAGAAAACAGTGTTTCAACCCACTAGAATTCACTGAAAAGTAGTATTCAACTGTAAAACAGTTGAAAGACAAGTGTATATAGCTTCTCAAGTTCAGAGAAGAGTGTATAAAGTTGTTTCTACATGTGGTGAACTCCCACAAGTAGAAAAGAAGGCCCATTATAGGAAACAGCTAGAAATCAGTAGTCATTCAAGGCAAATACTAATGACTATCACAGAATAGTGAGAGAACAAGTGTAAAAGACATCAAAATTAAAGTGTTTTGTCTAGAAAGGATGTTGTACACTGCACAAATCCTTGAAATAGAGTTAGTTCACATGAAACCAGTGTTTGAAACGACCAGAATTCACTGAAAAGTAGTATTCAACTGTAAAACAGTTGAAAGACAAGTGTATATAGCTTCTCAAGTTCAGAAAAGAGTGTATAAAGTTGTTTCTACATGTGGTGATGTCCCACAAGTAGTAAAGAAGGCCCATTATGGGAAACGGCTAGAAATCCGTAGTCATTCAGAGCAAATACTAATGAATATCACAGAATAGTGAGAGAACAAGTGTAAAAGACATCAAAATGTAAGTCTCTAGTCTAGAAAGGATGTTGTACACTGCACAAATCCTTGAAATAGAGTTAGTTCACATGAAACCAGTGTTTGAAACCACCAGAATTCACTGAAAAGTAGTACTCAACTGTAAAACAGTTGAAGGACAAGTTTATATAGCTTCGCAATTCCAGAGAAGAGAGTATAAAGTTGTTTCTACATGTGGTGAAGTCCCACAAGTAGAAAAGAAGGCCCATTATAGGAAACAGCTAGAAATTAGTAGTCATTCAGGGCAAATACTAATGAATATCACAGAATAGTGAGAGAACAAGTGTAAAAGACATCAAAATGTAAGTCTCTAGTCTAGAACGGTTGTTGTACACTGCAGAAATCCTTGAAATAGAGTTACTTCACAAGAAAACAGTGTTTCAACCCACTAGAATTCACTGAAAAGTAGTATTCAACTGTAAAACTGTTGAAAGACAAGTGTATATAGCTTCTCAAGTTCAGAGAAGAGTGTATAAAGTTGTTTCTACATGTGGTGAAGTCCCTCAAGTAGAAAAGAAGGCCCATTATAGGAAACGGCTAGAAATCAGTAGTCATTCAGAGCAAATACTAATGAATATCACAGAATAGTTTGAGAACAAGTGTAAAAGACATCAAAATGAATGTGTCTTCTCTAGAAAGGATGTTGTACACTGCAGAAATCCTTGAAATAGAGTTAGTTCACATGAAACCAGTGTTTGAAACTACCAGAATTCACTGAAAAGTAGTACTCAACTGTAAAACAGTTGAAAGACAAGTGTATATAGCTTCTCAAGTTCAGAGAAGGGTGTATAAAGTTGTTTCTACATGTGGTGAAGTCCCACAAGTAGAAAAGAAGGCCCATTATGGGAAAAAGCTAGAAAGCATTAGTAATTCAGAGCAAATACTAATGAATATCAGAGAATAATGAGAGAACAAGTGTAAAAGACATCAAAATGTAAGTCTCTAGTCTAGAAAGGTTGTTGTACACTGCAGAAATCATTGAAATAGAGTTACTTCACAAGAAAACAGTGTTTCAACCCACTAGAATTCACTGAAAAGTAGTACTCAACTGTAAAACAGTTGAAAGACAAGTGTATATAGCTTCTCAAGTTCAGAGAAAAGTGTATAAAGTTGTTTCTACATGTGGTTAAGTCCCACAAGTAGAAAAGAAGGCCCATTATAGGAAACAGCTAGAAATCAGTAGTCATTCATAGCTAATACTAATGATTATCACAGAATAGTGAGAGAACAAGTGTGAAAGACATAAAAATGAAAGTGTCTTGTCTAGAAAGGATGATGTACACTGCAGAAATCCTTGAAAAAGAGTTAGTTCACATGAAACCAGTGTTTCAAACCACCAGAATTCACTGAAAAGTAGTACGCAACTGTAAAACAGTTGAAAGACAAGTGTATATAGCTTCTCAAGTTCAGAAAAGAGTGTATAAAGTTGTTTCTACATGTGGTGATGTCCCACAAGTAGTAAAGAAGGCCCATTATGGGAAACGGCTAGAAATCAGTAGTCATTCATAGCAAATACTAATGAATATCACAGAATAGTGAGAGAACAAGTGTAAAAGACATCAAAATGTAAGTTTCTAGTCTAGAAAGGATGCTATACACTACAGAAATCCTTCAAATAGAGTTACTTCACAAGAAAACAGTGTTTCAACCCACTAGAATTCACTGAAAAGTAGTATTCAACTGTAAAACAGTTGAAAGACAAGTGTATATAGCTTCTCAAGTTCAGAGAAGAGTGTATAAAGTTGTTTCTACATGTGGTGAAGTCCCACAAGTAGAAAAGAAGGCCCATTATAGGAAACGGCTGGAAATCAGTAGTCATTCAGAGCAAATACTAATGACTATCACAGAATAGTGAGAGAACAAGTGTAAAAGACATCAAAATGAAAGTGTCTAGTCTAGAAAGGATGTTGTACACTGCAGAAATCCTTGAAATAGAGTTAGTTCACATGAAACTAGTGTTTCAAACCACCAGAATTCACTGAAAAGTAGTATTTAACTCTAAAACAGTTGAAAGACAAGTTTATATAGCTTCGCATGTCCACAGAAGAGTGTATAAAGTTGTTTCTACATGTGGTGATGTCCCACAAGTAGAAAAGAAGGCCCGTTATGGGAAACAGCTAGAAATCAGTAGTCATTCAGAGCAAATACTAATGAATATCACAGAATAGTGAGAGAACAAGTGTAAAAGACATCAAAATGAAAGTGTCTTGTCTAGAAAGGATGATGTACACTGCAGAAATCCTTGAAATAGAGTTAGTTCACATGAAACGAGTGTTTCAAACCACCAGAATTCACTGAAAAGTAGTATTTAACTGTAAAACAGTTGAAAAACAAGTTTATATAGCTTCGCATGTCCACAGAAGAGTGTATAAAGTTGTTTCTACAAGAGTTGAAGTCCCACAAGTAGAAAAGAAGGCCGATTATGGGAAACAGCTAGAAATCAGTAGTCATTCAGAGCCAATACTAATGAATATCACAGAATAGTGAGAGAACATGTGTAAAAGACATCAAAATGTAAGTATCAAGTCTAGAAAGGATGTTGTACACTGCACAAATCCTTGAAATAGAGGTAGTTCACATGAAACCAGTGTTTAAAACCACCAGAATTCACTGAAAAGTAGTATTCAACTGTAAAACAGTTGAAAGACAAGTTTATATAGCTTTGTAAGTCCAGAGAAGAGTGTATAAAGTTGTTTCTACATGTGGTGAAGTCCCACAAGTAGAAAAGAAGGCCCATTATGGGAAACGGCTAGAAATCAGTAGTCATTCAGAGCAAATACTAATGAATATCACAGAATAGTGAGAGAACAAGTGTAAAAGACATCAAATGTAAGTCTTTAGTCTAGAAAGGATGTTGTACACTGCACAAATCCTTGAAATAGAGTTAGTTCACATGAAACCAGTGTTTGAAACCACCAGAATTCACTGAGGAGTAGTATTCAACTGTAAAACAGTTGAAAGACAAGTGTATATAGCTTCTCAAGTTCAGAGAAGAGCGTATAAAGTTGTTTCTACATGTGGTGAAGTCCCACAAGTAGAAAAGACGGCCCATTATAGGAAACAGGTAGAAATCAGTAGTCATTCATAGCAAATACTAATGACTATCACAGAATAGTGAGAGAACAAGTGTGAAAGACATAAAAATGAAAGTGTCTTGTCTAGAAAGGTTGTTGTACACTGCAGAAATCCTTGAAAAAGAGTTAGTTCACATGAAACCAGTGTTTCAAACCACCAGAATTCACTGAAAAGTAGTACTCAACGGTAAAACAGTTGAAAGACAAGTTTATATAGCTTTGTAAGTCCAGAGAAGAGTGTATAAAGTTGTTTCTACATGTGGTGAAATCCCACAAGTAGAAAAGAAGGCCCATTACGGGAAACAGCTAGAAATCAGTAGTCATTCAGAGCAAATACTAATGAATATCACAGAATAGTGAGAGAACAAGTGTAAAAGACATCAAAATGTAAGTTTCTAGTCCTAGAAAGGATGCTATACACTACAGAAATATATGAAATAGAGTTACTTCACAAGAAAACAGTGTTTCAACCCACTAGAATTCACTGAAAAGTAGTATTCAACTGTAAAACAGTTGAAAGACAAGTGTATATAGCTTCTCAAGTTCAGAGAAGGGTGTATAAAGTTGTTTCTACATGTGGTGAAGTCCCACAAGTAGAAAAGAAGGCGTATTATGGGAAACAGCTAGAAATCAGTAGTCATTCAGAGCAAATACTAATGAATATCACAGAATAATGAGAGAACAAGTGTAAAAGACATCAAAATGTAAGTTTCTAGTCTAGAAAGGATGCTATACACTACAGAAATCCTTGAAATAGAGTTACTTCACAGGAAAACAGTGTTTCAACCCACGAGAATTCACTGAAAAGTAGTATTCAACTGTAAAACAGTTGAAAGACAAGTGTATATAGCTTCTCAAGTTCAGAGAAGAGTGTATAAAGTTGTTTCTACATGTGGTGAAGTCCCACAAGTAGAAAAGAAGGCGCATTATGGGAAACAGCTAGAAATCAGTAGTCATTGAGAGCAAATACTAATGAATATCACAGAATAGTGAGAGAACAAGTGTAAAAGACATCAAAATGAAAGTGTCTTGTCTAGAAAGGATGATGTACACTGCAGAAATCCTTGAAATAGAGTTAGTTCACATGAAACGAGTGTTTCAAACCGCCAGAATTCACTGAAAAGTAGTATTTAACTGTAAAACAGTTGAAAAACAAGTTTATATAGCTTCGCATGTCCACAGAAGAGTGTATAAAGTTGTTTCTACAAGAGTTGAAGTCCCACAAGTAGAAAAGAAGGCCCATTATGGGAAACAGCTAGAAATCAGTAGTCATTCAGAGCAAATGCTAATGAATATCACAGAATAGTGAGAGAACAAGTGTAAAAGACATGAAAATGTAAGTATCAAGTCTAGAAAGGATGTTGTACACTGCACAAATCCTTGAAATAGAGTTAGTTCATATGAAACAAGTGTTTGAAACGACCAGAATTCACTGAAAAGTAGTATTCAACTGTAAAACAGTTGAAAGACAAGTGTATATAGCTTCTCAAGATCAGAGAAGAGTGTATAAAGTTGTTTCTACAGTTGGTGATGTCCCACAAGTAGAAAAGAAGGCCCATTATGGGAAATGGCTAGAAATCAGTAGTCATTCAGAGCAAATACTAATGAATATCAGAGAATAATGAGAGAACAAGTGTAAAAGACATCAAAATGTAAGTCTCTAGTCTAGAAAGGATGTTGTACACTGCACAAATCCTTGAAATAGAGTTAGTTCACATGAAACCAGTGTTTGAAACGACCAGAATTCACTGAAAAGTAGTATTCAACTGTAAAATAGTTGAAAGACAAGTGTATATAGCTTCTCAAGTTCAGAGAAGAGTGTATAAAGTTGTTTTTACATGTGGTGATGTCCCACAAGTAGAAAAGAAGGCTCATTATGGGAAACGGCTAGAAATCAGTAGTCATTCAGAGCAAATACTAATGAATATCACAGAATAGTGAGAGAACCAGTGTAAAAGACATCAAAATGTAAGTCTCTAGACTAGAAAGGATGTTGTACACTGCAGAAATCCTTGAAATAGAGTTAGTTCACATGAAACCAGTGTTTGAAACCACCAGAATTCACTGAGGAGTAGTATTCAACTGTAAAACAGTTGAAAGACAAGTGTATATAGCTTCTCAAGTTCAGAGAAGAGCGTATAAAGTTGTTTCTACATGTGGTGAAGTCCCACAAGTAGAAAAGACGGCCCATTATAGGAAACAGGTAGAAATCAGTAGTCATTCATAGCAAATATAATGACTATCACAGAATAGTGAGAGAACAAGTGTGAAAGACATAAAAATGAAAGTGTCTTGTCTAGAAAGGTTGTTGTACACTGCAGAAATCCTTGAAATAGAGTTAGTTCACATGAATCCAGTGTTTCAAACCACCAGAATTCACTGAAGAGTAGTACTCAACTGTAAAACAGTTGAAAGACAAGTTTATATAGCTTTGTAAGTCCAGAGAAGAGTGTATAAAGTTGTTTCTACATGTGGTGAAATCCCACAAGAAGAAAAGAAGGCCCATTACGGGAAACAGCTAGAAATCAGTAGTCATTCAGAGCAAATACTAATGAATATCACAGAATAGTGAGAGAACAAGTGTAAAAGACATCAAAATGTAAGTTTCTAGTCCTAGAACGGTTGTTGTACACTGCAGAAATCCTTGAAATAGAGTTACTTCACAAGAAAACAGTGTTTCAACCCACTAGAATTCACTGAAAAGTAGTATTTAACTGTAATACTGTTGAAAGACAAGTGTATATAGCTTCTCAAGTTCAGAGAAGAGTGTATAAAGTTGTTTCTACATGTGGTGAAGTCCCACAAGTAGAAAAGAAGGCCCATTATAGGAAACGGCTAGAAATCAGTAGTCATTCAGAGCAAATACTAATGAATATCACAGAATAGTGAGAGAACAAGTGTAAAAGACATTAAAATGAATGTGTCTTCTCTAGAAAGGATGTTGTACACTGCAGAAATCCTTGAAATAGAGTTAGTTCACAAGAAACCAGTGTTTGAAACTACCAGAATTCACTGAAAAGTAGTACTCAACTGTAAAACAGTTGAAAGACAAGTGTATATAGCTTCTCAAGTTCAGAGAAGAGTGTATAAAGTTGTTTCTACATGTGGTGAAGTCCCACAAGTAGAAAAGAAGGCCCATTATGGGAAAAAGCTAGAAAGCATTAGTAATTCAGAGCAAATACTAATGAATATCAGAGAATAATGAGAGAACAAGTGTAAAAGACATCAAAATGTAAGTCTCTAGTCTAGAAAGGTTGTTGTACACTGCTGAAATCATTGAAATAGAGTTACTTCACAAGAAAACAGTGTTTCAACCCACTAGAATTCACTGAAAAGTAGTACTCAACTGTAAAACTGTTGAAAGACAAGTGTATATAGCTTCTCAAGTTCAGAGAAGAGTGTATAAAGTTGTTTCTACATGTGGTGAAGTCCCACAAGTAGAAAAGAAGGCCCATTATAGGAAACGGCTAGAAATCAGTAGTCATTCAGAGCAAATACTAATGAATATCACAGAATAGTGAGAGAACAAGTGTAAAAGACATTAAAATGAATGTGTCTTCTCTAGAAAGGATGTTGTACACTGCAGAAATCCTTGAAATAGAGTTAGTTCACAAGAAACCAGTGTTTGAAACTACCAGAATTCACTGAAAAGAGGTACTCAACTGTAAAACAGTTGAAAGACAAGTGTATATAGCTTCTCAAGTTCAGAGAAGAGTGTATAAAGTTGTTTCTACATGTGGTGAAGTCCCACAAGTAGAAAAGAAGGCCCATTATGGGAAAAAGCTAGAAAGCATTAGTAATTCAGAGCAAATACTAATGAATATCAGAGAATAATGAGAGAACAAGTGTAAAAGACATCAAAATGTAAGTCTCTAGTCTAGAAAGGTTGTTGTACACTGCTGAAATCATTGAAATAGAGTTACTTCACAAGAAAACAGTGTTTCAACCCACTAGAATTCACTGAAAAGTAGTACTCAACTGTAAAACTGTTGAAAGACAAGTGTATATAGCTTCTCAAGTTCAGAGAAGAGTGTATAAAGTTGTTTCTACATGTGGGGAAGTCCCACAAGTAGAAAAGAAGGCCCATTATAGGAAACGGCTAGAAATCAGTAGTCATTCAGAGCAAATACTAATGAATATCACAGAATAGTGAGAGAACAAGTGTAAAAGACATCAAAATGAATGTGTCTTCTCTAGAAAGGATGTTGTACACTGCAGAAATCCTTGAAATAGAGTTAGTTCACATGAAACCAGTGTTTCAAACCACCAGAATTCACTGAAAAGTAGTATTTAACTGTAAAACAGTTGAAAGACAAGTTTATATAGCTTTGTAAGTCCAGAGAAGAGTGTATAAAGTTGTTTCTACATGTGGTGAAGTCCCACAAGTAGAAAAGAAGGCCCATTATGGGAAACAGCTAGAAATCAGTAGTCATTCAGAGCAAATACTAATGAATATCACAGAATAGTGAGAGAACAAGTGTAAAAGATATCAAAATGTAAGTTTCTAGTCTAGAAAGAATGCTGTACACTACAGAAATCCTTGAAATAGAGTTACTTCACAAGAAAACAGTGTTTCAACCCACTAGAATTCACTGAAAAGTAGTATTCAACTGTAAAACAGTTGAAAGACAAATGTATATAGCTTCTCAAGTTCAGAGAAGGGTGTATAAAGTTGTTTCTACATGTGGTGAAGTCCCACAAGTAGAAAAGAAGGCCCATTATGGGAAACAGCTAGAAATCAGTAGTCATTCAGAGCAAATAATAATGAATATCACAGAATAGTGAGAGAACAAGTGTAAAAGACATCAAAATGTACGTTTCTAGTCTAGAAAGGATGCTATACACTACAGAAATCCTTGAAATAGAGTTACTTCACAAGAAAACAGTGTTTCAACCCACTAGAATTCACTGAAAAGTAGTATTCAACTGTAAAACAGTTGAAAGACAAGTGTATATAGCTTCTCAAGTTCAGAGAAGAGTGTATAAAGTTGTTTCTACATGTGGTGAACTCCCACAAGTAGAAAAGAAGGCCCATTATAGGAAACAGCTAGAAATCAGTAGTCATTGAAGGCAAATACTAATGACTATCACAGAATAGTGAGAGAACAAGTGTAAAAGACATCAAAATGAAAGTGTCTTGTCTAGAAAGGATGTTGTACACTGCACAAATCCTTGAAATAGAGTTAGTTCACATGAAACCAGTGTTTGAAACGACCAGAATTCACTGAGGAGTAGTATTCAACTGTAAAACAGTTGAAAGACAAGTGTATATAGCTTCTCAAGTTCAGAGAAGAGTGTATAAAGTTGTTTCTACATGTGGTGAAGTCCCACAAGTAGAAAAGAAGGCCCATTATAGGAAACAGCTAGAAATTAGTAGTCATTCAGGGCAAATACTAATGAATATCACAGAATAGTGAGAGAACAAGTGTAAAAGACATCAAAATGTAAGTCTCTAGTCTAGAACGGTTGTTGTACACTGCTGAAATCATTGAAATAGAGTTACTTCACAAGAAAACAGTGTTTCAACCCACTAGAATTCACTGAAAAGTAGTACTCAACTGTAAAACAGTTGAAAGACAAGTGTATATAGCTTCTCAAGTTCAGAGAAGAGTGTATCAAGTTGTTTCTACATGTGGTGAAGTCCCACAAGTAGAAAAGAAGGCCCATTATAGGAAACAGCTAGAAATCAGTAGTCATTCATAGCAAATACTAATGACTATCACAGAATAGTGAGAGAATAAGTGTGAAAGACATAAAAATGAAAGTGTCTTGTCTAGAAAGGATGATGTACACTGCAGAAATCCTTGAAAAAGAGTTAGTTCACATGAAACCAGTGTTTCAAACTACCAGAATTCACTGAAAAGTAGTACTCAACTGTAAAACAGTTGAAAGACAAGTTTATATAGCTTCGCAATTCCAGAGAAGAGAGTATAAAGTTGTTTCTACATGTGGTGAAGTCCCACAAGTAGAAAAGAAGGCCCATTATGGGAAACAGCTAGAAATCAGTAGTCATTCAGAGCAAATACTAATGAATATCACAGAATAGTGAGAGAACAAGTGTAAAAGACATAAAAATGTAAGTTTCTAGTCTAGAAAGGATGCTATACACTACAGAAATCCTTGAAATAGAGTTACTTCACAAGAAAACAGTGTTTCAACCCACTAGAATTCACTGAAAAGTAGTATTCAACTGTAAAACAGTTGAAAGACAAGTGTATATAGCTTCTCAAGTTCAGAGAAGGGTGTATAAAGTTGTTTCTACATGTGGTGAAGTCCCACAAGTAGAAAAGAAGGCCCATTATGGGAAACGGCTAGAAATCAGTAGTCATTCAGAGCAAATACTAATGAATATCACAGAATAGTGAGAGAACAAGTGTAAAAGACATCAAAATGTAAGTCTCTAGTCTAGAAAGGATGTTGTACACTGCACAAATCCTTGAAATAGAGTTAGTTCACATGAAACCAGTGTTTGAAACGACCAGAATTCACTGAAAAGTAGTATTCAACTGTAAAACAGTTGAAAGACAAGTGTATATAGCTTCTCAAGTTCAGAAAAGAGTGTATAAAGTTGTTTCTACATGTGGTGATGTCCCACAAGTAGTAAAGAAGGCCCA
This sequence comes from Cnephaeus nilssonii, assembly GCF_951640355.1. Taxonomy (NCBI): domain Eukaryota; kingdom Metazoa; phylum Chordata; class Mammalia; order Chiroptera; family Vespertilionidae; genus Cnephaeus; species Cnephaeus nilssonii. Next base: position 86,461,155 of record NC_137083.1, on the reverse strand, counting down.
TTATGGGAAACGGCTATAAATCCGTAGTCATTCAGAGCAAATTCTAATGAATATCACAGAATAGTGAGAGAACAAGTGTAAAAGACATCAAAATGTAAGGTTCTAGTCTAGAAAGGATGTTGTACACTGCAGAAATCCTTGAAATAGAGTTAGTTCACATGAAACCAGTGTTTGAAACCACCAGAATTCATTGAGGAGTAGTATTCAACTGTAAAACAGTTGAAAGACAAGTGTATATAGCTTCTCAAGTTCAGAGAAGAGTGTATAAAGTTGTTTCTACATGTGGTGAAGTCCCACAAGTAGAAAAGAAGGCCCATTATAGGAAACAGCTAGAAATCAGTAGTCATTCATAGCAAATACTAATGACTATCACAGAATAGTGAGAGAACAAGTGTAAAAGACATGAAAATGAAAGTGTCTTGTCTAGAAAGGATGATGTACACTGCAGAAATCCTTGAAAAAGAGTTAGTTCACATGAAACCAGTGTTTCAAACCACCAGAATTCACTGAAAAGTAGTACGCAACTGTAAAACAGTTGAAAGACAAGTTTATATAGCTTCGCAATTCCAGAGAAGAGAGTATAAAGTTGTTTCTACATGTGGTGAAGTCCCACAAGTAGAAAAGAAGGCCCATTATAGGAAACAGCTAGAAATTAGTAGTCATTCAGGGCAAATACTAATGAATATCACAGAATAGTGAGAGAACAAGTGTAAAAGACATCAAAATGTAAGTCTCTAGTCTAGAAAGGTTGTTGTACACTGCAGAAATCCTTGAAATAGAGTTACTTCACAAGAAAACAGTGTTTCAACCCACTAGAATTCACTGAAAAGTAGTATTCAACTGTAAAACAGTTGAAAGACAAATGTATATAGCTTCTCAAGTTCAGAGAAGGGTGTATAAAGTTGTTTCTACATGTGGTGAAGTCCCACAAGTAGAAAAGAAGGCCCATTATGGGAAACAGCTAGAAATCAGTAGTCATTCAGAGCAAATACTAATGAATATCACAGAATAGTGAGAGAACAAGTGTAAAAGACATCAAAATGTACGTTTCTAGTCTAGAAAGGATGCTATACACTACAGAAATCCTTGAAATAGAGTTACTTCACAAGAAAACAGTGTTTCAACCCACTAGAATTCACTGAAAAGTAGTATTCAACTGTAAAACAGTTGAAAGACAAGTGTATATAGCTTCTCAAGTTCAGAGAAGAGTGTATAAAGTTGTTTCTACATGTGGTGAACTCCCACAAGTAGAAAAGAAGGCCCATTATAGGAAACAGCTAGAAATCAGTAGTCATTCAAGGCAAATACTAATGAATATCACAGAATAGTGAGAGAACAAGTGTAAAAGACATCAAAATGAAAGTGTCTTGTCTAGAAAGGATGTTGTACACTGCACAAATCCTTGAAATAGAGTTAGTTCACATGAAACCAGTGTTTGAAACGACCAGAATTCACTGAAAAGTAGTATTCAACTGTAAAACAGTTGAAAGACAAGTGTATATAGCTTCTCAAGTTCAGAAAAGAGTGTATAAAGTTGTTTCTACATGTGGTGATGTCCCACAAGTAGTAAAGAAGGCCCATTATGGGAAACGGCTAGAAATCCGTAGTCATTCAGAGCAAATACTAATGAATATCACAGAATAGTGAGAGAACAAGTGTAAAAGACATCAAAATGTAAGTCTCTAGTCTAGAAAGGATGTTGTACACTGCACAAATCCTTGAAATAGAGTTAGTTCACATAAAACCAGTGTTTGAAACCACCAGAATTCACTGAGGAGTAGTATTCAACTGTAAAACAGTTGAAAGACAAGTGTATATAGCTTCTCAAGTTCAGAGAAGAGTGTATAAAGTTGTTTCTACATGTGGTGAAGTCCCACAAGTAGAAAAGAAGGCCCATTATAGGAAACAGCTAGAAATTAGTAGTCATTCAGGGCAAATACTAATGAATATCACAGAATAGTGAGAGAACAAGTGTAAAAGACATCAAAATGTAAGTCTCTAGTCTAGAACGGTTGTTGTACACTGCAGAAATCCTTGAAATAGAGTTACTTCACAAGAAAACAGTGTTTCAACCCACTAGAATTCACTGAAAAGTAGTATTTAACTGTAATACTGTTGAAAGACAAGTGTATATAGCTTCTCAAGTTCAGAGAAGAGTGTATAAAGTTGTTTCTACATGTGGTGAAGTCCCACAAGTAGAAAAGAAGACCCATTATAGGAAACGGCTAGAAATCAGTAGTCATTCAGAGCAAATACTAATGAATATCACAGAATAGTGAGAGAACAAGTGTAAAAGACATTAAAATGAATGTGTCTTCTCTAGAAAGGATGTTGTACACTGCAGAAATCCTTGAAATAGAGTTAGTTCACAAGAAACCAGTGTTTGAAACTACCAGAATTCACTGAAAAGTAGTACTCAACTGTAAAACAGTTGAAAGACAAGTGTATATAGCTTCTCAAGTTCAGAGAAGAGTGTATAAAGTTGTTTCTACATGTGGTGAAGTCCCACAAGTAGAAAAGAAGGCCCATTATGGGAAAAAGCTAGAAAGCATTAGTAATTCAGAGCAAATACTAATGAATATCAGAGAATAATGAGAGAACAAGTGTAAAAGACATCAAAATGTAAGTCTCTAGTCTAGAAAGGTTGTTGTACACTGCTGAAATCATTGAAATAGAGTTACTTCACAAGAAAACAGTGTTTCAACCCACTAGAATTCACTGAAAAGTAGTACTCAACTGTAAAACAGTTGAAAGACAAGTGTATATAGCTTCTCAAGTTCAGAGAAGAGTGTATCAAGTTGTTTCTACATGTGGTGAAGTCCCACAAGTAGAAAAGAAGGCCCATTATAGGAAACAGCTAGAAATCAGTAGTCATTCATAGCAAATACTAATGACTATCACAGAATAGTGAGAGAATAAGTGTGAAAGACATAAAAATGAAAGTGTCTTGTCTAGAAAGGATGATGTACACTGCAGAAATCCTTGAAAAAGAGTTAGTTCACATGAAACCAGTGTTTCAAACTACCAGAATTCACTGAAAAGTAGTACTCAACTGTAAAACAGTTGAAAGACAAGTTTATATAGCTTCGCAATTCCAGAGAAGAGAGTATAAAGTTGTTTCTACATGTGGTGAAGTCCCACAAGTAGAAAAGAAGGCCCATTATGGGAAACAGCTAGAAATCAGTAGTCATTCAGAGCAAATACTAATGAATATCACAGAATAGTGAGAGAACAAGTGTAAAAGACATAAAAATGTAAGTTTCTAGTCTAGAAAGGATGCTATACACTACAGAAATCCTTGAAATAGAGTTACTTCACAAGAAAACAGTGTTTCAACCCACTAGAATTCACTGAAAAGTAGTATTCAACTGTAAAACAGTTGAAAGACAAGTGTATATAGCTTCTCAAGTTCAGAGAAGGGTGTATAAAGTTGTTTCTACATGTGGTGAAGTCCCACAAGTAGAAAAGAAGGCCCATTATGGGAAACGGCTAGAAATCAGTAGTCATTCAGAGCAAATACTAATGAATATCACAGAATAGTGAGAGAACAAGTGTAAAAGACATCAAAATGTAAGTCTCTAGTCTAGAAAGGATGTTGTACACTGCACAAATCCTTGAAATAGAGTTAGTTCACATGAAACCAGTGTTTGAAACGACCAGAATTCACTGAAAAGTAGTATTCAACTGTAAAACAGTTGAAAGACAAGTGTATATAGCTTCTCAAGTTCAGAAAAGAGTGTATAAAGTTGTTTCTACATGTGGTGATGTCCCACAAGTAGTAAAGAAGGCCCATTATGGGAAACGGCTATAAATCCGTAGTCATTCAGAGCAAATTCTAATGAATATCACAGAATAGTGAGAGAACAAGTGTAAAAGACATCAAAATGTAAGGTTCTAGTCTAGAAAGGATGCTATACACTACAGAAATCCTTGAAATAGAGTTACTTCACAAGAAAACAGTGTTTCAACCCACTAGAATTCACTGAAAAGTAGTATTCAACTGTAAAACAGTTGAAAGACAAGTGTATATAGCTTCTCAAGTTCAGAGAAGAGTGTATAAAGTTGTTTCTACATGTGGTGAACTCCCACAAGTAGAAAAGAAGGCCCATTATAGGAAACAGCTAGAAATCAGTAGTCATTCAAGGCAAATACTAATGAATATCACAGAATAGTGAGAGAACAAGTGTAAAAGACATCAAAATGAAAGTGTCTTGTCTAGAAAGGATGTTGTACACTGCACAAATCCTTGAAATAGAGTTAGTTCACATGAAACCAGTGTTTGAAACGACCAGAATTCACTGAAAAGTAGTATTCAACTGTAAAACAGTTGAAAGACAAGTGTATATAGCTACTCAAGTTCAGAAAAGAGTGTATAAAGTTGTTTCTACATGTGGTGATGTCCCACAAGTAGTAAAGAAGGCCCATTATGGGAAACGGCTAGAAATCCGTAGTCATTCAGAGCAAATACTAATGAATATCACAGAATAGTGAGAGAACAAGTGTAAAAGACATCAAAATGTAAGTCTCTAGTCTAGAAAGGATGTTGTACACTGCACAAATCCTTGAAATAGAGTTAGTTCACATGAAACCAGTGTTTGAAACCACCAGAATTCACTGAGGAGTATTATTCAACTGTAAATCAGTTGAAAGACAAGTGTATATAGCTTCTCAAGTTCAGAGAAGAGTGTATAAAGTTGTTTCTACATGTGGTGAAGTCCCACAAGTAGAAAAGAAGGCCCATTATAGGAAACGGCTAGAAATCAGTAGTCATTCAGAGCAAATACTAATGAATATCACAGAATAGTGAGAGAACAAGTGTAAAAGACATTAAAATGAATGTGTCTTCTCTAGAAAGGATGTTGTACACTGCAGAAATCCTTGAAATAGAGTTAGTTCACAAGAAACCAGTGTTTGAAACTACCAGAATTCACTGAAAAGTAGTACTCAACTGTAAAACAGTTGAAAGACAAGTGTATATAGCTTCTCAAGTTCAGAGAAGAGTGTATAAAGTTGTTTCTACATGTGGTGAAGTCCCACAAGTAGAAAAGAAGGCCAATTATGGGAAAAAGCTAGAAAGCATTACTAATTCAGAGCAAATACTAATGAATATCAGAGAATAATGAGAGAACAAGTGTAAAAGACATCAAAATGTAAGTCTCTAGTCTAGAAAGGTTGTTGTACACTGCTGAAATCATTGAAATAGAGTTACTTCACAAGAAAACAGTGTTTCAACCCACTAGAATTCACTGAAAAGTAGTACTCAACTGTAAAACAGTTGAAAGACAAGTGTATATAGCTTCTCAAGTTCAGAGAAGAGTGTATAAAGTTGTTTCTACATGTGGTGAAGTCCCACAAGTAGAAAAGAAGGCCCATTATAGGAAACAGCTAGAAATCAGTAGTCATTCATAGCAAATACTAATGACTATCACAGAATAGTGAGAGAACAAGTGTGAAAGACATAAAAATGAAAGTGTCTTGTCTAGAAAGGATGATGTACACTGCAGAAATCCTTGAAAAAGAGTTACTTCACAAGAAAACAGTGTTTCAACCCACTAGAATTCACTGAAAAGTAGTATTCAACTGTAAAACAGTTGAAAGACAAGTGTATATAGCTTCTCAAGTTCAGAGAGGGTGTATAAAGTTGTTTCTACATGTGGTGAAGTCCCACAAGTAGAAAAGAAGGCCCATTATGGGAAACGGCTAGAAATCAGTAGTCATTCAGAGCAAATACTAATGAATATCACAGAATAGTGAGAGAACAAGTGTAAAAGACATAAAAATGTAAGTCTCTAGTCTAGAAAGGATGTTGTACACTGCACAAATCCTTGAAATAGAGTTAGTTCACATGAAACCAGTGTTTGAAACGACCAGAATTCACTGAAAAGTAGTATTCAACTGTAAAACAGTTGAAAGACAAGTGTATATAGCTTCTCAAGTTCAGAAAAGAGTGTATAAAGTTGTTTCTACATGTGGTGATGTCCCACAAGTAGTAAAGAAGGCCCATTATGGGAAACGGCTATAAATCCGTAGTCATTCAGAGCAAATTCTAATGAATATCACAGAATAGTGAGAGAACAAGTGTAAAAGACATCAAAATGTAAGGTTCTAGTCTAGAAAGGATGTTGTACACTGCAGAAATCCTTGAAATAGAGTTAGTTCACATGAAACCAGTGTTTGAAACCACCAGAATTCATTGAGGAGTAGTATTCAACTGTAAAACAGTTGAAAGACAAGTGTATATAGCTTCTCAAGTTCAGAGAAGAGTGTATAAAGTTGTTTCTACATGTGGTGAAGTCCCACAAGTAGAAAAGAAGGCCCATTATAGGAAACAGCTAGAAATCAGTAGTCATTCATAGCAAATACTAATGACTATCACAGAATAGTGAGAGAACAAGTGTAAAAGACATGAAAATGAAAGTGTCTTGTCTAGAAAGGATGATGTACACTGCAGAAATCCTTGAAAAAGAGTTAGTTCACATGAAACCAGTGTTTCAAACCACCAGAATTCACTGAAAAGTAGTACGCAACTGTAAAACAGTTGAAAGACAAGTTTATATAGCTTCGCAATTCCAGAGAAGAGAGTATAAAGTTGTTTCTACATGTGGTGAAGTCCCACAAGTAGAAAAGAAGGCCCATTATAGGAAACAGCTAGAAATTAGTAGTCATTCAGGGCAAATACTAATGAATATCACAGAATAGTGAGAGAACAAGTGTAAAAGACATCAAAATGTAAGTCTCTAGTCTAGAACGGTTGTTGTACACTGCAGAAATCCTTGAAATAGAGTTACTTCACAAGAAAACAGTGTTTCAACCCACTAGAATTCACTGAAAAGTAGTATTCAACTGTAAAACAGTTGAAAGACAAATGTATATAGCTTCTCAAGTTCAGAGAAGGGTGTATAAAGTTGTTTCTACATGTGGTGAAGTCCCACAAGTAGAAAAGAAGGCCCATTATGGGAAACAGCTAGAAATCAGTAGTCATTCAGAGCAAATACTAATGAATATCACAGAATAGTGAGAGAACAAGTGTAAAAGACATCAAAATGTACGTTTCTAGTCTAGAAAGGATGCTATACACTACAGAAATCCTTGAAATAGAGTTACTTCACAAGAAAACAGTGTTTCAACCCACTAGAATTCACTGAAAAGTAGTATTCAACTGTAAAACAGTTGAAAGACAAGTGTATATAGCTTCTCAACTTCAGAGAAGAGTGTATAAAGTTGTTTCTACATGTGGTGAACTCCCACAAGTAGAAAAGAAGGCCCATTATAGGAAACAGCTAGAAATCAGTAGTCATTCAAGGCAAATACTAATGAATATCACAGAATAGTGAGAGAACAAGTGTAAAAGACATCAAAATGAAAGTGTCTTGTCTAGAAAGGATGTTGTACACTGCACAAATCCTTGAAATAGAGTTAGTTCACATGAAACCAGTGTTTGAAACGACCAGAATTCACTGAAAAGTAGTATTCAACTGTAAAACAGTTGAAAGACAAGTGTATATAGCTACTCAAGTTCAGAAAAGAGTGTATAAAGTTGTTTCTACATGTGGTGATGTCCCACAAGTAGTAAAGAAGGCCCATTATGGGAAACGGCTAGAAATCCGTAGTCATTCAGAGCAAATACTAATGAATATCACAGAATAGTGAGAGAACAAGTGTAAAAGACATCAAAATGTAAGTCTCTAGTCTAGAAAGGATGTTGTACACTGCACAAATCCTTGAAATAGAGTTAGTTCACATGAAACCAGTGTTTGAAACTACCAGAATTCACTGAAAAGTAGTACTCAACTGTAAAACAGTTGAAAGACAAGTGTATATAGCTTCTCAAGTTCAGAGAAGAGTGTATAAAGTTGTTTCTACATGTGGTGAAGTCCCACAAGTAGAAAAGAAGGCCCATTATGGGAAAAAGCTAGAAAGCATTAGTAATTCAGAGCAAATACTAATGAATATCAGAGAATAATGAGAGAACAAGTGTAAAAGACATCAAAATGTAAGTCTCTAGTCTAGAAAGGTTGTTGTACACTGCTGAAATCATTGAAATAGAGTTACTTCACAAGAAAACAGTGTTTCAACCCACTAGAATTCACTGAAAAGTAGTACTCAACTGTAAAACTGTTGAAAGACAAGTGTATATAGCTTCTCAAGTTCAGAGAAGAGTGTATAAAGTTGTTTCTACATGTGGTGAAGTCCCACAAGTAGAAAAGAAGGCCCATTATAGGAAACGGCTAGAAATCAGTAGTCATTCAGAGCAAATACTAATGAATATCACAGAATAGTGAGAGAACAAGTGTAAAAGACATCAAAATGAATGTGTCTTCTCTAGAAAGGATGTTGTACACTGCAGAAATCCTTGAAATAGAGTTAGTTCACATGAAACCAGTGTTTCAAACCACCAGAATTCACTGAAAAGTAGTATTTAACTGTAAAACAGTTGAAAGACAAGTTTATATAGCTTTGTAAGTCCAGAGAAGAGTGTATAAAGTTGTTTCTACATGTGGTGAAGTCCCACAAGTAGAAAAGAAGGCCCATTATGGGAAACAGCTAGAAATCAGTAGTCATTCAGAGCAAATACTAATGAATATCACAGAATAGTGAGAGAACAAGTGTAAAAGATATCAAAATGTAAGTTTCTAGTCTAGAAAGAATGCTGTACACTACAGAAATCCTTGAAATAGAGTTACTTCACAAGAAAACAGTGTTTCAACCCACTAGAATTCACTGAAAAGTAGTATTCAACTGTAGAACAGTTGAAAGACAAATGTATATAGCTTCTCAAGTTCAGAGAAGGGTGTATAAAGTTGTTTCTACATGTGGTGAAGTCCCACAAGTAGAAAAGAAGGCCCATTATGGGAAACAGCTAGAAATCAGTAGTCATTCAGAGCAAATAATAATGAATATCACAGAATAGTGAGAGAACAAGTGTAAAAGACATCAAAATGTACGTTTCTAGTCTAGAAAGGATGCTATACACTACAGAAATCCTTGAAATAGAGTTACTTCACAAGAAAACAGTGTTTCAACCCACTAGAATTCACTGAAAAGTAGTATTCAACTGTAAAACAGTTGAAAGACAAGTGTATATAGCTTCTCAAGTTCAGAGAAGAGTGTATAAAGTTGTTTCTACATGTGGTGAACTCCCACAAGTAGAAAAGAAGGCCCATTATAGGAAACAGCTAGAAATCAGTAGTCATTCAAGGCAAATACTAATGACTATCACAGAATAGTGAGAGAACAAGTGTAAAAGACATCAAAATGAAAGTGTCTTGTCTAGAAAGGATGTTGTACACTGCACAAATCCTTGAAATAGAGTTAGTTCACATGAAACCAGTGTTTGAAACGACCAGAATTCACTGAAAAGTAGTATTCAACTGTAAAACAGTTGAAAGACAAGTGTATATAGCTTCTCAAGTTCAGAAAAGAGTGTATAAAGTTGTTTCTACATGTGGTGATGTCCCACAAGTAGTAAAGAAGGCCCATTATGGGAAACGGCTAGAAATCCGTAGTCATTCAGAGCAAATACTAATGAATATCACAGAATAGTGAGAGAACAAGTGTAAAAGACATCAAAATGTAAGTCTCTAGTCTAGAAAGGATGTTGTACACTGCACAAATCCTTGAAATAGAGTTAGTTCACATGAAACCAGTGTTTGAAACCACCAGAATTCACTGAGGAGTAGTATTCAACTGTAAAACAGTTGAAAGACAAGTGTATATAGCTAATCAAGTTCAGAGAAGAGTGTATAAAGTTGTTTCTACATGTGGTGAAGTCCCACAAGTAGAAAAGAAGGCCCATTATAGGAAACAGCTAGAAATTAGTAGTCATTCAGGGCAAATACTAATGAATATCACAGAATAGTGAGAGAACAAGTGTAAAAGACATCAAAATGTAAGTCTCTAGTCTAGAACGGTTGTTGTACACTGCAGAAATCCTTGAAATAGAGTTACTTCACAAGAAAACAGTGTTTCAACCCACTAGAATTCACTGAAAAGTAGTATTTAACTGTAATACTGTTGAAAGACAAGTGTATATAGCTTCTCAAGTTCAGAGAAGAGTGTATAAAGTTGTTTCTACATGTGGTGAAGTCCCACAAGTAGAAAAGAAGACCCATTATAGGAAACGGCTAGAAATCAGTAGTCATTCAGAGCAAATACTAATGAATATCACAGAATAGTGAGAGAACAAGTGTAAAAGACATTAAAATGAATGTGTCTTCTCTAGAAAGGATGTTGTACACTGCAGAAATCCTTGAAATAGAGTTAGTTCACAAGAAACCAGTGTTTGAAACTACCAGAATTCACTGAAAAGTAGTACTCAACTGTAAAACAGTTGAAAGACAAGTGTATATAGCTTCTCAAGTTCAGAGAAGAGTGTATAAAGTTGTTTCTACATGTGGTGAAGTCCCACAAGTAGAAAAGAAGGCCCATTATGGGAAAAAGCTAGAAAGCATTAGTAATTCAGAGCAAATACTAATGAATATCAGAGAATAATGAGAGAACAAGTGTAAAAGACATCAAAATGTAAGTCTCTAGTCTAGAAAGGTTGTTGTACACTGCTGAAATCATTGAAATAGAGTTACTTCACAAGAAAACAGTGTTTCAACCCACTAGAATTCACTGAAAAGTAGTACTCAACTGTAAAACAGTTGAAAGACAAGTGTATATAGCTTCTCAAGTTCAGAGAAGAGTGTATCAAGTTGTTTCTACATGTGGTGAAGTCCCACAAGTAGAAAAGAAGGCCCATTATAGGAAACAGCTAGAAATCAGTAGTCATTCATAGCAAATACTAATGACTATCACAGAATAGTGAGAGAATAAGTGTGAAAGACATAAAAATGAAAGTGTCTTGTCTAGAAAGGATGATGTACACTGCAGAAATCCTTGAAAAAGAGTTAGTTCACATGAAACCAGTGTTTCAAACTACCAGAATTCACTGAAAAGTAGTACTCAACTGTAAAACAGTTGAAAGACAAGTTTATATAGCTTCGCAATTCCAGAGAAGAGAGTATAAAGTTGTTTCTACATGTGGTGAAGTCCCACAAGTAGAAAAGAAGGCCCATTATGGGAAACAGCTAGAAATCAGTAGTCATTCAGAGCAAATACTAATGAATATCACAGAATAGTGAGAGAACAAGTGTAAAAGACATAAAAATGTAAGTTTCTAGTCTAGAAAGGATGCTATACACTACAGAAATCCTTGAAATAGAGTTACTTCACAAGAAAACAGTGTTTCAACCCACTAGAATTCACTGAAAAGTAGTATTCAACTGTAAAACAGTTGAAAGACAAGTGTATATAGCTTCTCAAGTTCAGAGAAGGGTGTATAAAGTTGTTTCTACATGTGGTGAAGTCCCACAAGTAGAAAAGAAGGCCCATTATGGGAAACGGCTAGAAATCAGTAGTCATTCAGAGCAAATACTAATGAATATCACAGAATAGTGAGAGAACAAGTGTAAAAGACATCAAAATGTAAGTCTCTAGTCTAGAAAGGATGTTGTACACTGCACAAATCCTTGAAATAGAGTTAGTTCACATGAAACCAGTGTTTGAAACCACCAGAATTCACTGAAAAGTAGTATTCAACTGTAAAACAGTTGAAAGACAAGTGTATATAGCTTCTCAAGTTCAGAAAAGAGTGTATAAAGTTGTTTCTACATGTGGTGATGTCCCACAAGTAGTAAAGAAGGCCCATTATGGGAAACGGCTATAAATCCGTAGTCATTCAGAGCAAATTCTAATGAATATCACAGAATAGTGAGAGAACAAGTGTAAAAGACATCAAAATGTAAGGTTCTAGTCTAGAAAGGATGCTATACACTACAGAAATCCTTGAAATAGAGTTACTTCACAAGAAAACAGTGTTTCAACCCACTAGAATTCACTGAAAAGTAGTATTCAACTGTAAAACAGTTGAAAGACAAGTGTATATAGCTTCTCAAGTTCAGAGAAGAGTGTATAAAGTTGTTTCTACATGTGGTGAACTCCCACAAGTAGAAAAGAAGGCCCATTATAGGAAACAGCTAGAAATCAGTAGTCATTCAAGGCAAATACTAATGAATATCACAGAATAGTGAGAGAACAAGTGTAAAAGACATCAAAATGAAAGTGTCTTGTCTAGAAAGGATGTTGTACACTGCACAAATCCTTGAAATAGAGTTAGTTCACATGAAACCAGTGTTTGAAACGACCAGAATTCACTGAAAAGTAGTATTCAACTGTAAAACAGTTGAAAGACAAGTGTATATAGCTACTCAAGTTCAGAAAAGAGTGTATAAAGTTGTTTCTACATGTGGTGATGTCCCACAAGTAGTAAAGAAGGCCCATTATGGGAAACGGCTAGAAATCCGTAGTCATTCAGAGCAAATACTAATGAATATCACAGAATAGTGAGAGAACAAGTGTAAAAGACATCAAAATGTAAGTCTCTAGTCTAGAAAGGATGTTGTACACTGCACAAATCCTTGAAATAGAGTTAGTTCACATGAAACCAGTGTTTGAAACCACCAGAATTCACTGAGGAGTATTATTCAACTGTAAATCAGTTGAAAGACAAGTGTATATAGCTTCTCAAGTTCAGAGAAGAGTGTATAAAGTTGTTTCTACATGTGGTGAAGTCCCACAAGTAGAAAAGAAGGCCCATTATAGGAAACGGCTAGAAATCAGTAGTCATTCAGAGCAAATACTAATGAATATCACAGAATAGTGAGAGAACAAGTGTAAAAGACATTAAAATGAATGTGTCTTCTCTAGAAAGGATGTTGTACACTGCAGAAATCCTTGAAATAGAGTTAGTTCACAAGAAACCAGTGTTTGAAACTACCAGAATTCACTGAAAAGTAGTACTCAACTGTAAAACAGTTGAAAGACAAGTGTATATAGCTTCTCAAGTTCAGAGAAGAGTGTATAAAGTTGTTTCTACATGTGGTGAAGTCCCACAAGTAGAAAAGAAGGCCAATTATGGGAAAAAGCTAGAAAGCATTACTAATTCATAGCAAATACTAATGACTATCACAGAATAGTGAGAGAACAAGTGTGAAAGACATAAAAATGAAAGTGTCTTGTCTAGAAAGGATGATGTACACTGCAGAAATCCTTGAAAAAGAGTTACTTCACAAGAAAACAGTGTTTCAACCCACTAGAATTCACTGAAAAGTAGTATTCAACTGTAAAACAGTTGAAAGACAAGTGTATATAGCTTCTCAAGTTCAGAGAGGGTGTATAAAGTTGTTTCTACATGTGGTGAAGTCCCACAAGTAGAAAAGAAGGCCCATTATGGGAAACGGCTAGAAATCAGTAGTCATTCAGAGCAAATACTAATGAATATCACAGAATAGTGAGAGAACAAGTGTAAAAGACATAAAAATGTAAGTCTCTAGTCTAGAAAGGATGTTGTACACTGCACAAATCCTTGAAATAGAGTTAGTTCACATGAAACCAGTGTTTGAAACGACCAGAATTCACTGAAAAGTAGTATTCAACTGTAAAACAGTTGAAAGACAAGTGTATATAGCTTCTCAAGTTCAGAAAAGAGTGTATAAAGTTGTTTCTACATGTGGTGATGTCCCACAAGTAGTAAAGAAGGCCCATTATGGGAAACGGCTAGAAATCAGTAGTCATTCATAGCAAATACTAATGACTATCACAGAATAGTGAGAGAACAAGTGTAAAAGACATCAAAATGAAAGTGTCTTTTCTAGAAAGGATGATGTACACTGCAGAAATCCTTGAAAAAGAGTTAGTTCACATGAAACCAGTGTTTCAAACCACCAGAATTCACTGAAAAGTAGTACGCAACTGTAAAACAGTTGAAAGACAAGTGTATATAGCTTCTCAAGTCCAGAGAAGAGAGTATAAAGTTGTTTCTACATGTGGTGAAGTCCCACAAGTAGAAAAGAAGGCCCATTATAGGAAACAGCTAGAAATTAGTAGTCATTCAGGGCAAATACTAATGAATATCACAGAATAGTGAGAGAACAAGTGTAAAAGACATCAAAATGAATGTGTCTTCTCTAGAAAGTATGTTGTACACTGCAGAAATCCTTGAAATAGAGTTAGTTCACATGAAACCAGTGTTTCAAACCACCAGAATTCACTGAAAAGTAGTATTTAACTGTAAAACAGTTGAAAGACAAGTTTATATAGCTTTGTAAGTCCAGAGAAGAGTTTATAAAGTTGTTTCTACATGTGGTGAAGTCCCACAAGTAGAAAAGAAGGCCCATTATGGGAAACAGCTAGAAATCAGTAGTCATTCAGAGCAAATACTAATGAATATCACAGAATAGTGAGAGAACAAGTGTAAAAGATATCAAAATGTAAGTTTCTAGTCTAGAAAGGATGCTGTACACTACAGAAATCCTTGAAATAGAGTTACTTCACAAGAAAACAGTGTTTCAACCCACTAGAATTCACTGAAAAGTAGTATTCAACTGTAAAACAGTTGAAAGACAAATGTATATAGCTTCTCAAGTTCAGAGAAGGGTGTATAAAGTTGTTTCTACATGTGGTGAAGTCCCACAAGTAGAAAAGAAGGCCCATTATGGGAAACAGCTAGAAATCAGTAGTCATTCAGAGCAAATACTAATGAATATCACAGAATAGTGAGAGAACAAGTGTAAAAGACATCAAAATGTACGTTTCTAGTCTAGAAAGGATGCTATACACTACAGAAATCCTTGAAATAGAGTTACTTCACAAGAAAACAGTGTTTCAACCCACTAGAATTCACTGAAAAGTAGTATTCAACTGTAAAACAGTTGAAAGACAAGTGTATATAGCTTCTCAAGTTCAGAGAAGAGTGTATAAAGTTGTTTCTACATGTGGTGAACTCCCACAAGTAGAAAAGAAGGCCCATTATAGGAAACAGCTAGAAATCAGTAGTCATTCAAGGCAAATACTAATGACTATCACAGAATAGTGAGAGAACAAGTGTAAAAGACATCAAAATGAAAATGTCTTGTCTAGAAAGGATGTTGTACACTGCACAAATCCTTGAAATAGAGTTAGTTCACATGAAACCAGTGTTTGAAACGACCAGAATTCACTGAAAAGTAGTATTCAACTGTAAAACAGTTGAAAGACAAGTGTATATAGCTTCTCAAGTTCAGAAAAGAGTGTATAAAGTTGTTTCTACATGTGGTGATGTCCCACAAGTAGTAAAGAAGGCCCATTATGGGAAACGGCTAGAAATCCGTAGTCATTCAGAGCAAATACTAATGAATATCACAGAATAGTGAGAGAACAAGTGTAAAAGACATCAAAATGTAAGTCTCTAGTCTAGAAAGGATGTTGTACACTGCACAAATCCTTGAAATAGAGTTAGTTCACATGAAACCAGTGTTTGAAACCACCAGAATTCACTGAGGAGTAGTATTCAACTGTAAAACAGTTGAAAGACAAGTGTATATAGCTTCTCAAGTTCAGAGAAGAGTGTATAAAGTTGTTTCTACATGTGGTGAAGTCCCACAAGTAGAAAAGAAGGCCCATTATAGGAAACAGCTAGAAATTAGTAGTCATTCAGGGCAAATACTAATGAATATCACAGAATAGTGAGAGAACAAGTGTAAAAGACATCAAAATGTAAGTCTCTAGTCTAGAACGGTTGTTGTACACTGCAGAAATCCTTGAAATAGAGTTACTTCACAAGAAAACAGTGTTTCAACCCACTAGAATTCACTGAAAAGTAGTATTTAAATGTAATACTGTTGAAAGACAAGTGTATATAGCTTCTCAAGTTCAGAGAAGAGTGTATAAAGTTGTTTCTACATGTGGTGAAGTCCCACAAGTAGAAAAGAAGGCCCATTATAGGAAACAGCTAGAAATCAGTAGTCATTCATAGCAAATACTAATGACTATCACAGAATAGTGAGAGAACAAGTGTGAAAGACATAAAAATGAAAGTGTCTTGTCTAGAAAGGATGATGTACACTGCAGAAATCCTTGAAAAAGAGTTAGTTCACATGAAACCAGTGTTTCAAACTACCAGAATTCACTGAAAAGTAGTACTCAACTGTAAAACAGTTGAAAGACAAGTTTATATAGCTTCGCAATTCCAGAGAAGAGAGTATAAAGTTGTTTCTACATGTGGTGAAGTCCCACAAGTAGAAAAGAAGGCCCATTATGGGAAACAGCTAGAAATCAGTAGTCATTCAGAGCAAATACTAATGAATATCACAGAATAGTGAGAGAACAAGTGTAAAAGACATAAAAATGTAAGTTTCTAGTCTAGAAAGGATGCTATACACTACAGAAATCCTTGAAATAGAGTTACTTCACAAGAAAACAGTGTTTCAACCCACTAGAATTCACTGAAAAGTAGTATTCAACTGTAAAACAGTTGAAAGACAAGTGTATATAGCTTCTCAAGTTCAGAGAAGGGTGTATAAAGTTGTTTCTACATGTGGTGAAGTCCCACAAGTAGAAAAGAAGGCCCATTATGGGAAACGGCTAGAAATCAGTAGTCATTCAGAGCAAATACTAATGAATATCACAGAATAGTGAGAGAACAAGTGTAAAAGACATCAAAATGTAAGTCTCTAGTCTAGAAAGGATGTTGTACACTGCACAAATCCTTGAAATAGAGTTAGTTTACATGAAACCAGTGTTTGAAACGACCAGAATTCACTGAAAAGTAGTATTCAACTGTAAAACAGTTGAAAGACAAGTGTATATAGCTTCTCAAGTTCAGAAAAGAGTGTATAAAGTTGTTTCTACATGTGGTGATGTCCCACAAGTAGTAAAGAAGGCCCATTATGGGAAACGGCTATAAATCCGTAGTCATTCAGAGCAAATTCTAATGAATATCACAGAATAGTGAGAGAACAAGTGTAAAAGACATCAAAATGTAAGGTTCTAGTCTAGAAAGGATGTTGTACACTGCAGAAATCCTTGAAATAGAGTTAGTTCACATGAAACCAGTGTTTGAAACCACCAGAATTCATTGAGGAGTAGTATTCAACTGTAAAACAGTTGAAAGACAAGTGTATATAGCTTCTCAAGTTCAGAGAAGAGTGTATAAAGTTGTTTCTACATGTGGTGAAGTCCCACAAGTAGAAAAGAAGGCCCATTATAGGAAACAGCTAGAAATCAGTTGTCATTCATAGCAAATACTAATGACTATCACAGAATAGTGAGAGAACAAGTGTAAAAGACATCAAAATGAAAGTGTCTTGTCTAGAAAGGATGATGTACACTGCAGAAATCCTTGAAAAAGAGTTAGTTCACATGAAACCAGTGTTTCAAACCACCAGAATTCACTGAAAAGTAGTACGCAACTGTAAAACAGTTGAAAGACAAGTTTATATAGCTTCGCAATTCCAGAGAAGAGAGTATAAAGTTGTTTCTACATGTGGTGAAGTCCCACAAGTAGAAAAGAAGGCCCATTATAGGAAACAGCTAGAAATTAGTAGTCATTCAGGGCAAATACTAATGAATATCACAGAATAGTGAGAGAACAAGTGTAAAAGACATCAAAATGTAAGTCTCTAGTCTAGAAAGGTTGTTGTACACTGCAGAAATCCTTGAAATAGAGTTACTTCACAAGAAAACAGTGTTTCAACCCACTAGAATTCACTGAAAAGTAGTATTCAACTGTAAAACAGTTGAAAGACAAATGTATATAGCTTCTCAAGTTCAGAGAAGGGTGTATAAAGTTGTTTCTACATGTGGTGAAGTCCCACAAGTAGAAAAGAAGGCCCATTATGGGAAACAGCTAGAAATCAGTAGTCATTCAGAGCAAATACTAATGAATATCACAGAATAGTGAGAGAACAAGTGTAAAAGACATCAAAATGTACGTTTCTAGTCTAGAAAGGATGCTATACACTACAGAAATCCTTGAAATAGAGTTACTTCACAAGAAAACAGTGTTTCAACCCACTAGAATTCACTGAAAAGTAGTATTCAACTGTAAAACAGTTGAAAGACAAGTGTATATAGCTACTCAAGTTCAGAAAAGAGTGTATAAAGTTGTTTCTACATGTGGTGATGTCCCACAAGTAGTAAAGAAGGCCCATTATGGGAAACGGCTAGAAATCCGTAGTCATTCAGAGCAAATACTAATGAATATCACAGAATAGTGAGAGAACAAGTGTAAAAGACATCAAAATGTAAGTCTCTAGTCTAGAAAGGATGTTGTACACTGCACAAATCCTTGAAATAGAGTTAGTTCACATGAAACCAGTGTTTGAAACCACCAGAATTCACTGAGGAGTAGTATTCAACTGTAAAACAGTTGAAAGACAAGTGTATATAGCTTCTCAAGTTCAGAGAAGAGTGTATAAAGTTGTTTCTACATGTGGTGAAGTCCCACAAGTAGAAAAGAAGGCCCATTATAGGAAACAGCTAGAAATTAGTAGTCATTCAGGGCAAATACTAATGAATATCACAGAATAGTGAGAGAACAAGTGTAAAAGACATCAAAATGTAAGTCTCTAGTCTAGAACGGTTGTTGTACACTGCAGAAATCCTTGAAATAGAGTTACTTCACAAGAAAACAGTGTTTCAACCCACTAGAATTCACTGAAAAGTAGTATTTAACTGTAATACTGTTGAAAGACAAGTGTATATAGCTTCTCAAGTTCAGAGAAGAGTGTATAAAGTTGTTTCTACATGTGGTGAAGTCCCACAAGTAGAAAAGAAGACCCATTATAGGAAACGGCTAGAAATCAGTAGTCATTCAGAGCAAATACTAATGAATATCACAGAATAGTGAGAGAACAAGTGTAAAAGACATTAAAATGAATGTGTCTTCTCTAGAAAGGATGTTGTACACTGCAGAAATCCTTGAAATAGAGTTAGTTCACAAGAAACCAGTGTTTGAAACTACCAGAATTCACTGAAAAGTAGTACTCAACTGTAAAACAGTTGAAAGACAAGTGTATATAGCTTCTCAAGTTCAGAGAAGAGTGTATAAAGTTGTTTCTACATGTGGTGAAGTCCCACAAGTAGAAAAGAAGGCCCATTATGGGAAAAAGCTAGAAAGCATTAGTAATTCAGAGCAAATACTAATGAATATCAGAGAATAATGAGAGAACAAGTGTAAAAGACATCAAAATGTAAGTCTCTAGTCTAGAAAGGTTGTTGTACACTGCTGAAATCATTGAAATAGAGTTACTTCACAAGAAAACAGTGTTTCAACCCACTAGAATTCACTGAAAAGTAGTACTCAACTGTAAAACAGTTGAAAGACAAGTGTATATAGCTTCTCAAGTTCAGAGAAGAGTGTATCAAGTTGTTTCTACATGTGGTGAAGTCCCACAAGTAGAAAAGAAGGCCCATTATAGGAAACAGCTAGAAATCAGTAGTCATTCATAGCAAATACTAATGACTATCACAGAATAGTGAGAGAATAAGTGTGAAAGACATAAAAATGAAAGTGTCTTGTCTAGAAAGGATGATGTACACTGCAGAAATCCTTGAAAAAGAGTTAGTTCACATGAAACCAGTGTTTCAAACTACCAGAATTCACTGAAAAGTAGTACTCAACTGTAAAACAGTTGAAAGACAAGTTTATATAGCTTCGCAATTCCAGAGAAGAGAGTATAAAGTTGTTTCTACATGTGGTGAAGTCCCACAAGTAGAAAAGAAGGCCCATTATGGGAAACAGCTAGAAATCAGTAGTCATTCAGAGCAAATACTAATGAATATCACAGAATAGTGAGAGAACAAGTGTAAAAGACATAAAAATGTAAGTTTCTAGTCTAGAAAGGATGCTATACACTACAGAAATCCTTGAAATAGAGTTACTTCACAAGAAAACAGTGTTTCAACCCACTAGAATTCACTGAAAAGTAGTATTCAACTGTAAAACAGTTGAAAGACAAGTGTATATAGCTTCTCAAGTTCAGAGAAGGGTGTATAAAGTTGTTTCTACATGTGGTGAAGTCCCACAAGTAGAAAAGAAGGCCCATTATGGGAAACGGCTAGAAATCAGTAGTCATTCAGAGCAAATACTAATGAATATCACAGAATAGTGAGAGAACAAGTGTAAAAGACATCAAAATGTAAGTCTCTAGTCTAGAAAGGATGTTGTACACTGCACAAATCCTTGAAATAGAGTTAGTTCACATGAAACCAGTGTTTGAAACGACCAGAATTCACTGAAAAGTAGTATTCAACTGTAAAACAGTTGAAAGACAAGTGTATATAGCTTCTCAAGTTCAGAAAAGAGTGTATAAAGTTGTTTCTACATGTGGTGATGTCCCACAAGTAGTAAAGAAGGCCCATTATGGGAAACGGCTATAAATCCGTAGTCATTCAGAGCAAATTCTAATGAATATCACAGAATAGTGAGAGAACAAGTGTAAAAGACATCAAAATGTAAGGTTCTAGTCTAGAAAGGATGCTATACACTACAGAAATCCTTGAAATAGAGTTACTTCACAAGAAAACAGTGTTTCAACCCACTAGAATTCACTGAAAAGTAGTATTCAACTGTAAAACAGTTGAAAGACAAGTGTATATAGCTTCTCAAGTTCAGAGAAGAGTGTATAAAGTTGTTTCTACATGTGGTGAACTCCCACAAGTAGAAAAGAAGGCCCATTATAGGAAACAGCTAGAAATCAGTAGTCATTCAAGGCAAATACTAATGAATATCACAGAATAGTGAGAGAACAAGTGTAAAAGACATCAAAATGAAAGTGTCTTGTCTAGAAAGGATGTTGTACACTGCACAAATCCTTGAAATAGAGTTAGTTCACATGAAACCAGTGTTTGAAACGACCAGAATTCACTGAAAAGTAGTATTCAACTGTAAAACAGTTGAAAGACAAGTGTATATAGCTACTCAAGTTCAGAAAAGAGTGTATAAAGTTGTTTCTACATGTGGTGATGTCCCACAAGTAGTAAAGAAGGCCCATTATGGGAAACGGCTAGAAATCCGTAGTCATTCAGAGCAAATACTAATGAATATCACAGAATAGTGAGAGAACAAGTGTAAAAGACATCAAAATGTAAGTCTCTAGTCTAGAAAGGATGTTGTACACTGCACAAATCCTTGAAATAGAGTTAGTTCACATGAAACCAGTGTTTGAAACCACCAGAATTCACTGAGGAGTATTATTCAACTGTAAATCAGTTGAAAGACAAGTGTATATAGCTTCTCAAGTTCAGAGAAGAGTGTATAAAGTTGTTTCTACATGTGGTGAAGTCCCACAAGTAGAAAAGAAGGCCCATTATAGGAAACGGCTAGAAATCAGTAGTCATTCAGAGCAAATACTAATGAATATCACAGAATAGTGAGAGAACAAGTGTAAAAGACATTAAAATGAATGTGTCTTCTCTAGAAAGGATGTTGTACACTGCAGAAATCCTTGAAATAGAGTTAGTTCACAAGAAACCAGTGTTTGAAACTACCAGAATTCACTGAAAAGTAGTACTCAACTGTAAAACAGTTGAAAGACAAGTGTATATAGCTTCTCAAGTTCAGAGAAGAGTGTATAAAGTTGTTTCTACATGTGGTGAAGTCCCACAAGTAGAAAAGAAGGCCAATTATGGGAAAAAGCTAGAAAGCATTACTAATTCAGAGCAAATACTAATGAATATCAGAGAATAATGAGAGAACAAGTGTAAAAGACATCAAAATGTAAGTCTCTAGTCTAGAAAGGTTGTTGTACACTGCTGAAATCATTGAAATAGAGTTACTTCACAAGAAAACAGTGTTTCAACCCACTAGAATTCACTGAAAAGTAGTACTCAACTGTAAAACAGTTGAAAGACAAGTGTATATAGCTTCTCAAGTTCAGAGAAGAGTGTATAAAGTTGTTTCTACATGTGGTGAAGTCCCACAAGTAGAAAAGAAGGCCCATTATAGGAAACAGCTAGAAATCAGTAGTCATTCATAGCAAATACTAATGACTATCACAGAATAGTGAGAGAACAAGTGTGAAAGACATAAAAATGAAAGTGTCTTGTCTAGAAAGGATGATGTACACTGCAGAAATCCTTGAAAAAGAGTTACTTCACAAGAAAACAGTGTTTCAACCCACTAGAATTCACTGAAAAGTAGTATTCAACTGTAAAACAGTTGAAAGACAAGTGTATATAGCTTCTCAAGTTCAGAGAGGGTGTATAAAGTTGTTTCTACATGTGGTGAAGTCCCACAAGTAGAAAAGAAGGCCCATTATGGGAAACGGCTAGAAATCAGTAGTCATTCAGAGCAAATACTAATGAATATCACAGAATAGTGAGAGAACAAGTGTAAAAGACATAAAAATGTAAGTCTCTAGTCTAGAAAGGATGTTGTACACTGCACAAATCCTTGAAATAGAGTTAGTTCACATGAAACCAGTGTTTGAAACGACCAGAATTCACTGAAAAGTAGTATTCAACTGTAAAACAGTTGAAAGACAAGTGTATATAGCTTCTCAAGTTCAGAAAAGAGTGTATAAAGTTGTTTCTACATGTGGTGATGTCCCACAAGTAGTAAAGAAGGCCCATTATGGGAAACGGCTATAAATCCGTAGTCATTCAGAGCAAATTCTAATGAATATCACAGAATAGTGAGAGAACAAGTGTAAAAGACATCAAAATGTAAGGTTCTAGTCTAGAAAGGATGTTGTACACTGCAGAAATCCTTGAAATAGAGTTAGTTCACATGAAACCAGTGTTTGAAACCACCAGAATTCATTGAGGAGTAGTATTCAACTGTAAAACAGTTGAAAGACAAGTGTATATAGCTTCTCAAGTTCAGAGAAGAGTGTATAAAGTTGTTTCTACATGTGGTGAAGTCCCACAAGTAGAAAAGAAGGCCCATTATAGGAAACAGCTAGAAATCAGTAGTCATTCATAGCAAATACTAATGACTATCACAGAATAGTGAGAGAACAAGTGTAAAAGACATGAAAATGAAAGTGTCTTGTCTAGAAAGGATGATGTACACTGCAGAAATCCTTGAAAAAGAGTTAGTTCACATGAAACCAGTGTTTCAAACCACCAGAATTCACTGAAAAGTAGTACGCAACTGTAAAACAGTTGAAAGACAAGTTTATATAGCTTCGCAATTCCAGAGAAGAGAGTATAAAGTTGTTTCTACATGTGGTGAAGTCCCACAAGTAGAAAAGAAGGCCCATTATAGGAAACAGCTAGAAATTAGTAGTCATTCAGGGCAAATACTAATGAATATCACAGAATAGTGAGAGAACAAGTGTAAAAGACATCAAAATGTAAGTCTCTAGTCTAGAAAGGTTGTTGTACACTGCAGAAATCCTTGAAATAGAGTTACTTCACAAGAAAACAGTGTTTCAACCCACTAGAATTCACTGAAAAGTAGTATTCAACTGTAAAACAGTTGAAAGACAAATGTATATAGCTTCTCAAGTTCAGAGAAGGGTGTATAAAGTTGTTTCTACATGTGGTGAAGTCCCACAAGTAGAAAAGAAGGCCCATTATGGGAAACAGCTAGAAATCAGTAGTCATTCAGAGCAAATACTAATGAATATCACAGAATAGTGAGAGAACAAGTGTAAAAGACATCAAAATGTACGTTTCTAGTCTAGAAAGGATGCTATACACTACAGAAATCCTTGAAATAGAGTTACTTCACAAGAAAACAGTGTTTCAACCCACTAGAATTCACTGAAAAGTAGTATTCAACTGTAAAACAGTTGAAAGACAAGTGTATATAGCTTCTCAACTTCAGAGAAGAGTGTATAAAGTTGTTTCTACATGTGGTGAACTCCCACAAGTAGAAAAGAAGGCCCATTATAGGAAACAGCTAGAAATCAGTAGTCATTCAAGGCAAATACTAATGAATATCACAGAATAGTGAGAGAACAAGTGTAAAAGACATCAAAATGAAAGTGTCTTGTCTAGAAAGGATGTTGTACACTGCACAAATCCTTGAAATAGAGTTAGTTCACATGAAACCAGTGTTTGAAACGACCAGAATTCACTGAAAAGTAGTATTCAAGTGTAAAACAGTTGAAAGACAAGTGTATATAGCTACTCAAGTTCAGAAAAGAGTGTATAAAGTTGTTTCTACATGTGGTGATGTCCCACAAGTAGTAAAGAAGGCCCATTATGGGAAACGGCTAGAAATCCGTAGTCATTCAGAGCAAATACTAATGAATATCACAGAATAGTGAGAGAACAAGTGTAAAAGACATCAAAATGTAAGTCTCTAGTCTAGAAAGGATGTTGTACACTGCACAAATCCTTGAAATAGAGTTAGTTCACATGAAACCAGTGTTTGAAACTACCAGAATTCACTGAAAAGTAGTACTCAACTGTAAAACAGTTGAAAGACAAGTGTATATAGCTTCTCAAGTTCAGAGAAGAGTGTATAAAGTTGTTTCTACATGTGGTGAAGTCCCACAAGTAGAAAAGAAGGCCCATTATGGGAAAAAGCTAGAAAGCATTAGTAATTCAGAGCAAATACTAATGAATATCAGAGAATAATGAGAGAACAAGTGTAAAAGACATCAAAATGTAAGTCTCTAGTCTAGAAAGGTTGTTGTACACTGCTGAAATCATTGAAATAGAGTTACTTCACAAGAAAACAGTGTTTCAACCCACTAGAATTCACTGAAAAGTAGTACTCAACTGTAAAACTGTTGAAAGACAAGTGTATATAGCTTCTCAAGTTCAGAGAAGAGTGTATAAAGTTGTTTCTACATGTGGTGAAGTCCCACAAGTAGAAAAGAAGGCCCATTATAGGAAACGGCTAGAAATCAGTAGTCATTCAGAGCAAATACTAATGAATATCACAGAATAGTGAGAGAACAAGTGTAAAAGACATCAAAATGAATGTGTCTTCTCTAGAAAGGATGTTGTACACTGCAGAAATCCTTGAAATAGAGTTAGTTCACATGAAACCAGTGTTTCAAACCACCAGAATTCACTGAAAAGTAGTATTTAACTGTAAAACAGTTGAAAGACAAGTTTATATAGCTTTGTAAGTCCAGAGAAGAGTGTATAAAGTTGTTTCTACATGTGGTGAAGTCCCACAAGTAGAAAAGAAGGCCCATTATGGGAAACAGCTAGAAATCAGTAGTCATTCAGAGCAAATACTAATGAATATCACAGAATAGTGAGAGAACAAGTGTAAAAGATATCAAAATGTAAGTTTCTAGTCTAGAAAGAATGCTGTACACTACAGAAATCCTTGAAATAGAGTTACTTCACAAGAAAACAGTGTTTCAACCCACTAGAATTCACTGAAAAGTAGTATTCAACTGTAGAACAGTTGAAAGACAAATGTATATAGCTTCTCAAGTTCAGAGAAGGGTGTATAAAGTTGTTTCTACATGTGGTGAAGTCCCACAAGTAGAAAAGAAGGCCCATTATGGGAAACAGCTAGAAATCAGTAGTCATTCAGAGCAAATAATAATGAATATCACAGAATAGTGAGAGAACAAGTGTAAAAGACATCAAAATGTACGTTTCTAGTCTAGAAAGGATGCTATACACTACAGAAATCCTTGAAATAGAGTTACTTCACAAGAAAACAGTGTTTCAACCCACTAGAATTCACTGAAAAGTAGTATTCAACTGTAAAACAGTTGAAAGACAAGTGTATATAGCTTCTCAAGTTCAGAGAAGAGTGTATAAAGTTGTTTCTACATGTGGTGAACTCCCACAAGTAGAAAAGAAGGCCCATTATAGGAAACAGCTAGAAATCAGTAGTCATTCAAGGCAAATACTAATGACTATCACAGAATAGTGAGAGAACAAGTGTAAAAGACATCAAAATGAAAGTGTCTTGTCTAGAAAGGATGTTGTACACTGCACAAATCCTTGAAATAGAGTTAGTTCACATGAAACCAGTGTTTGAAACGACCAGAATTCACTGAAAAGTAGTATTCAACTGTAAAACAGTTGAAAGACAAGTGTATATAGCTTCTCAAGTTCAGAAAAGAGTGTATAAAGTTGTTTCTACATGTGGTGATGTCCCACAAGTAGTAAAGAAGGCCCATTATGGGAAACGGCTAGAAATCCGTAGTCATTCAGAGCAAATACTAATGAATATCACAGAATAGTGAGAGAACAAGTGTAAAAGACATCAAAATGTAAGTCTCTAGTCTAGAAAGGATGTTGTACACTGCACAAATCCTTGAAATAGAGTTAGTTCACATGAAACCAGTGTTTGAAACCACCAGAATTCACTGAGGAGTAGTATTCAACTGTAAAACAGTTGAAAGACAAGTGTATATAGCTAATCAAGTTCAGAGAAGAGTGTATAAAGTTGTTTCTACATGTGGTGAAGTCCCACAAGTAGAAAAGAAGGCCCATTATAGGAAACAGCTAGAAATTAGTAGTCATTCAGGGCAAATACTAATGAATATCACAGAATAGTGAGAGAACAAGTGTAAAAGACATCAAAATGTAAGTCTCTAGTCTAGAACGGTTGTTGTACACTGCAGAAATCCTTGAAATAGAGTTACTTCACAAGAAAACAGTGTTTCAACCCACTAGAATTCACTGAAAAGTAGTATTTAACTGTAATACTGTTGAAAGACAAGTGTATATAGCTTCTCAAGTTCAGAGAAGAGTGTATAAAGTTGTTTCTACATGTGGTGAAGTCCCACAAGTAGAAAAGAAGACCCATTATAGGAAACGGCTAGAAATCAGTAGTCATTCAGAGCAAATACTAATGAATATCACAGAATAGTGAGAGAACAAGTGTAAAAGACATTAAAATGAATGTGTCTTCTCTAGAAAGGATGTTGTACACTGCAGAAATCCTTGAAATAGAGTTAGTTCACAAGAAACCAGTGTTTGAAACTACCAGAATTCACTGAAAAGTAGTACTCAACTGTAAAACAGTTGAAAGACAAGTGTATATAGCTTCTCAAGTTCAGAGAAGAGTGTATAAAGTTGTTTCTACATGTGGTGAAGTCCCACAAGTAGAAAAGAAGGCCCATTATGGGAAAAAGCTAGAAAGCATTAGTAATTCAGAGCAAA
The DNA here is from genome assembly GCF_951640355.1 of Cnephaeus nilssonii. Classification (NCBI taxonomy): domain Eukaryota; kingdom Metazoa; phylum Chordata; class Mammalia; order Chiroptera; family Vespertilionidae; genus Cnephaeus; species Cnephaeus nilssonii. The sequence continues at coordinate 86,434,257 of NC_137083.1, read as the reverse complement.
TACTAATGAATATCAGAGAATAATGAGAGAACAAGTGTAAAAGACATCAAAATGTAAGTCTCTAGTCTAGAAAGGTTGTTGTACACTGCTGAAATCATTGAAATAGAGTTACTTCACAAGAAAACAGTGTTTCAACCCACTAGAATTCACTGAAAAGTAGTACTCAACTGTAAAACAGTTGAAAGACAAGTGTATATAGCTTCTCAAGTTCAGAGAAGAGTGTATCAAGTTGTTTCTACATGTGGTGAAGTCCCACAAGTAGAAAAGAAGGCCCATTATAGGAAACAGCTAGAAATCAGTAGTCATTCATAGCAAATACTAATGACTATCACAGAATAGTGAGAGAATAAGTGTGAAAGACATAAAAATGAAAGTGTCTTGTCTAGAAAGGATGATGTACACTGCAGAAATCCTTGAAAAAGAGTTAGTTCACATGAAACCAGTGTTTCAAACTACCAGAATTCACTGAAAAGTAGTACTCAACTGTAAAACAGTTGAAAGACAAGTTTATATAGCTTCGCAATTCCAGAGAAGAGAGTATAAAGTTGTTTCTACATGTGGTGAAGTCCCACAAGTAGAAAAGAAGGCCCATTATGGGAAACAGCTAGAAATCAGTAGTCATTCAGAGCAAATACTAATGAATATCACAGAATAGTGAGAGAACAAGTGTAAAAGACATAAAAATGTAAGTTTCTAGTCTAGAAAGGATGCTATACACTACAGAAATCCTTGAAATAGAGTTACTTCACAAGAAAACAGTGTTTCAACCCACTAGAATTCACTGAAAAGTAGTATTCAACTGTAAAACAGTTGAAAGACAAGTGTATATAGCTTCTCAAGTTCAGAGAAGGGTGTATAAAGTTGTTTCTACATGTGGTGAAGTCCCACAAGTAGAAAAGAAGGCCCATTATGGGAAACGGCTAGAAATCAGTAGTCATTCAGAGCAAATACTAATGAATATCACAGAATAGTGAGAGAACAAGTGTAAAAGACATCAAAATGTAAGTCTCTAGTCTAGAAAGGATGTTGTACACTGCACAAATCCTTGAAATAGAGTTAGTTCACATGAAACCAGTGTTTGAAACGACCAGAATTCACTGAAAAGTAGTATTCAACTGTAAAACAGTTGAAAGACAAGTGTATATAGCTTCTCAAGTTCAGAAAAGAGTGTATAAAGTTGTTTCTACATGTGGTGATGTCCCACAAGTAGTAAAGAAGGCCCATTATGGGAAACGGCTATAAATCCGTAGTCATTCAGAGCAAATTCTAATGAATATCACAGAATAGTGAGAGAACAAGTGTAAAAGACATCAAAATGTAAGGTTCTAGTCTAGAAAGGATGCTATACACTACAGAAATCCTTGAAATAGAGTTACTTCACAAGAAAACAGTGTTTCAACCCACTAGAATTCACTGAAAAGTAGTATTCAACTGTAAAACAGTTGAAAGACAAGTGTATATAGCTTCTCAAGTTCAGAGAAGAGTGTATAAAGTTGTTTCTACATGTGGTGAACTCCCACAAGTAGAAAAGAAGGCCCATTATAGGAAACAGCTAGAAATCAGTAGTCATTCAAGGCAAATACTAATGAATATCACAGAATAGTGAGAGAACAAGTGTAAAAGACATCAAAATGAAAGTGTCTTGTCTAGAAAGGATGTTGTACACTGCACAAATCCTTGAAATAGAGTTAGTTCACATGAAACCAGTGTTTGAAACGACCAGAATTCACTGAAAAGTAGTATTCAACTGTAAAACAGTTGAAAGACAAGTGTATATAGCTACTCAAGTTCAGAAAAGAGTGTATAAAGTTGTTTCTACATGTGGTGATGTCCCACAAGTAGTAAAGAAGGCCCATTATGGGAAACGGCTAGAAATCCGTAGTCATTCAGAGCAAATACTAATGAATATCACAGAATAGTGAGAGAACAAGTGTAAAAGACATCAAAATGTAAGTCTCTAGTCTAGAAAGGATGTTGTACACTGCACAAATCCTTGAAATAGAGTTAGTTCACATGAAACCAGTGTTTGAAACCACCAGAATTCACTGAGGAGTATTATTCAACTGTAAATCAGTTGAAAGACAAGTGTATATAGCTTCTCAAGTTCAGAGAAGAGTGTATAAAGTTGTTTCTACATGTGGTGAAGTCCCACAAGTAGAAAAGAAGGCCCATTATAGGAAACGGCTAGAAATCAGTAGTCATTCAGAGCAAATACTAATGAATATCACAGAATAGTGAGAGAACAAGTGTAAAAGACATTAAAATGAATGTGTCTTCTCTAGAAAGGATGTTGTACACTGCAGAAATCCTTGAAATAGAGTTAGTTCACAAGAAACCAGTGTTTGAAACTACCAGAATTCACTGAAAAGTAGTACTCAACTGTAAAACAGTTGAAAGACAAGTGTATATAGCTTCTCAAGTTCAGAGAAGAGTGTATAAAGTTGTTTCTACATGTGGTGAAGTCCCACAAGTAGAAAAGAAGGCCAATTATGGGAAAAAGCTAGAAAGCATTACTAATTCATAGCAAATACTAATGACTATCACAGAATAGTGAGAGAACAAGTGTGAAAGACATAAAAATGAAAGTGTCTTGTCTAGAAAGGATGATGTACACTGCAGAAATCCTTGAAAAAGAGTTACTTCACAAGAAAACAGTGTTTCAACCCACTAGAATTCACTGAAAAGTAGTATTCAACTGTAAAACAGTTGAAAGACAAGTGTATATAGCTTCTCAAGTTCAGAGAGGGTGTATAAAGTTGTTTCTACATGTGGTGAAGTCCCACAAGTAGAAAAGAAGGCCCATTATGGGAAACGGCTAGAAATCAGTAGTCATTCAGAGCAAATACTAATGAATATCACAGAATAGTGAGAGAACAAGTGTAAAAGACATAAAAATGTAAGTCTCTAGTCTAGAAAGGATGTTGTACACTGCACAAATCCTTGAAATAGAGTTAGTTCACATGAAACCAGTGTTTGAAACGACCAGAATTCACTGAAAAGTAGTATTCAACTGTAAAACAGTTGAAAGACAAGTGTATATAGCTTCTCAAGTTCAGAAAAGAGTGTATAAAGTTGTTTCTACATGTGGTGATGTCCCACAAGTAGTAAAGAAGGCCCATTATGGGAAACGGCTAGAAATCAGTAGTCATTCATAGCAAATACTAATGACTATCACAGAATAGTGAGAGAACAAGTGTAAAAGACATCAAAATGAAAGTGTCTTGTCTAGAAAGGATGATGTACACTGCAGAAATCCTTGAAAAAGAGTTAGTTCACATGAAACCAGTGTTTCAAACCACCAGAATTCACTGAAAAGTAGTACGCAACTGTAAAACAGTTGAAAGACAAGTGTATATAGCTTCTCAAGTCCAGAGAAGAGAGTATAAAGTTGTTTCTACATGTGGTGAAGTCCCACAAGTAGAAAAGAAGGCCCATTATAGGAAACAGCTAGAAATTAGTAGTCATTCAGGGCAAATACTAATGAATATCACAGAATAGTGAGAGAACAAGTGTAAAAGACATCAAAATGAATGTGTCTTCTCTAGAAAGTATGTTGTACACTGCAGAAATCCTTGAAATAGAGTTAGTTCACATGAAACCAGTGTTTCAAACCACCAGAATTCACTGAAAAGTAGTATTTAACTGTAAAACAGTTGAAAGACAAGTTTATATAGCTTTGTAAGTCCAGAGAAGAGTGTATAAAGTTGTTTCTACATGTGGTGAAGTCCCACAAGTAGAAAAGAAGGCCCATTATGGGAAACAGCTAGAAATCAGTAGTCATTCAGAGCAAATACTAATGAATATCACAGAATAGTGAGAGAACAAGTGTAAAAGATATCAAAATGTAAGTTTCTAGTCTAGAAAGGATGCTGTACACTACAGAAATCCTTGAAATAGAGTTACTTCACAAGAAAACAGTGTTTCAACCCACTAGAATTCACTGAAAAGTAGTATTCAACTGTAAAACAGTTGAAAGACAAATGTATATAGCTTCTCAAGTTCAGAGAAGGGTGTATAAAGTTGTTTCTACATGTGGTGAAGTCCCACAAGTAGAAAAGAAGGCCCATTATGGGAAACAGCTAGAAATCAGTAGTCATTCAGAGCAAATACTAATGAATATCACAGAATAGTGAGAGAACAAGTGTAAAAGACATCAAAATGTACGTTTCTAGTCTAGAAAGGATGCTATACACTACAGAAATCCTTGAAATAGAGTTACTTCACAAGAAAACAGTGTTTCAACCCACTAGAATTCACTGAAAAGTAGTATTCAACTGTAAAACAGTTGAAAGACAAGTGTATATAGCTTCTCAAGTTCAGAGAAGAGTGTATAAAGTTGTTTCTACATGTGGTGAACTCCCACAAGTAGAAAAGAAGGCCCATTATAGGAAACAGCTAGAAATCAGTAGTCATTCAAGGCAAATACTAATGACTATCACAGAATAGTGAGAGAACAAGTGTAAAAGACATCAAAATGAAAATGTCTTGTCTAGAAAGGATGTTGTACACTGCACAAATCCTTGAAATAGAGTTAGTTCACATGAAACCAGTGTTTGAAACGACCAGAATTCACTGAAAAGTAGTATTCAACTGTAAAACAGTTGAAAGACAAGTGTATATAGCTTCTCAAGTTCAGAAAAGAGTGTATAAAGTTGTTTCTACATGTGGTGATGTCCCACAAGTAGTAAAGAAGGCCCATTATGGGAAACGGCTAGAAATCCGTAGTCATTCAGAGCAAATACTAATGAATATCACAGAATAGTGAGAGAACAAGTGTAAAAGACATCAAAATGTAAGTCTCTAGTCTAGAAAGGATGTTGTACACTGCACAAATCCTTGAAATAGAGTTAGTTCACATGAAACCAGTGTTTGAAACCACCAGAATTCACTGAGGAGTAGTATTCAACTGTAAAACAGTTGAAAGACAAGTGTATATAGCTTCTCAAGTTCAGAGAAGAGTGTATAAAGTTGTTTCTACATGTGGTGAAGTCCCACAAGTAGAAAAGAAGGCCCATTATAGGAAACAGCTAGAAATTAGTAGTCATTCAGGGCAAATACTAATGAATATCACAGAATAGTGAGAGAACAAGTGTAAAAGACATCAAAATGTAAGTCTCTAGTCTAGAACGGTTGTTGTACACTGCAGAAATCCTTGAAATAGAGTTACTTCACAAGAAAACAGTGTTTCAACCCACTAGAATTCACTGAAAAGTAGTATTTAAATGTAATACTGTTGAAAGACAAGTGTATATAGCTTCTCAAGTTCAGAGAAGAGTGTATAAAGTTGTTTCTACATGTGGTGAAGTCCCACAAGTAGAAAAGAAGGCCCATTATAGGAAACAGCTAGAAATCAGTAGTCATTCATAGCAAATACTAATGACTATCACAGAATAGTGAGAGAACAAGTGTGAAAGACATAAAAATGAAAGTGTCTTGTCTAGAAAGGATGATGTACACTGCAGAAATCCTTGAAAAAGAGTTAGTTCACATGAAACCAGTGTTTCAAACTACCAGAATTCACTGAAAAGTAGTACTCAACTGTAAAACAGTTGAAAGACAAGTTTATATAGCTTCGCAATTCCAGAGAAGAGAGTATAAAGTTGTTTCTACATGTGGTGAAGTCCCACAAGTAGAAAAGAAGGCCCATTATGGGAAACAGCTAGAAATCAGTAGTCATTCAGACCAAATACTAATGAATATCACAGAATAGTGAGAGAACAAGTGTAAAAGACATAAAAATGTAAGTTTCTAGTCTAGAAAGGATGCTATACACTACAGAAATCCTTGAAATAGAGTTACTTCACAAGAAAACAGTGTTTCAACCCACTAGAATTCACTGAAAAGTAGTATTCAACTGTAAAACAGTTGAAAGACAAGTGTATATAGCTTCTCAAGTTCAGAGAAGGGTGTATAAAGTTGTTTCTACATGTGGTGAAGTCCCACAAGTAGAAAAGAAGGCCCATTATGGGAAACGGCTAGAAATCAGTAGTCATTCAGAGCAAATACTAATGAATATCACAGAATAGTGAGAGAACAAGTGTAAAAGACATCAAAATGTAAGTCTCTAGTCTAGAAAGGATGTTGTACACTGCACAAATCCTTGAAATAGAGTTAGTTTACATGAAACCAGTGTTTGAAACGACCAGAATTCACTGAAAAGTAGTATTCAACTGTAAAACAGTTGAAAGACAAGTGTATATAGCTTCTCAAGTTCAGAAAAGAGTGTATAAAGTTGTTTCTACATGTGGTGATGTCCCACAAGTAGTAAAGAAGGCCCATTATGGGAAACGGCTATAAATCCGTAGTCATTCAGAGCAAATTCTAATGAATATCACAGAATAGTGAGAGAACAAGTGTAAAAGACATCAAAATGTAAGGTTCTAGTCTAGAAAGGATGTTGTACACTGCAGAAATCCTTGAAATAGAGTTAGTTCACATGAAACCAGTGTTTGAAACCACCAGAATTCATTGAGGAGTAGTATTCAACTGTAAAACAGTTGAAAGACAAGTGTATATAGCTTCTCAAGTTCAGAGAAGAGTGTATAAAGTTGTTTCTACATGTGGTGAAGTCCCACAAGTAGAAAAGAAGGCCCATTATAGGAAACAGCTAGAAATCAGTTGTCATTCATAGCAAATACTAATGACTATCACAGAATAGTGAGAGAACAAGTGTAAAAGACATCAAAATGAAAGTGTCTTGTCTAGAAAGGATGATGTACACTGCAGAAATCCTTGAAAAAGAGTTAGTTCACATGAAACCAGTGTTTCAAACCACCAGAATTCACTGAAAAGTAGTACGCAACTGTAAAACAGTTGAAAGACAAGTTTATATAGCTTCGCAATTCCAGAGAAGAGAGTATAAAGTTGTTTCTACATGTGGTGAAGTCCCACAAGTAGAAAAGAAGGCCCATTATAGGAAACAGCTAGAAATTAGTAGTCATTCAGGGCAAATACTAATGAATATCACAGAATAGTGAGAGAACAAGTGTAAAAGACATCAAAATGTAAGTCTCTAGTCTAGAAAGGTTGTTGTACACTGCAGAAATCCTTGAAATAGAGTTACTTCACAAGAAAACAGTGTTTCAACCCACTAGAATTCACTGAAAAGTAGTATTCAACTGTAAAACAGTTGAAAGACAAATGTATATAGCTTCTCAAGTTCAGAGAAGGGTGTATAAAGTTGTTTCTACATGTGGTGAAGTCCCACAAGTAGAAAAGAAGGCCCATTATGGGAAACAGCTAGAAATCAGTAGTCATTCAGAGCAAATACTAATGAATATCACAGAATAGTGAGAGAACAAGTGTAAAAGACATCAAAATGTACGTTTCTAGTCTAGAAAGGATGCTATACACTACAGAAATCCTTGAAATAGAGTTACTTCACAAGAAAACAGTGTTTCAACCCACTAGAATTCACTGAAAAGTAGTATTCAACTGTAAAACAGTTGAAAGACAAGTGTATATAGCTTCTCAAGTTCAGAGAAGAGTGTATAAAGTTGTTTCTACATGTGGTGAACTCCCAAAAGTAGAAAAGAAGGCCCATTATAGGAAACAGCTAGAAATCAGTAGTCATTCAAGGCAAATACTAATGACTATCACAGAATAGTGAGAGAACAAGTGTAAAAGACATCAAAATGAAAGTGTCTTGTCTAGAAAGGATGTTGTACACTGCACAGATCCTTGAAATAGAGTTAGTTCACATGAAACCAATGTTTGAAACGACCAGAATTCACTGAAAAGTAGTATTCAACTGTAAAACAGTTGAAAGACAAGTGTATATAGCTACTCAAGTTCAGAAAAGAGTGTATAAAGTTGTTTCTACATGTGGTGATGTCCCACAAGTAGTAAAGAAGGCCCATTATGGGAAACGGCTAGAAATCCGTAGTCATTCAGAGCAAATACTAATGAATATCACAGAATAGTGAGAGAACAAGTGTAAAAGACATCAAAATGTAAGTCTCTAGTCTAGAAAGGATGTTGTACACTGCACAAATCCTTGAAATAGAGTTAGTTCACATGAAACCAGTGTTTGAAACCACCAGAATTCACTGAGGAGTAGTATTCAACTGTAAAACAGTTGAAAGACAAGTGTATATAGCTTCTCAAGTTCAGAGAAGAGTGTATAAAGTTGTTTCTACATGTGGTGAAGTCCCACAAGTAGAAAAGAAGGCCCATTATAGGAAACAGCTAGAAATCAGTAGTCATTCATAGCAAATACTAATGACTATCACAAAATAGTGAGAGAACAAGTGTAAAAGACATCAAAATGAAAGTGTCTTGTCTAGAAAGGATGATGTACACTGCAGAAATCCTTGAAAAAGAGTTAGTTCACATGAAACCAGTGTTTCAAACCACCAGAATTCACTGAAAAGTAGTACGCAACTGTAAAACAGTTGAAAGAAAAGTTTATATACCTTCGCAATTCCAGAGAAGAGAGTATAAAGTTGTTTCTACATGTGGTGAAGTCCCACAAGTAGAAAAGTAGGCCCATTATAGGAAACAGCTAGAAATTAGTAGTCATTCAGGGCAAATACTAATGAATATCACAGAATAGTGAGAGAACAAGTGTAAAAGACATCAAAATGTAAGTCTCTAGTCTAGAACGGTTGTTGTACACTGCAGAAATCCTTGAAATAGAGTTACTTCACAAGAAAACAGTGTTTCAACCCACTAGAATTCACTGAAAAGTAGTACTTAACTGTAATACTGTTGAAAGACAAGTGTATATAGCTTCTCAAGTTCAGAGAAGAGTGTATAAAGTTGTTTCTACATGTGGTGAAGTCCCACAAGTAGAAAAGAAGGCCCATTATAGGAAACGGCTAGAAATCAGTAGTCATTCAGAGCAAATACTAATGAATATCACAGAATAGTGAGAGAACAAGTGTAAAAGACATTAAAATGAATGTGTCTTCTCTAGAAAGGATGTTGTACACTGCAGAAATCCTTGAAATAGAGTTAGTTCACAAGAAACCAGTGTTTGAAACTACCAGAATTCACTGAAAAGTAGTACTCAAATGTAAAACAGTTGAAAGACAAGTGTATATAGCTTCTCAAGTTCAGAGAAGAGTGTATAAAGTTGTTTCTACATGTGGTGAAGTCCCACAAGTAGAAAAGAAGGCCCATTATGGGAAAAAGCTAGAAAGCATTAGTAATTCAGAGCAAATACTAATGAATATCAGAGAATAATGAGAGAACAAGTGTAAAAGACATCAAAATGTAAGTCTCTAGTCTAGAAAGGTTGTTGTACACTGCTGAAATCATTGAAATAGAGTTACTTCACAAGAAAACAGTGTTTCAACCCACTAGAATTCACTGAAAAGTATTACTCAACTGTAAAACAGTTGAAAGACAAGTGTATATAGCTTCTCAAGTTCAGAGAAGAGTGTATAAAGTTGTTTCTACATGTGGTGAAGTCCCACAAGTAGAAAAGAAGGCCCATTATAGGAAACAGCTAGAAATCATTAGTCATTCATAGCAAATACTAATGACTATCACAGAATAGTGAGAGAACAAGTGTGAAAGACATAAAAATGAAAGTGTCTTGTCTAGAAAGGATGATGTACACTGCAGAAATCCTTGAAAAAGAGTTACTTCACAAGAAAACAGTGTTTCAACCCACTAGAATTCACTGAAAAGTAGTATTCAACTGTAAAACAGTTGAAAGACAAGTGTATATAGCTTCTCAAGTTCAGAGAAGGGTGTATAAAGTTGTTTCTACATGTGGTGAAGTCCCACAAGTAGAAAAGAAGGCCCATTATGGGAAACGGCTAGAAATCAGTAGTCATTCAGAGCAAATACTAATGAATATCACAGAATAGTGAGAGAACAAGTGTAAAAGACATAAAAATGTAAGTCTCTAGTCTAGAAAGGATGTTGTACACTGCACAAATCCTTGAAATAGAGTTAGTTCACATGAAACCAGTGTTTGAAACGACCAGAATTCACTGAAAAGTAGTATTCAACTGTAAAACAGTTGAAAGACAAGTGTATATAGCTTCTCACGTTCAGAAAAGAGTGTATAAAGTTGTTTCTACATGTGGTGATGTCCCACAAGTAGTAAAGAAGGCCCATTATGGGAAACGGCTAGAAATCAGTAGTCATTCATAGCAAATACTAATGACTATCACAGAATAGTGAGAGAACAAGTGTAAAAGACATCAAAATGAAAGTGTCTTGTCTAGAAAGGATGATGTACACTGCAGAAATCCTTGAAAAAGAGTTAGTTCACATGAAACCAGTGTTTCAAACCACCAGAATTCACTGAAAAGTAGTACGCAACTGTAAAACAGTTGAAAGACAAGTGTATATAGCTTCTCAAGTCCAGAGAAGAGAGTATAAAGTTGTTTCTACATGTGGTGAAGTCCCACAAGTAGAAAAGAAGGCCCATTATAGGAAACAGCTAGAAATTAGTAGTCATTCAGGGCAAATACTAATGAATATCACAGAATAGTGAGAGAACAAGTGTAAAAGACATCAAAATGAATGTGTCTTCTCTAGAAAGTATGTTGTACACTGCAGAAATCTTTGAAATAGAGTTAGTTCACATGAAACCAGTGTTTCAAACCACCAGAATTCACTGAAAAGTAGTATTTAACTGTAAAACAGTTGAAAGACAAGTTTATATAGCTTTGTAAGTCCAGAGAAGAGTGTATAAAGTTGTTTCTACATGTGGTGAAGTCCCACAAGTAGAAAAGAAGGCCCATTATGGGAAACAGCTAGAAATCAGTAGTCATTCAGAGCAAATACTAATGAATATCACAGAATAGTGAGAGAACAAGTGTAAAAGATATCAAAATGTAAGTTTCTAGTCTAGAAAGGATGCTGTACACTACAGAAATCCTTGAAATAGAGTTACTTCACAAGAAAACAGTGTTTCAACCCACTAGAATTCACTGAAAAGTAGTATTCAACTGTAAAACAGTTGAAAGACAAATGTATATAGCTTCTCAAGTTCAGAGAAGGGTGTATAAAGTTGTTTCTACATGTGGTGAACTCCCACAAGTAGAAAAGAAGGCCATTATGGGAAACAGCTAGAAATCAGTAGTCATTCAGAGCAAATACTAATGAATATCACAGAATAGTGAGAGAACAAGTGTAAAAGACATCAAAATGTACGTTTCTAGTCTAGAAAGGATGCTATACACTACAGAAATCATTGAAATAGAGTTACTTCACAAGAAAACAGTGTTTCAACCCACTAGAATTCACTGAAAAGTAGTATTTAACTGTAAAACAGTTGAAAGACAAATGTATATAGCTTCTCAAGTTCAGAGAAGGGTGTATAAAGTTGTTTCTACATGTGGTGAAGTCCCACAAGTAGAAAAGAAGGCCCATTATGGGAAACAGCTAGAAATCAGTAGTCATTCAGAGCAAATACTAATGAATATCACAGAATAGTGAGAGAACAAGTGTAAAAGATATCAAAATGTAAGTTTCTAGTCTAGAAAGAATGCTGTACACTACAGAAATCCTTGAAATAGAGTTACTTCACAAGAAAACAGTGTTTCAACCCACTAGAATTCACTGAAAAGTAGTATTCAACTGTAAAACAGTTGAAAGACAAATGTATATAGCTTCTCAAGTTCAGAGAAGGGTGTATAAAGTTGTTTCTACATGTGGTGAAGTCCCACAAGTAGAAAAGAAGGCCCATTATGGGAAACAGCTAGAAATCAGTAGTCATTCAGAGCAAATACTAATGACTATCACAGAATAGTGAGAGAACAAGTGTAAAAGACATCAAAATGAAAGTGTCTTGTCTAGAAAGGATGTTGTACACTGCACAAATCCTTGAAATAGAGTTAGTTCACATGAAACCAATGTTTGAAACGACCAGAATTCACTGAAAAGTAGTATTCAACTGTAAAACAGTTGAAAGACAAGTGTATATAGCTACTCAAGTTCAGAAAAGAGTGTATAAAGTTGTTTCTACATGTGGTGATGTCCCACAAGTAGTAAAGAAGGCCCATTATGGGAAACGGCTAGAAATCCGTAGTCATTCAGAGCAAATACTAATGAATATCACAGAATAGTGAGAGAACAAGTGTAAAAGACATCAAAATGTAAGTCTCTAGTCTAGAAAGGATGTTGTACACTGCACAAATCCTTGAAATAGAGTTAGTTCACATGAAACCAGTGTTTGAAACCACCAGAATTCACTGAGGAGTAGTATTCAACTGTAAAACAGTTGAAAGACAAGTGTATATAGCTTCTCAAGTTCAGAGAAGAGTGTATAAAGTTGTTTCTACATGTGGTGAAGTCCCACAAGTAGAAAAGAAGGCCCATTATAGGAAACAGCTAGAAATCAGTAGTCATTCATAGCAAATACTAATGACTATCACAAAATAGTGAGAGAACAAGTGTAAAAGACATCAAAATGAAAGTGTCTTGTCTAGAAAGGATGATGTACACTGCAGAAATCCTTGAAAAAGAGTTAGTTCACATGAAACCAGTGTTTCAAACCACCAGAATTCACTGAAAAGTAGTACGCAACTGTAAAACAGTTGAAAGAAAAGTTTATATACCTTCGCAATTCCAGAGAAGAGAGTATAAAGTTGTTTCTACATGTGGTGAAGTCCCACAAGTAGAAAAGTAGGCCCATTATAGGAAACAGCTAGAAATTAGTAGTCATTCAGGGCAAATACTAATGAATATCACAGAATAGTGAGAGAACAAGTGTAAAAGACATCAAAATGTAAGTCTCTAGTCTAGAACGGTTGTTGTACACTGCAGAAATCCTTGAAATAGAGTTACTTCACAAGAAAACAGTGTTTCAACCCACTAGAATTCACTGAAAAGTAGTATTTAACTGTAATACTGTTGAAAGACAAGTGTATATAGCTTCTCAAGTTCAGAGAAGAGTGTATAAAGTTGTTTCTACATGTGGTGAAGTCCCACAAGTAGAAAAGAAGGCCCATTATAGGAAACGGCTAGAAATCAGTAGTCATTCAGAGCAAATACTAATGAATATCACAGAATAGTGAGAGAACAAGTGTAAAAGACATTAAAATGAATGTGTCTTCTCTAGAAAGGATGTTGTACACTGCAGAAATCCTTGAAATAGAGTTAGTTCACAAGAAACCAGTGTTTGAAACTACCAGAATTCACTGAAAAGTAGTACTCAAATGTAAAACAGTTGAAAGACAAGTGTATATAGCTTCTCAAGTTCAGAGAAGAGTGTATAAAGTTGTTTCTACATGTGGTGAAGTCCCACAAGTAGAAAAGAAGGCCCATTATGGGAAAAAGCTAGAAAGCATTAGTAATTCAGAGCAAATACTAATGAATATCAGAGAATAATGAGAGAACAAGTGTAAAAGACATCAAAATGTAAGTCTCTAGTCTAGAAAGGTTGTTGTACACTGCTGAAATCATTGAAATAGAGTTACTTCACAAGAAAACAGTGTTTCAACCCACTAGAATTCACTGAAAAGTATTACTCAACTGTAAAACAGTTGAAAGACAAGTGTATATAGCTTCTCAAGTTCAGAGAAGAGTGTATAAAGTTGTTTCTACATGTGGTGAAGTCCCACAAGTAGAAAAGAAGGCCCATTATAGGAAACAGCTAGAAATCATTAGTCATTCATAGCAAATACTAATGACTATCACAGAATAGTGAGAGAACAAGTGTGAAAGACATAAAAATGAAAGTGTCTTGTCTAGAAAGGATGATGTACACTGCAGAAATCCTTGAAAAAGAGTTACTTCACAAGAAAACAGTGTTTCAACCCACTAGAATTCACTGAAAAGTAGTATTCAACTGTAAAACAGTTGAAAGACAAGTGTATATAGCTTCTCAAGTTCAGAGAAGGGTGTATAAAGTTGTTTCTACATGTGGTGAAGTCCCACAAGTAGAAAAGAAGGCCCATTATGGGAAACGGCTAGAAATCAGTAGTCATTCAGAGCAAATACTAATGAATATCACAGAATAGTGAGAGAACAAGTGTAAAAGACATAAAAATGTAAGTCTCTAGTCTAGAAAGGATGTTGTACACTGCACAAATCCTTGAAATAGAGTTAGTTCACATGAAACCAGTGTTTGAAACGACCAGAATTCACTGAAAAGTAGTATTCAACTGTAAAACAGTTGAAAGACAAGTGTATATAGCTTCTCACGTTCAGAAAAGAGTGTATAAAGTTGTTTCTACATGTGGTGATGTCCCACAAGTAGTAAAGAAGGCCCATTATGGGAAACAGCTAGAAATTAGTAGTCATTCAGGGCAAATACTAATGAATATCACAGAATAGTGAGAGAACAAGTGTAAAAGACATCAAAATGAATGTGTCTTCTCTAGAAAGTATGTTGTACACTGCAGAAATCTTTGAAATAGAGTTAGTTCACATGAAACCAGTGTTTCAAACCACCAGAATTCACTGAAAAGTAGTATTTAACTGTAAAACAGTTGAAAGACAAGTTTATATAGCTTTGTAAGTCCAGAGAAGAGTGTATAAAGTTGTTTCTACATGTGGTGAAGTCCCACAAGTAGAAAAGAAGGCCCATTATGGGAAACAGCTAGAAATCAGTAGTCATTCAGAGCAAATACTAATGAATATCACAGAATAGTGAGAGAACAAGTGTAAAAGATATCAAAATGTAAGTTTCTAGTCTAGAAAGGATGCTGTACACTACAGAAATCCTTGAAATAGAGTTACTTCACAAGAAAACAGTGTTTCAACCCACTAGAATTCACTGAAAAGTAGTATTCAACTGTAAAACAGTTGAAAGACAAATGTATATAGCTTCTCAAGTTCAGAGAAGGGTGTATAAAGTTGTTTCTACATGTGGTGAACTCCCACAAGTAGAAAAGAAGGCCATTATGGGAAACAGCTAGAAATCAGTAGTCATTCAGAGCAAATACTAATGAATATCACAGAATAGTGAGAGAACAAGTGTAAAAGACATCAAAATGTACGTTTCTAGTCTAGAAAGGATGTTGTACACTGCACAAATCCTTGAAATAGAGTTAGTTCACATGAAACCAGTGTTTGAAACCACCAGAATTCACTGAGGAGTAGTATTCAACTGTAAAACAGTTGAAAGACAAGTGTATATAGCTTCTCAAGTTCAGAGAAGAGTGTATAAAGTTGTTTCTACATGTGGTGAAGTCCCACAAGTAGAAAAGAATGCCCATTATAGGAAACAGCTAGAAATCAGTAGTCATTCATAGCAAATACTAATGACTATCACAGAATAGTGAGAGAACAAGTGTAAAAGACATCAAAATGAAAGTGTCTTGTCTAGAAAGGATGATGTACACTGTAGAAATCCTTGAAAAAGAGTTAGTTCACATGAAACCAGTGTTTCAAACCACCAGAATTCACTGAAAAGTAGTACTCAACTGTAAAACAGTTGAAGGACAAGTTTATATAGCTTCGCAATTCCAGAGAAGAGAGTATAAAGTTGTTTCTACATGTGGTGAAGTCCCACAAGTAGAAAAGAAGGCCCATTATAGGAAACAGCTAGAAATTAGTAGTCATTCAGGGCAAATACTAATGAATATCACAGAATAGTGAGAGAACAAGTGTAAAAGACATCAAAATGAAAGTGTCTTGTCTAGAAAGGATGATGTACACTGCAGAAATCCTTGAAATAGAGTTAGTTCACATGAAACGAGTGTTTCAAACCACGAGAATTCACTGAAAAGTAGTATTTAACTGTAAAACAGTTGAAAAACAAGTTTATATAGCTTCGCATGTCCACAGAAGAGTGTATAAAGTTGTTTCTACAAGAGTTGAAGTCACACAAGTAGAAAAGAAGGCCCATTATGGGAAACAGCTAGAAATCAGTAGTCATTCAGAGCCAATACTAATGAATATCACAGAATAGTGAGAGAACATGTGTAAAAGACATCAAAATGTAAGTATCAAGTCTAGAAAGGATGTTGTACACTGCACAAATCCTTGAAATAGAGGTAGTTCACATGAAACCAGTGTTTGAAACCACCAGAATTCACTGAAAAGTAGTATTCAAGTGTAAAACAGTTGAAAGACAAGTTTATATAGCTTTGTAAGTCCAGAGAAGAGTGTATAAAGTTGTTTCTACATGTGGTGAAGTCCCACAAGTAGAAAAGAAGGCCCATTATGGGAAACAGCTAGAAATCAGTAGTCATTCAGAGCAAATACTAATGAATATCAGAGAATAATGAGAGAACAAGTGTAAAAGACATCAAAATGTAAGTCTCTAGTCTAGAAAGGTTGTTGTACACTGCAGAAATCCTTGAAATAGAGTTACTTCACAAGAAAACAGTGTTTCAACCCACTAGAATTCACTGAAAAGTAGTATTCAACTGTAAAACAGATGAAAGACAAGTGTATATAGCTTCTCAAGTTCATAGAAGAGTGTATAAATTTGTTTCTACATGTGGTGAAGTCCCACAAGTAGAAAAGAAGGCCCATTATGGGAAACAGCTAGAAATCAGTAGTCATTCAGAGCAAATACTAATGAATATCACAGAAGAGTGAGAGAACAAGTGTAAAAGACATCAAAATGTAAGTCTCTAGTCTAGAAAGGATGTTGTACACTGCACAAATCCTTGAAATAGAGTTAGTTCACATGAAACCAGTGTTTGAAACGACCAGAATTCACTGAAAAGTAGTATTCAACTGTAAAATAGTTGAAAGACAAGTGTATATAGCTTCTCAAGTTCAGAGAAGAGTGTATAAAGTTGTTTCTACATGTGGTGATGTCCCACAAGTAGAAAAGAAGGCTCATTATGGGAAACGGCTAGAAATCAGTAGTCATTCAGAGCAAATACTAATGAATATCACAGAATAGTGAGAGAACCAGTGTAAAAGACATCAAAATGTAAGTCTCTAGACTAGAAAGGATGTTGTACACTGCAGAAATCCTTGAAATAGAGTTAGTTCACATGAAACCAGTGTTTGAAACCACCAGAATTCACTGAGGAGTAGTATTCAACTGTAAAACTGTTGAAAGACAAGTGTATATAGCTTCTCAAGTTCAGAGAAGAGCGTATAAAGTTGTTTCTACATGTGGTGAAGTCCCACAAGTAGAAAAGACGGCCCATTATAGGAAACAGGTAGAAATCAGTAGTCATTCATAGCAAATATAATGACTATCACAGAATAGTGAGAGAACAAGTGTGAAAGACATAAAAATGAAAGTGTCTTGTCTAGAAAGGTTGTTGTACACTGCAGAAATCCTTGAAATAGAGTTAGTTCACATGAAACCAGTGTTTCAAACCACCAGAATTCACTGAAAAGTAGTACTCAACTGTAAAACAGTTGAAAGACAAGTTTATATAGCTTTGTAAGTCCAGAGAAGAGTGTATAAAGTTGTTTCTACATGTGGTGAAATCCCACAAGTAGAAAAGAAGGCCCATTACGGGAAACAGCTAGAAATCAGTAGTCATTCAGAGCAAATACTAATGAATATCACAGAATAGTGAGAGAACAAGTGTAAAAGACATCAAAATGTAAGTTTCTAGTCTAGAAAGGATGCTATACACTACAGAAATCCTTGAAATAGAGTTACTTCACAGGAAAACAGTGTTTCAACCCACTAGAATTCACTGAAAAGTAGTATTCAACTGTAAAACAGTTGAAAGACAAGTGTATATAGCTTCTCAAGTTCAGAAAGAGTGTATAAAGTTGTTTCTACATGTGGTGAAGTCCCACAAGTAGAAAAGAAGGCGCATTATGGGAAACAGCTAGAAATCAGTAGTCATTCAGAGCAAATACTAATGAATATCACAGAATAGTGAGAGAACAAGTGTAAAAGACATCAAAATGTAAGTCTCTAGTCTAGAAAGGATGTTGTACACTGCACAAATCCTTGAAATAGAGTTAGTTCACATGAAACCAGTGTTTGAAACGACCAGAATTCACTGAAAAGTAGTATTCAAGTGTAAAACAGTTGAAAGACAAGTGTATATAGCTTCTCAAGTTCAGAAAAGAGTGTATAAAGTTGTTTCTACATGTGGTGATGTCCCACAAGTAGTAAAGAAGGCCCATTATGGGAAACGGCTAGAAATCCGTAGTCATTCAGAGCAAATACTAATGAATATCACAGAATAGTGAGAGAACAAGTGTAAAAGACATCAAAATGTAAGTCTCTAGTCTAGAAAGGATGTTGTACACTGCACAAATCCTTGAAATAGAGTTAGTTCACATGAAACCAGTGTTTGAAACCACCAGAATTCACTGAGGAGTAGTATTCAACTGTAAAACAGTTGAAAGACAAGTGTATATAGCTTCTCAAGTTCAGAGAATAGTGTATAAAGTTGTTTCTACATGTGGTGAAGTGCCACAAGTAGAAAAGAAGGCCCATTATAGGAAAAAGCTAGAAATCAGTAGTCATTCAGAGCAAATACTAATGAATATCACAGAATAGTGAGAGAACAAGTGTAAAAGACATCAAAATGAAAGTGACTTGTCTAGAAAGGATGATGTACACTGCAGAAATCCTAGAAAAAGAGTTAGTTCACATGAAACCAGTGTTTCAAACCACCAGAATTCACTGAAAAGTAGTATTTAATTGTAAAACAGTTGAAAGACAAGTTTATATAGCTTCGTAAGTCCAGAGAAGAGTGTATAAAGTTGTTTCTACATGTGGTGAAGTCACACAAGTAGAAAAGAAGGCCCATTATAGGAAACGGCTGGAAATCAGTAGTCATTCAGAGCAAATACTAATGAATATCACAGAATAGTGAGAGAACAAGTGTAAAAGACATCAAAATGAAAGTGTCTTGTCTAGAAAGGATGATGTACACTGCAGAAATCCTTGAAATAGAGTTAGTTCACATGAAACGAGTGTTTCAAACCACCAGAATTCACTGAAAAGTAGTATTTAACTGTAAAACAGTTGAAAAACAAGTTTATATAGCTTCGCATGTCCACAGAAGAGTGTATAAAGTTGTTTCTACAAGAGTTGAAGTCACACAAGTAGAAAAGAAGGCCCATTATGGGAAACAGCTAGAAATCAGTAGTCATTCAGAGCCAATACTAATGAATATCACAGAATAGTGAGAGAACATGTGTAAAAGACATCAAAATGTAAGTATCAAGTCTAGAAAGGATGTTGTACACTGCACAAATCCTTGAAATAGAGGTAGTTCACATGAAACCAGTGTTTGAAACCACCAGAATTCACTGAAAAGTAGTATTCAACTGTAAAACAGTTGAAAGACA
Organism: Cnephaeus nilssonii; assembly: GCF_951640355.1. Taxonomy (NCBI): domain Eukaryota; kingdom Metazoa; phylum Chordata; class Mammalia; order Chiroptera; family Vespertilionidae; genus Cnephaeus; species Cnephaeus nilssonii. The sequence goes on along the minus strand of NC_137083.1, from coordinate 86,415,114 downwards.
AGTTTATATTGCTTTGTAAGTCCAGAGAAGAGTGTATAAAGTTGTTTCTACATGTGGTGAAGTCCCACAAGTAGAAAAGAAGGCCCATTATGGGAAACGGCTAGAAATCAGTAGTCATTCAGAGCAAATACTAATGAATATCACAGAATAGTGAGAGAACAAGTGTAAAAGACATCAAATGTAAGTCTTTAGTCTAGAAAGGATGTTGTACACTGCACAAATCCTTGAAATAGAGTTAGTTCACATGAAACAAGTGTTTGAAACGACCAGAATTCACTGAAAAGTAGTATTCAACTGTAAAACAGTTGAAAGACAAGTGTATATAGCTTCTCAAGATCAGAGAAGAGTGTATAAAGTTGTTTCTACAGTTGGTGATTTCCCACAAGTAGAAAAGAAGGCCCATTATGGGAAATGGCTAGAAATCAGTAGTCATTCAGAGCAAATACTAATGAATATCACAGAATATTGATAGAACAAGTGTAAAAGACATCAAAATGAATGTGTCTTCTCTAGAAAGGATGTTGTACGCTGCAGAAATCCTTGAAATAGAGTTAGTTCACATGAAAGCAGTGTTTGAAACCACCAGAATTCACTGAGGAGTAGTATTCAACTGTAAAACAGTTGAAAGACAAGTGTATATAGCTTCTCAAGTTCAGAGAAGAGCGTATAAAGTTGTTTCTACATGTGGTGAAGTCCCACAAGTAGAAAAGACGGCCCATTATAGGAAACAGGTAGAAATCAGTAGTCATTCATAGCAAATACTAATGACTATCACAGAATAGTGAGAGAACAAGTGTGAAAGACATAAAAATGAAAGTGTCTAGTCTAGAAAGGATGTTGTACACTGCAGAAATCCTTGAAATAGAGTTAGTTCACATGAAACGAGTGTTTCAAACCACCAGAATTCACTGAAAAGTAGTATTTAACTCTAAAACAGTTGAAAGACAAGTTTATTTAGCTTCGCATGTCCACAGAAGAGTGTATAAAGTTGTTTCTACATGTGGTGAAGTCCCACTAGTACAAAAGAAGGCCCATTATGGGAAACAGCTAGAAATCAGTAGTCATTCAGAGCTAATACTAATGAATATCACAGAATAGTGAGAGAACAAGTGTAAAAGACATCAAAATGTAAGTCTCTAGTCTAGGAAGGATGTTATACACTACAGAAATCCTTGAAATAGAGTTACTTCACAAGAAAACAGTGTTTCAACCCACCAGAATTCACTGAAAAGTAGTATTTAACTCTAAAACAGTTGAAAGACAAGTTTATATAGCTTCGCATGTCCACAGAAGAGTGTATAAAGTTGTTTCTACATGTGGTGATGTCCCACAAGTAGAAAAGAAGGCCCGTTATGGGAAACAGCTAGAAATCAGTAGTCATTTAGAGCAAATACTAATGAATATCACAGAATAGTGAGAGAACAAGTGTAAAAGACATCAAAATGAAAGTGTCTTGTCTAGAAAGGATGATGTACACTGCAGAAATCCTTGAAATAGAGTTAGTTCACATGAAACGAGTGTTTCAAACCACCAGAATTCACTGAAAAGTAGTATTTAACTGTAAAACAGTTGAAAAACAAGTTTATATAGCTTCGCATGTCCACAGAAGAGTGTATAAAGTTGTTTCTACAAGAGTTGAAGTCACACAAGTAGAAAAGAAGGCCCATTATGGGAAACAGCTAGAAATCAGTAGTCATTCAGAGCAAATACTAATGAATATCAGAGAATAATGAGAGAACAAGTGTAAAAGACATCAAAATGTAAGTCTCTAGTCTAGAAAGGTTGTTGTACATTGCAGAAATCCTTGAAATAGAGTTACTTCACAAGAAAACAGTGTTTCAACCCACTAGAATTCACTGAAAAGTAGTATTCAACTGTAAAACAGATGAAAGACAAGTGTATATAGCTTCTCAAGTTCATAGAAGAGTGTATAAATTTGTTTCTACATGTGGTGAAGTCCCACAAGTAGAAAAGAAGGCCCATTATGGGAAACAGCTAGAAATCAGTAGTCATTCAGAGCAAATACTAATGAATATTACAGAATAGTGAGAGGACAAGTGTAAAAGACATCAAAATGTAAGTCTCTAGTCTAGAAAGGATGTTGTACACTGCACAAATCCTTGAAATAGAGTTAGTTCACATGAAACCAGTGTTTGAAACGACCAGAATTCACTGAAAAGTAGTATTCAACAGTAAAATAGTTGAAAGACAAGTGTATATAGCTTCTCAAGTTCAGAAAAGAGTGTATAAAGTTGTTTCTACATGTGGTGATGTCCCACAAGTAGAAAAGAAGGCCCATTATGGGAAACGGCTAGAAATCAGTAGTCATTCAGAGCAAATACTAATGAATATCACAGAATAGTGAGAGAACAAGTGTAAAAGACATCAAAATGTAAGTTTCTAGTCCTAGAAAGGATGTTGTACACTGCAGAAATCCTTGAAATAGAGTTAGTTCACATGAAACCAGTGTTTGAAACCACCAGAATTCACTGAGGAGTAGTATTCAACTGTAAAACAGTTGAAAGACAAGTGTATATAGCTTCTCAAGTTCGGAGAAGAGCGTATACAGTTGTTTCTACATGTGGTGAAGTCCCACAAGTAGAAAAGACGGCCCATTATAGGAAACAGGTAGAAATCAGTAGTCATTCATAGCAAATACTAATGACTATCACAGAATAGTGAGAGAACAAGTGTGAAAGACATAAAAATGAAAGTGTCTTGTCTAGAAAGGTTGTTGTACACTGCAGAAATCCTTGAAAAAGAGTTAGTTCACATGAAACCAGTGTTTCAAACCACCAGAATTCACTGAAAAGTAGTACTCAACTGTAAAACAGTTGAAAGACAAGTTTATATAGCTTTGTAAGTCCAGAGAAGAGTGTATAAAGTTGTTTCTACATGTGGTGAAATCCCACAAGTAGAAAAGAAGGCCCATTACGGGAAACAGCTAGAAATCAGTAGTCATTCAGAGCAAATACTAATGAATATCACAGAATAGTGAGAGAACAAGTGTAAAAGACATCAAAATGTAAGTTTCTAGTCCTAGAAAGGATGCTATACACTACAGAAATATATGAAATAGAGTTACTTCACAAGAAAACAGTGTTTCAACCCACTAGAATTCACTGAAAAGTAGTATTCAACTGTAAAACAGTTGAAAGACAAGTGTATATAGCTTCTCAAGTTCAGAGAAGGGTGTATAAAGTTGTTTCTACATGTGGTGAAGTCCCACAAGTAGAAAAGAAGGCGTATTATGGGAAACAGCTAGAAATCAGTAGTCATTCAGAGCAAATACTAATGAATATCACAGAATAGTGAGAGAACAAGTGTAAAAGACATCAAAATGTAAGTTTCTAGTCTAGAAAGGATGCTATACACTACAGAAATCCTTGAAATAGAGTTACTTCACAGGAAAACAGTGTTTCAACCCACTAGAATTCACTGAAAAGTAGTATTCAACTGTAAAACAGTTGAAAGACAAGTGTATATAGCTTCTCAAGTTCAGAGAAGAGTGTATAAAGTTGTTTCTACATGTGGTGAAGTCCCACAAGTAGAAAAGAAGGCACATTATGGGAAACAGCTAGAAATCAGTAGTCATTCAGAGCAAATACTAATGAATATCACAGAATAGTGAGAGAACAAGTGTAAAAGACATCAAAATGAAAGTGTCTTGTCTAGAAAGGATGATGTACACTGCAGAAATCCTTGAAATAGAGTTAGTTCACATGAAACGAGTGTTTCAAACCACCAGAATTCACTGAAAAGTAGTATTTAACTGTAAAACAGTTGAAAAACAAGTTTATATAGCTTCACATGTCCACAGAAGAGTGTATAAAGTTGTTTCTACAAGAGTTGAAGTCCCACAAGTAGAAAAGAAGGCCCATTATGGGAAACAGCTAGAAATCAGTAGTCATTCAGAGCAAATGCTAATGAATATCACAGAATAGTGAGAGAACAAGTGTAAAATACATCAAAATGTAAGTATCAAGTCTAGAAAGGATGTTGTACACTGCACAAATCCTTGAAATAGAGTTAGTTCATATGAAACAAGTGTTTGAAACGACCAGAATTCACTGAAAAGTAGTATTCAACTGTAAAACAGTTGAAAGACAAGTGTATATAGCTTCTCAAGATCAGAGAAGAGTGTATAAAGTTGTTTCTACAGTTGGTGATGTCCCACAAGTAGAAAAGAAGGCCCATTATGGGAAATGGCTAGAAATCAGTAGTCATTCAGAGCAAATACTAATGAATATCACAGAATATTGAGAGAACAAGTGTAAAAGACATCAAAATGAATGTGTCTTATCTAGAAAGGATGTTGTACGCTGCAGAAATCCTTGAAATAGAGTTAGTTCACATGAAAGCAGTGTTTGAAACCACCAGAATTCACTGAAAAGTAGTACTCAACTGTAAAACAGTTGAAAGACAAGTTTATATAGCTTCTCCAGTTCAGAGAGGAGTGTATAAAGTTGTTTCTACATGTGGTGAAGTCCCACAAGTAGAAAAGAAGGCCCATTATGGGAAACAGCTAGAAATCAGTAGTCATTCAGAGCAAATACTAATGAATATCAGAGAATAATGAGAGAACAAGTGTAAAAGACATCAAAATGTAAGTCTCTAGTCTAGAAAGGTTGTTGTACACTGCAGAAATCCTTGAAATAGAGTTACTTCACAAGAAAACAGTGTTTCAACCCACTAGAATTCACTGAAAAGTAGTATTCAACTGTAAAACAGATGAAAGACAAGTGTATATAGCTTCTCAAGTTCATAGAAGAGTGTATAAATTTGTTTCTACATGTGGTGAAGTCCCACAAGTAGAAAAGAAGGCCCATTATGGGAAACAGCTAGAAATCAGTAGTCATTCAGAGCAAATACTAATGAATATCACAGAAGAGTGAGAGAACAAGTGTAAAAGACATCAAAATGTAAGTCTCTAGTCTAGAAAGGATGTTGTACACTGCACAAATCCTTGAAATAGAGTTAGTTCACATGAAACCAGTGTTTGAAACGACCAGAATTCACTGAAAAGTAGTATTCAACTGTAAAATAGTTGAAAGACAAGTGTATATAGCTTCTCAAGTTCATAGAAGAGTGTATAAAGTTGTTTCTACATGTGGTGATGTCCCACAAGTAGAAAAGAAGGCTCATTATGGGAAACGGCTAGAAATCAGTAGTCATTCAGAGCAAATACTAATGAATATCACAGAATAGTGAGAGAACCAGTGTAAAAGACATCAAAATGTAAGTCTCTAGACTAGAAAGGATGTTGTACACTGCAGAAATCCTTGAAATAGAGTTAGTTCACATGAAACCAGTGTTTGAAACCACCAGAATTCACTGAGGAGTAGTATTCAACTGTAAAACAGTTGAAAGACAAGTGTATATAGCTTCTCAAGTTCAGAGAAGAGCGTATAAAGTTGTTTCTACATGTGGTGAAGTCCCACAAGTAGAAAAGACGGCCCATTATAGGAAACAGGTAGAAATCAGTAGTCATTCATAGCAAATATAATGACTATCACAGAATAGTGAGAGAACGATTGTGAAAGACATAAAAATGAAAGTGTCTTGTCTAGAAAGGTTGTTGTACACTGCAGAAATCCTTGAAATAGAGTTAGTTCACATGAAACCAGTGTTTCAAACCACCAGAATTCACTGAAAAGTAGTACTCATCTGTAAAACAGTTGAAAGACAAGTTTATATAGCTTTGTAAGTCCAGAGAAGAGTGTATAAAGTTGTTTCTACATGTGGTGAAATCCCACAAGTAGAAAAGAAGGCCCATTACGGGAAACAGCTAGAAATCAGTAGTCATTCAGAGCAAATACTAATGAATATCACAGAATAGTGAGAGAACAAGTGTAAAAGACATCAAAATGTAAGTTTCTAGTCCTAGAAAGGATGCTATACACTACAGATATCCTTGAAATAGAGTTACTTCACAAGAAAACAGTGTTTCAACCCACTAGAATTCACTGAAAAGTAGTATTCAACTGTAAAACAGTTGAAAGACAAGTGTATATAGCTTCTCAAGTTCAGAGAAGGGTGTATAAAGTTGTTTCTACATGTGGTGAAGTCCCACAAGTAGAAAAGAAGGCGTATTATGGGAAACAGCTAGAAATCAGTAGTCATTCAGAGCAAATACTAATGAATATCACAGAATAGTGAGAGAACAGGTGTAAAAGACATCAAAATGTAAGTCTCTAGTCTAGAAAGGATGTTGTACACTGCACAAATCCTTGAAATAGAGTTAGTTCACATGAAACCAGTGTTTGAAACGACCAGAATTCACTGAAAAGTAGTATTCAACTGTAAAACAGTTGAAAGACAAGTGTATATAGCTTCTCAAGTTCAGAAAAGAGTGTATAAAGTTGTTTCTACATGTGGTGATGTCCTACAAGTAGTAAAGAAGGCCCATTATGGGAAACGGCTATAAATCCGTAGTCATTCAGAGCAAATTCTAATGAATATCACAGAATAGTGAGAGAACAAGTGTAAAAGACATCAAAATGTAAGGCTCTAGTCTAGAAAGGATGTTGTACACTGCACAAATCCTTGAAATAGAGTTAGTTCACATGAAACCAGTGTTTGAAACCACCAGAATTCATTGAGGAGTAGTATTCAACTGTAAAACAGTTGAAAGACAAGTGTATATAGCTTCTCAAGTTCAGAGAAGAGTGTATAAAGTTGTTTCTACATGTGGTGAAGTCCCACAAGTAGAAAAGAAGGCCCATTATAGGAAACAGCTAGAAATCAGTAGTCATTCATAGCAAATACTAATGACTATCACAGAATAGTGAGAGAACAAGTGTAAAAGACATCAAAATGAAAGTGTCTTGTCCAGAAAGGATGATGTACACTGCAGAAATCCTTGAAAAAGTGTTAGTTCACATGAAACCAGTGTTTCAAACCACCAGAATTCACTGAAAAGTAGTACTCAACTGTAAAACAGTTGAAAGACAAGTTTATATAGCTTCGCAATTCCAGAGAAGAGAGTATAAAGTTGTTTCTACATGTGGTGAAGTCCCACAAGTAGAAAAGAAGGCCCATTATAGGAAACAGCTAGAAATTAGTAGTCATTCAGGGGAAATACTAATGAATATCACAGAATAGTGAGAGAACAAGTGTAAAAGACATCAAAATGTAAGTCTCTAGTCTAGAAAGGTTGTTGTACACTGCAGAAATCCTTGAAATAGAGTTACTTCACAAGAAAACAGTGTTTCAACCCACTAGAATTCACTGAAAAGTAGTATTCAACTGTAAAACTGTTGAAAGACAAGTGTATATAGCTTCTCAAGTTCAGAGAAGAGTGTATAAAGTTGTTTCTACATGTGGTGAAGTCCCACAAGTAGAAAAGAAGGCCCATTATAGGAAACGGCTAGAAATCAGTAGTCATTCAGAGCAAATACTAATGAATATCACAGAATAGTGAGAGAACAAGTGTAAAAGACATCAAAATGAATGTGTCTTCTCTAGAAAGGATGTTGTACACTGCAGAAATCCTTGAAATAGAGTTAGATCACATGAAACCAGTGTTTCAAACCACCAGAATTCACTGAAAAGTAGTATTTAACTGTAAAACAGTTGAAAGACAAGTTTATATAGCTTTGTAAGTCCAGAGAAGAGTGTATAAAGTTGTTTCTACATGTGGTGAAGTCCCACAAGTAGAAAAGAAGGCCCATTATGGGAAACAGCTAGAAATCAGTAGTCATTCAGAGCAAATACTAATGAATATCACAGAATAGTGAGAGAACAAGTGTAAAAGACATCAAAATGTACGTTTCTAGTCTAGAAAGGATGCTATACACTACAGAAATCCTTGAAATAGAGTTACTTCACAAGAAAACAGTGTTTCAACCCACTAGAATTCACTGAAAAGTAGTACTCAACTGTAAAACAGTTGAAAGACAAGTGTATATAGCTTCTCAAGTTCAGAGAAGAGTGTATAAAGTTGTTTCTACATGTGGTGAAGTCCCACAAGTAGAAAAGAAGGCCCATTATAGGAAACAGGTAGAAATCAGTAGTCATTCATAGCAAATACTAATGACTATCACAGAATAGTGAGAGAACAAGTGTGAAAGACATAAAAATGAAAGTGTCTTGTCTAGAAAGGATGATGTACACTGCAGAAATCCTTGAAAAAGAGTTAGTTCACATGAAACCAGTGTTTCAAACTACCAGAATTCACTGAAAAGTAGTACTCAACTGTAAAACAGTTGAAAGACAAGTTTATATAGCTTCGCAATTCCAGAGAAGAGAGTATAAAGTTGTTTCTACATGTGGTGAAGTCCCACAAGTAGAAAAGAAGGCCCATTATGGGAAACAGCTAGAAATCAGTAGTCATTCAGAGCAAATACTAATGAATATCACAGAATAGTGAGAGAACAAGTGTAAAAGACATAAAAATGTAAGTTTCTAGTCTAGAAAGGATGCTATACACTACAGAAATCCTTGAAATAGAGTTACTTCACAAGAAAACAGTGTTTCAACCCACTAGAATTCACTGAAAAGTAGTATTCAACTGTAAAACAGTTGAAAGACAAGTGTATATAGCTTCTCAAGTTCAGAGAAGGGTGTATAAAGTTGTTTCTACATGTGGTGAAGTCCCACAAGTAGAAAAGAAGGCCCATTATGGGAAACGGCTAGAAATCAGTAGTCATTCAGAGCAAATACTAATGAATATCACAGAATAGTGAGAGAACAAGTGTAAAAGACATCAAAATGTAAGTCTCTAGTCTAGAAAGGATGTTGTACACTGCACAAATCCTTGAAATAGAGTTAGTTCACATGAAACCAGTGTTTGAAACGACCAGAATTCACTGAAAAGTAGTATTCAACTGTAAAACAGTTGAAAGACATGTGTATATAGCTTCTCAAGTTCAGAAAAGAGTGTATAAAGTTGTTTCTACATGTGGTGATGTCCCACAAGTAGTAAAGAAGGCCCATTATGGGAAACGGCTATAAATCCGTAGTCATTCAGAGCAAATTCTAATGAATATCACAGAATAGTGAGAGAACAAGTGTAAAAGACATCAAAATGTAAGGCTCTAGTCTAGAAAGGATGTTGTACACTGCACAAATCCTTGAAATAGAGTTAGTTCACATGAAACCAGTGTTTGAAACCACCAGAATTCATTGAGGAGTAGTATTCAACTGTAAAACAGTTGAAAGACAAGTGTATATAGCTTCTCAAGTTCAGAGAAGAGTGTATAAAGTTGTTTCTACATGTGGTGAAGTCCCACAAGTAGAAAAGAAGGCCCATTATAGGAAACAGCTAGAAATCAGTAGTCATTCATAGCAAATACTAATGACTATCACAGAATAATGAGAGAACAAGTGTAAAAGACATCAAAATGAAAGTGTCTTGTCCAGAAAGGATGATGTACACTGCAGAAATCCTTGAAAAAGAGTTAGTTCACATGAAACCAGTGTTTCAAACCACCAGAATTCACTGAAAAGTCGTACGCAACTGTAAAACAGTTGAAAGACAAGTGTATATAGCTTCTCAAGTTCAGAGAAGAGTGTATAAAGTTGTTTCTACATGTGGTGAAGTCCCACAAGTAGAAAAGAAGGCCCATTATGGGAAAAAGCTAGAAAGCATTAGTAATTCAGAGCAAATACTAATGAATATCAGAGAATAATGAGAGAACAAGTGTAAAAGACATCAAAATGTAAGTCTCTAGTCTAGAAAGGTTGTTGTACACTGCTGAAATCATTGAAATAGAGTTACTTCACAAGAAAACAGTGTTTCAACCCACTAGAATTCACTGAAAAGTAGTACTCAACTGTAAAACAGTTGAAAGACAAGTGTATATAGCTTCTCAAGTTCAGAGAAGAGTGTATAAAGTTGTTTCTACATGTGGTGAAGTCCCACAAGTAGAAAAGAAGGCCCATTATAGGAAACAGCTAGAAATCAGTAGTCATTCATAGCAAATACTAATGACTATCACAGAATAGTGAGAGAACAAGTGTGAAAGACATAAAAATGAAAGTGTCTTGTCTAGAAAGGATGATGTACACTGCAGAAATCCTTGAAAAAGAGTTAGTTCACATGAAACAAGTGTTTCAAACCACCAGAATTCACTGAAAAGTAGTACTCAACTGTAAAACAGTTGAAAGACAAGTTTATATAGCTTCGCAATTCCAGAGAAGAGAGTATAAAGTTGTTTCTACATGTGGTGAAGTCCCACAAGTAGAAAAGAAGGCCCATTATGGGAAACAGCTAGAAATCAGTAGTCATTCAGAGCAAATACTAATGAATATCACAGAATAGTGAGAGAACAAGTGTAAAAGACATAAAAATGTAAGTTTCTAGTCTAGAAAGGATGCTATACACTACAGAAATCCTTGAAATAGAGTTACTTCACAAGAAAACAGTGTTTCAACCCACTAGAATTCACTGAAAAGTAGTATTCAACTGTAAAACAGTTGAAAGACAAGTGTATATAGCTTCTCAAGTTCAGAAAAGAGTGTATAAAGTTGTTTCTACATGTGGTGATGTCCCACAAGTAGTAAAGAAGGCCCATTATGGGAAACGGCTATAAATCCGTAGTCATTCAGAGCAAATTCTAATGAATATCACAGAATAGTGAGAGAAGAAGTGTAAAAGACATCAAAATGTAAGGCTCTAGTCTAGAAAGGATGTTGTACACTGCACAAATCCTTGAAATAGAGTTAGTTCACATGAAACCAGTGTTTGAAACCACCAGAATTCATTGAGGAGTAGTATTCAACTGTAAAACAGTTGAAAGACAAGTGTATATAGCTTCTCAAGTTCAGAGAAGAGTGTATAAAGTTGTTTCTACATGTGGTGAAGTCCCACAAGTAGAAAAGAAGGCCCATTATAGGAAACAGCTAGAAATCAGTAGTCATTCATAGCAAATACTAATGACTATCACAGAATAGTGAGAGAACAAGTGTAAAAGACATCAAAATGAAAGTGTCTTGTCTAGAAAGGATGATGTACACTGCAGAAATCCTTGAAAAAGAGTTAGTTCACATGAAACCAGTGTTTCAAACCACCAGAATTCACTGAAAAGTAGTACGCAACTGTAAAACAGTTGAAAGACAAGTTTATATAGCTTCGCAATTCCAGAGAAGAGAGTATAAAGTTGTTTCTACATGTGGTGAAGTCCCACAAGTAGAAAAGAAGGCCCATTATGGGAAACAGCTAGAAATCAGTAGTCATTCAGAGCAAATACTAATGAATATCACAGAATAGTGAGAGAACAAGTGTAAAAGACATAAAAATGTAAGTTTCTAGTCTAGAAAGGATGCTATACACTACAGAAATCCTTGAAATAGAGTTACTTCACAAGAAAACAGTGTTTCAACCCACTAGAATTCACTGAAAAGTAGTATTCAACTGTAAAACAGTTGAAAGACAAGTGTATATAGCTTCTCAAGTTCAGAGAAGGGTGTATAAAGTTGTTTCTACATGTGGTAAAGTCCCACAAGTAGAAAAGAAGGCCCATTATGGGAAACGGCTAGAAATCAGTAGTCATTCAGAGCAAATACTAATGAATATCACAGAATAGTGAGAGAACAAGTGTAAAAGACATAAAAATGTAAGTCTCTAGTCTAGAAAGGATGTTGTACACTGCACAAATCCTTGAAATAGAGTTAGTTCACATGAAACCAGTGTTTGAAACGACCAGAATTCACTGAAAAGTAGTATTCAACTGTAAAACAGTTGAAAGACAAGTGTATATAGCTTCTCAAGTTCAGAAAAGAGTGTATAAAGTTGTTTCTACATGTGGTGATGTCCCACAAGTAGTAAAGAAGGCCCATTATGGGAAACGGCTAGAAATCAGTAGTCATTCATAGCAAATACTAATGACTATCACAGAATAGTGAGAGAACAAGTGTAAGAGACATCAAAATGAAAGTGTCTTGTCTAGAAAGGATGATGTACACTGCAGAAATCCTTGAAAAAGAGTTAGTTCACATGAAACCAGTGTTTCAAACCACCAGAATTCACTGAAAAGTAGTACGCAACTGTAAAACAGTTGAAAGACAAGTGTATATAGCTTCTCAAGTCCAGAGAAGAGAGTATAAAGTTGTTTCTACATGTGGTGAAGTCCCACAAGTAGAAAAGAAGGCCCATTATAGGAAACAGCTAGAAATTAGTAGTCATTCAGGGCAAATACTAATGAATATCACAGAATAGTGAGAGAACAAGTGTAAAAGACATCAAAATGAATGTGTCTTCTCTAGAAAGGATGTTGTACACTGCAGAAATCCTTGAAATAGAGTTAGTTCACATGAAACCAGTGTTTCAAACCACCAGAATTCACTGAAAAGTAGTATTTAACTGTAAAACAGTTGAAAGACAAGTTTATATAGCTTTGTAAGTCCAGAGAAGAGTGTATAAAGTTGTTTCTACATGTGGTGAAGTCCCACAAGTAGAAAAGAAGGCCCATTATGGGAAACAGCTAGAAATCAGTAGTCATTCAGAGCAAATACTAATGAATATCACAGAATAGTGAGAGAACAAGTGTAAAAGATATCAAAATGTAAGTTTCTAGTCTAGAAAGGATGCTGTACACTACAGAAATCCTTGAAATAGAGTTACTTCACAAGAAAACAGTGTTTCAACCCACTAGAATTCACTGAAAAGTAGTATTCAACTGTAAAACAGTTGAAAGACAAATGTATATAGCTTCTCAAGTTCAGAGAAGGGTGTATAAAGTTGTTTCTACGTGTGGTGAAGTCCCACAAGTAGAAAAGAAGGCCCATTATGGGAAACAGCTAGAAATCAGTAGTCATTCAGAGCAAATACTAATGAATATCACAGAATAGTGAGAGAACAAGTGTAAAAGACATCAAAATGTACGTTTCTAGTCTAGAAAGGATGCTATACACTACAGAAATCCTTGAAATAGAGTTACTTCACAAGAAAACAGTGTTTCAACCCACTAGAATTCACTGAAAAGTAGTATTCAACTGTAAAACAGTTGAAAGACAAGTGTATATAGCTTCTCAAGTTCAGAGAAGAGTGTATAAAGTTGTTTCTACATGTGGTGAACTCCCACAAGTAGAAAAGAAGGCCCATTATAGGAAACAGCTAGAAATCAGTAGTCATTCAAGGCAAATACTAATGACTATCACAGAATAGTGAGAGAACAAGTGTAAAAGACATCAAAATGTAAGTCTCTAGTCTAGAAAGGATGTTGTACACTGCACAAATCCTTGAAATAGAGTTAGTTCACATGAAACCAGTGTTTGAAACCACCAGAATTCACTGAGGAGTAGTATTCAACTGTAAAACAGTTGAAAGACAAGTGTATATAGCTTCTCAAGTTCAGAGAAGAGTGTATAAAGTTGTTTCTACATGTGGTGAAGTCCCACAAGTAGAAAAGAAGGCCCATTATGGGAAAAAGCTAGAAAGCATTAGTAATTCAGAGCAAATACTAATGAATATCAGAGAATAATGAGAGAACAAGTGTAAAAGACATCAAAATGTAAGTCTCTAGTCTAGAAAGGTTGTTGTACACTGCAGAAATCATTGAAATAGAGTTACTTCACAAGAAAACAGTGTTTCAACCCACTAGAATTCACTGAAAAGTAGTACTCAACTGTAAAACAGTTGAAAGACAAGTTTATATAGCTTCGCAATTCCAGAGAAGAGAGTATAAAGTTGTTTCTACATGTGGTGAAGTCCCACAAGTAGAAAAGAAGGCCCATTATGGGAAACAGCTAGAAATCAGTAGTCATTCAGAGCAAATACTAATGAATATCACAGAATAGTGAGAGAACAAGTGTAAAAGACATAAAAATGTACGTTTCTAGTCTAGAAAGGATGCTATACACTACAGAAATCCTTGAAATAGAGTTACTTCACAAGAAAACAGTGTTTCAACCCACTAGAATTCACTGAAAAGTAGTATTCAACTGTAAAACAGTTGAAAGACAAGTTTATATAGCTTCTCAAGTTCAGAGAAGGGTGTATAAAGTTGTTTCTACATGTGGTAAAGTCCCACAAGTAGAAAAGAAGGCCCATTATGGGAAACGGCTAGAAATCAGTAGTCATTCAGAGCAAATACTAATGAATATCACAGAATAGTGAGAGAACAAGTGTAAAAGACATAAAAATGTAAGTCTCTAGTCTAGAAAGGATGTTGTACACTGCACAAATCCTTGAAATAGAGTTAGTTCACATGAAACCAGTGTTTGAAACGACCAGAATTCACTGAAAAGTAGTATTCAACTGTAAAACAGTTGAAAGACAAGTGTATATAGCTTCTCAAGTTCAGAAAAGAGTGTATAAAGTTGTTTCTACATGTGGTGATGTCCCACAAGTAGTAAAGAAGGCCCATTATGGGAAACGGCTAGAAATCAGTAGTCATTCATAGCAAATACTAATGACTATCACAGAATAGTGAGAGAACAAGTGTAAAAGACATCAAAATGAAAGTGTCTTGTCTAGAAAGGATGATGTACACTGCAGAAATCCTTGAAAAAGAGTTAGTTCACATGAAACCAGTGTTTCAAACCACCAGAATTCACTGAATAGTAGTACGCAACTGTAAAACAGTTGAAAGACAAGTGTATATAGCTTCTCAAGTTCAGAGAAGAGTGTATAAAGTTGTTTCTACATGTGGTGAACTCCCACAAGTAGAAAAGAAGGCCCATTATAGGAAACAGCTAGAAATCAGTAGTCATTCAAGGCAAATACTAATGACTATCACAGAATAGTGAGAGAACAAGTGTAAAAGACATCAAAATGTAAGTCTCTAGTCTAGAAAGGATGTTGTACACTGCACAAATCCTTGAAATAGAGTTAGTTCACATGAAACCAGTGTTTGAAACCACCAGAATTCACTGAGGAGTAGTATTCAACTGTAAAACAGTTGAAAGACAAGTGTATATAGCTTCTCAAGTTCAGAGAAGAGTGTATAAAGTTGTTTCTACATGTGGTGAAGTCCCACAAGTAGAAAAGAAGGCCCATTATGGGAAAAAGCTAGAAAGCATTAGTAATTCAGAGCAAATACTAATGAATATCAGAGAATAATGAGAGAACAAGTGTAAAAGACATCAAAATGTAAGTCTCTAGTCTAGAAAGGTTGTTGTACACTGCAGAAATCATTGAAATAGAGTTACTTCACAAGAAAACAGTGTTTCAACCCACTAGAATTCACTGAAAAGTAGTACTCAACTGTAAAACAGTTGAAAGACAAGTTTATATAGCTTCGCAATTCCAGAGAAGAGAGTATAAAGTTGTTTCTACATGTGGTGAAGTCCCACAAGTAGAAAAGAAGGCCCATTATGGGAAACAGCTAGAAATCAGTAGTCATTCAGAGCAAATACTAATGAATATCACAGAATAGTGAGAGAACAAGTGTAAAAGACATAAAAATGTACGTTTCTAGTCTAGAAAGGATGCTATACACTACAGAAATCCTTGAAATAGAGTTACTTCACAAGAAAACAGTGTTTCAACCCACTAGAATTCACTGAAAAGTAGTATTCAACTGTAAAACAGTTGAAAGACAAGTTTATATAGCTTCTCAAGTTCAGAGAAGGGTGTATAAAGTTGTTTCTACATGTGGTAAAGTCCCACAAGTAGAAAAGAAGGCCCATTATGGGAAACGGCTAGAAATCAGTAGTCATTCAGAGCAAATACTAATGAATATCACAGAATAGTGAGAGAACAAGTGTAAAAGACATAAAAATGTAAGTCTCTAGTCTAGAAAGGATGTTGTACACTGCACAAATCCTTGAAATAGAGTTAGTTCACATGAAACCAGTGTTTGAAACGACCAGAATTCACTGAAAAGTAGTATTCAACTGTAAAACAGTTGAAAGACAAGTGTATATAGCTTCTCAAGTTCAGAAAAGAGTGTATAAAGTTGTTTCTACATGTGGTGATGTCCCACAAGTAGTAAAGAAGGCCCATTATGGGAAACGGCTAGAAATCAGTAGTCATTCATAGCAAATACTAATGACTATCACAGAATAGTGAGAGAACAAGTGTAAAAGACATCAAAATGAAAGTGTCTTGTCTAGAAAGGATGATGTACACTGCAGAAATCCTTGAAAAAGAGTTAGTTCACATGAAACCAGTGTTTCAAACCACCAGAATTCACTGAATAGTAGTACGCAACTGTAAAACAGTTGAAAGACAAGTGCATATAGCTTCTCAAGTCCAGAGAAGAGAGTATAAAGTTGTTTCTACATGTGGTGAAGTCCCACAAGTAGAAAAGAAGGCCCATTATAGGAAACAGCTAGAAATTAGTAGTCATTCAGGGCAAATACTAATGAATATCACAGAATAGTGAGAGAACAAGTGTAAAAGACATCAAAATGAATGTGTCTTCTCTAGAAAGGATGTTGTACACTGCAGAAATCCTTGAAATAGAGTTAGTTCACATGAAACCAGTGTTTCAAACCACCAGAATTCACTGAAAAGTAGTATTTAACTGTAAAACAGTTGAAAGACAAGTTTATATAGCTTTGTAAGTCCAGAGAAGAGTGTATAAAGTTGTTTCTACATGTGGTGAAGTCCCACAAGTAGAAAAGAAGGCCCATTATGGGAAACAGCTAGAAATCAGTAGTCATTCAGAGCAAATACTAATGAATATCACAGAATAGTGAGAGAACAAGTGTAAAAGATATCAAAATGTACGTTTCTAGTCTAGAAAGGATGCTATACACTACAGAAATCCTTGAAATAGAGTTACTTCACAAGAAAACAGTGTTTCAACCCACTAGAATTCACTGAAAAGTAGTATTTAACTGTAAAACAGTTGAAAGACAAGTTTATATAGCTTTGTAAGTCCAGAGAAGAGTGTATAAAGTTGTTTCTACATGTGGTGATGTCCCACAAGTAGTAAAGAAGGCCCATTATGGGAAACGGCTATAAATCCGTAGTCATTCAGAGCAAATTCTAATGAATATCACAGAATAGTGAGAGAACAAGTGTAAAAGACATCAAAATGTAAGGCTCTAGTCTAGAAAGGATGTTGTACACTGCACAAATCCTTGAAATAGAGTTAGTTCACATGAAACCAGTGTTTGAAACCACCAGAATTCATTGAGGAGTAGTATTCAACTGTAAAACAGTTGAAAGACAAGTGTATATAGCTTCTCAAGTTCAGAGAAGAGTGTATAAAGTTGTTTCTACATGTGGTGAAGTCCCACAAGTAGAAAAGAAGGCCCATTATAGGAAACAGCTAGAAATCAGTAGTCATTCATAGCAAATACTAATGACTATCACAGAATAGTGAGAGAACAAGTGTAAAAGACATCAAAATGAAAGTGTCTTGTCTAGAAAGGATGATGTACACTGCAGAAATCCTTGAAAAAGAGTTAGTTCACATGAAACCAGTGTTTCAAACCACCAGAATTCACTGAAAAGTAGTACGCAACTGTAAAACAGTTGAAAGACAAGTTTATATAGCTTCGCAATTCCAGAGAAGAGAGTATAAAGTTGTTTCTACATGTGGTGAAGTCCCACAAGTAGAAAAGAAGGCCCATTATGGGAAACAGCTAGAAATCAGTAGTCATTCAGAGCAAATACTAATGAATATCACAGAATAGTGAGAGAACAAGTGTAAAAGACATAAAAATGTAAGTTTCTAGTCTAGAAAGGATGCTATACACTACAGAAATCCTTGAAATAGAGTTACTTCACAAGAAAACAGTGTTTCAACCCACTAGAATTCACTGAAAAGTAGTATTCAACTGTAAAACAGTTGAAAGACAAGTGTATATAGCTTCTCAAGTTCAGAGAAGGGTGTATAAAGTTGTTTCTACATGTGGTGAAGTCCCACAAGTAGAAAAGAAGGCCCATTATGGGAAACAGCTAGAAATCAGTAGTCATTCAGAGCAAATACTAATGAATATCACAGAATAGTGAGAGAACAAGTGTAAAAGATATCAAAATGTAAGTTTCTAGTCTAGAAAGGATGCTGTACACTACAGAAATCCTTGAAATAGAGTTACTTCACAAGAAAACAGTGTTTCAACCCACTAGAATTCACTGAAAAGTAGTATTCAACTGTAAAACAGTTGAAAGACAAATGTATATAGCTTCTCAAGTTCAGAGAAGGGTGTATAAAGTTGTTTCCACATGTGGTGAACTCCCACAAGTAGAAAAGAAGGCCATTATGGGAAACAGCTAGAAATCAGTAGTCATTCAGAGCAAATACTAATGAATATCACAGAATAGTGAGAGAACAAGTGTAAAAGACATCAAAATGTACGTTTCTAGTCTAGAAAGGATGCTATACACTACAGAAATCCTTGAAATAGAGTTACTTCACAAGAAAACAGTGTTTCAACCCACTAGAATTCACTGAAAAGTAGTATTTAACTGTAAAACAGTTGAAAGACAAGTTTATATAGCTTTGTAAGTCCAGAGAAGAGTGTATAAAGTTTTTTCTACATGTGGTGATGTCCCACAAGTAGTAAAGAAGGCCCATTATGGGAAATGGCTATAAATCCGTAGTCATTCAGAGTAAATTCTAATGAATATCACAGAATAGTGAGAGAACAAGTGTAAAAGACATCAAAATGTAAGGCTCTAGTCTAGAAAGGATGTTGTACACTGCACAAATCCTTGAAATAGAGTTAGTTCACATGAAACCAGTGTTTGAAACCACCAGAATTCATTGAGGAGTAGTATTCAACTGTAAAACAGTTGAAAGACAAGTGTATATAGCTTCTCAAGTTCAGAGAAGAGTGTATAAAGTTGTTTCTACATGTGGTGAAGTCCCACAAGTAGAAAAGAAGGCCCATTATAGGAAACAGCTAGAAATCAGTAGTCATTCATAGCAAATACTAATGACTATCACAGAATAGTGAGAGAACAAGTGTAAAAGACATCAAAATGAAAGTGTCTTGTCTAGAAAGGATGATGTACACTGCAGAAATCCTTGAAAAAGAGTTAGTTCACATGAAACCAGTGTTTCAAACCACCAGAATTCACTGAAAAGTAGTACGCAACTGTAAAACAGTTGAAAGACAAGTTTATATAGCTTCGCAATTCCAGAGAAGAGAGTATAAAGTTGTTTCTACATGTGGTGAAGTCCCACAAGTAGAAAAGAAGGCCCATTATGGGAAACAGCTAGAAATCAGTAGTCATTCAGAGCAAATACTAATGAATATCACAGAATAGTGAGAGAACAAGTGTAAAAGACATAAAAATGTAAGTTTCTAGTCTAGAAAGGATGCTATACACTACAGAAATCCTTGAAATAGAGTTACTTCACAAGAAAACAGTGTTTCAACCCACTAGAATTCACTGAAAAGTAGTATTCAACTGTAAAACAGTTGAAAGACAAGTGTATATAGCTTCTCAAGTTCAGAGAAGGGTGTATAAAGTTGTTTCTACATGTGGTAAAGTCCCACAAGTAGAAAAGAAGGCCCATTATGGGAAACGGCTAGAAATCAGTAGTCATTCAGAGCAAATACTAATGAATATCACAGAATAGTGAGAGAACAAGTGTAAAAGACATAAAAATGTAAGTCTCTAGTCTAGAAAGGATGTTGTACACTGCACAAATCCTTGAAATAGAGTTAGTTCACATGAAACCAGTGTTTGAAACGACCAGAATTCACTGAAAAGTAGTATTCAACTGTAAAACAGTTGAAAGACAAGTGTATATAGCTTCTCAAGTTCAGAAAAGAGTGTATAAAGTTGTTTCTACATGTGGTGATGTCCCACAAGTAGTAAAGAAGGCCCATTATGGGAAACGGCTAGAAATCAGTAGTCATTCATAGCAAATACTAATGACTATCACAGAATAGTGAGAGAACAAGTGTAAAAGACATCAAAATGAAAGTGTCTTGTCTAGAAAGGATGATGTACACTGCAGAAATCCTTGAAAAAGAGTTAGTTCACATGAAACCAGTGTTTCAAACCACCAGAATTCACTGAAAAGTAGTACGCAACTGTAAAACAGTTGAAAGACAAGTGTATATAGCTTCTCAAGTCCAGAGAAGAGAGTATAAAGTTGTTTCTACATGTGGTGAAGTCCCACAAGTAGAAAAGAAGGCCCATTATAGGAAACAGCTAGAAATTAGTAGTCATTCAGGGCAAATACTAATGAATATCACAGAATAGTGAGAGAACAAGTGTAAAAGACATCAAAATGAATGTGTCTTCTCTAGAAAGGATGTTGTACACTGCAGAAATCCTTGAAATAGAGTTAGTTCACATGAATCCAGTGTTTCAAACCACCAGAATTCACTGAAAAGTAGTATTTAACTGTAAAACAGTTGAAAGACAAGTTTATATAGCTTTGTAAGTCCAGAGAAGAGTGTATAAAGTTGTTTCTACATGTGGTGAAGTCCCACAAGTAGAAAAGAAGGCCCATTATGGAAAACAGCTAGAAATCAGTAGTCATTCAGAGCAAATACTAATGAATATCACAGAATAGTGAGAGAACAAGTGTAAAAGATATCAAAATGTAAGTTTCTAGTCTAGAAAGGATGCTGTACACTACAGAAATCCTTGAAATAGAGTTACTTCACAAGAAAACAGTGTTTCAACCCACTAGAATTCACTGAAAAGTAGTATTCAACTGTAAAACAGTTGAAAGACAAATGTATATAGCTTCTCAAGTTCAGAGAAGGGTGTATAAAGTTGTTTCTACATGTGGTGAACTCCCACAAGTAGAAAAGAAGGCCATTATGGGAAACAGCTAGAAATCAGTAGTCATTCAGAGCAAATACTAATGAATATCACAGAATAGTGAGAGAACAAGTGTAAAAGACATCAAAATGTACGTTTCTAGTCTAGAAAGGATGCTATACACTACAGAAATCCTTGAAATAGAGTTACTTCACAAGAAAACAGTGTTTCAACCCACTAGAATTCACTGAAAAGTAGTATTTAACTGTAAAACAGTTGAAAGACAAGTTTATATAGCTTTGTAAGTCCAGAGAAGAGTGTATAAAGTTGTTTCTACATGTGGTGAAGTCCCACAAGTAGAAAAGAAGGCCCATTATGGGAAACAGCTAGAAATCAGTAGTCATTCAGAGCAAATACTAATGAATATCACAGAATAGTGAGAGAACAAGTGTAAAAGATATCAAAATGTAAGTTTCTAGTCTAGAAAGAATGCTGTACACTACAGAAATCCTTGAAATAGAGTTACTTCACAAGAAAACAGTGTTTCAACCCACTAGAATTCACTGAAAAGTAGTATTCAACTGTAAAACAGTTGAAAGACAAGTGTATATAGCTTCTCAAGTTCAGAGAAGGGTGTATAAAGTTGTTTCTACATGTGGTAAAGTCCCACAAGTAGAAAAGAAGGCCCATTATGGGAAACGGCTAGAAATCAGTAGTCATTCAGAGCAAATACTAATGAATATCACAGAATAGTGAGAGAACAAGTGTAAAAGACATAAAAATGTAAGTCTCTAGTCTAGAAAGGATGTTGTACACTGCACAAATCCTTGAAATAGAGTTAGTTCACATGAAACCAGTGTTTGAAACGACCAGAATTCACTGAAAAGTAGTATTCAACTGTAAAACAGTTGAAAGACAAGTGTATATAGCTTCTCAAGTTCAGAAAAGAGTGTATAAAGTTGTTTCTACATGTGGTGATGTCCCACAAGTAGTAAAGAAGGCCCATTATGGGAAACGGCTAGAAATCAGTAGTCATTCATAGCAAATACTAATGACTATCACAGAATAGTGAGAGAACAAGTGTAAAAGACATCAAAATGAAAGTGTCTTGTCTAGAAAGGATGATGTACACTGCAGAAATCCTTGAAAAAGAGTTAGTTCACATGAAACCAGTGTTTCAAACCACCAGAATTCACTGAAAAGTAGTACGCAACTGTAAAACAGTTGAAAGACAAGTGTATATAGCTTCTCAAGTCCAGAGAAGAGAGTATAAAGTTGTTTCTACATGTGGTGAAGTCCCACAAGTAGAAAAGAAGGCCCATTATAGGAAACAGCTAGAAATTAGTAGTCATTCAGGGCAAATACTAATGAATATCACAGAATAGTGAGAGAACAAGTGTAAAAGACATCAAAATGAATGTGTCTTCTCTAGAAAGGATGTTGTACACTGCAGAAATCCTTGAAATAGAGTTAGTTCACATGAAACCAGTGTTTCAAACCACCAGAATTCACTGAAAAGTAGTATTTAACTGTAAAACAGTTGAAAGACAAGTTTATATAGCTTTGTAAGTCCAGAGAAGAGTGTATAAAGTTGTTTCTACATGTGGTGAAGTCCCACAAGTAGAAAAGAAGGCCCATTATGGGAAACAGCTAGAAATCAGTAGTCATTCAGAGCAAATACTAATGAATATCACAGAATAGTGAGAGAACAAGTGTAAAAGATATCAAAATGTAAGTTTCTAGTCTAGAAAGGATGCTGTACACTACAGAAATCCTTGAAATAGAGTTACTTCACAAGAAAACAGTGTTTCAACCCACTAGAATTCACTGAAAAGTAGTATTCAACTGTAAAACAGTTGAAAGACAAATGTATATAGCTTCTCAAGTTCAGAGAAGGGTGTATAAAGTTGTTTCTACATGTGGTGAACTCCCACAAGTAGAAAAGAAGGCCATTATGGGAAACAGCTAGAAATCAGTAGTCATTCAGAGCAAATACTAATGAATATCACAGAATAGTGAGAGAACAAGTGTAAAAGACATCAAAATGTACGTTTCTAGTCTAGAAAGGATGCTATACACTACAGAAATCCTTGAAATAGAGTTACTTCACAAGAAAACAGTGTTTCAACCCACTAGAATTCACTGAAAAGTAGTATTTAACTGTAAAACAGTTGAAAGACAAGTTTATATAGCTTTGTAAGTCCAGAGAAGAGTGTATAAAGTTGTTTCTACATGTGGTGATGTCCCACAAGTAGTAAAGAAGGCCCATTATGGGAAACGGCTATAAATCCGTAGTCATTCAGAGCAAATTCTAATGAATATCACAGAATAGTGAGAGAACAAGTGTAAAAGACATCAAAATGTAAGGCTCTAGTCTAGAAAGGATGTTGTACACTGCACAAATCCTTGAAATAGAGTTAGTTCACATGAAACCAGTGTTTGAAACCACCAGAATTCATTGAGGAGTAGTATTCAACTGTAAAACAGTTGAAAGACAAGTGTATATAGCTTCTCAAGTTCAGAGAAGAGTGTATAAAGTTGTTTCTACATGTGGTGAAGTCCCACAAGTAGAAAAGAAGGCCCATTATAGGAAACAGCTAGAAATCAGTAGTCATTCATAGCAAATACTAATGACTATCACAGAATAGTGAGAGAACAAGTGTAAAAGACATCAAAATGAAAGTGTCTTGTCTAGAAAGGATGATGTACACTGCAGAAATCCTTGAAAAAGAGTTAGTTCACATGAAACCAGTGTTTCAAACCACCAGAATTCACTGAAAAGTAGTACGCAACTGTAAAACAGTTGAAAGACAAGTTTATATAGCTTCGCAATTCCAGAGAAGAGAGTATAAAGTTGTTTCTACATGTGGTGAAGTCCCACAAGTAGAAAAGAAGGCCCATTATGGGAAACAGCTAGAAATCAGTAGTCATTCAGAGCAAATACTAATGAATATCACAGAATAGTGAGAGAACAAGTGTAAAAGACATAAAAATGTAAGTTTCTAGTCTAGAAAGGATGCTATACACTACAGAAATCCTTGAAATAGAGTTACTTCACAAGAAAACAGTGTTTCAACCCACTAGAATTCACTGAAAAGTAGTATTCAACTGTAAAACAGTTGAAAGACAAGTGTATATAGCTTCTCAAGTTCAGAGAAGGGTGTATAAAGTTGTTTCTACATGTGGTGAAGTCCCACAAGTAGAAAAGAAGGCCCATTATGGGAAACAGCTAGAAATCAGTAGTCATTCAGAGCAAATACTAATGAATATCACAGAATAGTGAGAGAACAAGTGTAAAAGTTATCAAAATGTAAGTTTCTAGTCTAGAAAGGATGCTGTACACTACAGAAATCCTTGAAATAGAGTTACTTCACAAGAAAACAGTGTTTCAACCCACTAGAATTCACTGAAAAGTAGTATTCAACTGTAAAACAGTTGAAAGACAAATGTATATAGCTTCTCAAGTTCAGAGAAGGGTGTATAAAGTTGTTTCTACATGTGGTGAACTCCCACAAGTAGAAAAGAAGGCCATTATGGGAAACAGCTAGAAATCAGTAGTCATTCAGAGCAAATACTAATGAATATCACAGAATAGTGAGAGAACAAGTGTAAAAGACATCAAAATGTACGTTTCTAGTCTAGAAAGGATGCTATACACTACAGAAATCCTTGAAATAGAGTTACTTCACAAGAAAACAGTGTTTCAACCCACTAGAATTCACTGAAAAGTAGTATTTAACTGTAAAACAGTTGAAAGACAAGTTTATATAGCTTTGTAAGTCCAGAGAAGAGTGTATAAAGTTGTTTCTACATGTGGTGATGTCCCACAAGTAGTAAAGAAGGCCCATTATGGGAAACGGCTATAAATCCGTAGTCATTCAGAGCAAATTCTAATGAATATCACAGAATAGTGAGAGAACAAGTGTAAAAGACATCAAAATGTAAGGCTCTAGTCTAGAAAGGATGTTGTACACTGCACAAATCCTTGAAATAGAGTTAGTTCACATGAAACCAGTGTTTGAAACCACCAGAATTCATTGAGGAGTAGTATTCAACTGTAAAACAGTTGAAAGACAAGTGTATATAGCTTCTCAAGTTCAGAGAAGAGTGTATAAAGTTGTTTCTACATGTGGTGAAGTCCCACAAGTAGAAAAGAAGGCCCATTATAGGAAACAGCTAGAAATCAGTAGTCATTCATAGCAAATACTAATGACTATCACAGAATAGTGAGAGAACAAGTGTAAAAGACATCAAAATGAAAGTGTCTTGTCTAGAAAGGATGATGTACACTGCAGAAATCCTTGAAAAAGAGTTAGTTCACATGAAACCAGTGTTTCAAACCACCAGAATTCACTGAAAAGTAGTACGCAACTGTAAAACAGTTGAAAGACAAGTTTATATAGCTTCGCAATTCCAGAGAAGAGAGTATAAAGTTGTTTCTACATGTGGTGAAGTCCCACAAGTAGAAAAGAAGGCCCATTATGGGAAACAGCTAGAAATCAGTAGTCATTCAGAGCAAATACTAATGAATATCACAGAATAGTGAGAGAACAAGTGTAAAAGACATAAAAATGTAAGTTTCTAGTCTAGAAAGGATGCTATACACTACAGAAATCCTTGAAATAGAGTTACTTCACAAGAAAACAGTGTTTCAACCCACTAGAATTCACTGAAAAGTAGTATTCAACTGTAAAACAGTTGAAAGACAAGTGTATATAGCTTCTCAAGTTCAGAGAAGGGTGTATAAAGTTGTTTCTACATGTGGTAAAGTCCCACAAGTAGAAAAGAAGGCCCATTATGGGAAACGGCTAGAAATCAGTAGTCATTCAGAGCAAATACTAATGAATATCACAGAATAGTGAGAGAACAAGTGTAAAAGACATAAAAATGTAAGTCTCTAGTCTAGAAAGGATGTTGTACACTGCACAAATCCTTGAAATAGAGTTAGTTCACATGAAACCAGTGTGTGAAACGACCAGAATTCACTGAAAAGTAGTATTCAACTGTAAAACAGTTGAAAGACAAGTGTATATAGCTTCTCAAGTTCAGAAAAGAGTGTATAAAGTTGTTTCTACATGTGGTGATGTCCCACAAGTAGTAAAGAAGGCCCATTATGGGAAACGGCTAGAAATCAGTAGTCATTCATAGCAAATACTAATGACTATCACAGAATAGTGAGAGAACAAGTGTAAAAGACATCAAAATGAAAGTGTCTTGTCTAGAAAGGATGATGTACACTGCAGAAATCCTTGAAAAAGAGTTAGTTCACATGAAACCAGTGTTTCAAACCTCCAGAATTCACTGAAAAGTAGTACGCAACTGTAAAACAGTTGAAAGACAAGTGTATATAGCTTCTCAAGTCCAGAGAAGAGAGTATAAAGTTGTTTCTACATGTGGTGAAGTCCCACAAGTAGAAAAGAAGGCCCATTATAGGAAACAGCTAGAAATTAGTAGTCATTCAGGGCAAATACTAATGAATATCACAGAATAGTGAGAGAACAAGTGTAAAAGACATCAAAATGAATGTGTCTTCTCTAGAAAGGATGTTGTACACTGCAGAAATCCTTGAAATAGAGTTAGTTCACATGAAACCAGTGTTTCAAACCACCAGAATTCACTGAAAAGTAGTATTTAACTGTAAAACAGTTGAAAGACAAGTTTATATAGCTTTGTAAGTCCAGAGAAGAGTGTATAAAGTTGTTTCTACATGTGGTGAAGTCCCACAAGTAGAAAAGAAGGCCCATTATGGGAAACAGCTAGAAATCAGTAGTCATTCAGAGCAAATACTAATGAATATCACAGAATAGTGAGAGAACAAGTGTAAAAGATATCAAAATGTAAGTTTCTAGTCTAGAAAGGATGCTGTACACTACAGAAATCCTTGAAATAGAGTTACTTCACAAGAAAACAGTGTTTCAACCCACTAGAATTCACTGAAAAGTAGTATTCAACTGTAAAACAGTTGAAAGACAAATGTATATAGCTTCTCAAGTTCAGAGAAGGGTGTATAAAGTTGTTTCTACATGTGGTGAACTCCCACAAGTAGAAAAGAAGGCCATTATGGGAAACAGCTAGAAATCAGTAGTCATTCAGAGCAAATACTAATGAATATCACAGAATAGTGAGAGAACAAGTGTAAAAGACATCAAAATGTACGTTTCTAGTCTAGAAAGGATGCTATACACTACAGAAATCCTTGAAATAGAGTTACTTCACAAGAAAACAGTGTTTCAACCCACTAGAATTCACTGAAAAGTAGTATTTAACTGTAAAACAGTTGAAAGACAAGTTTATATAGCTTTGTAAGTCCAGAGAAGAGTGTATAAAGTTGTTTCTACATGTGGTGATGTCCCACAAGTAGTAAAGAAGGCCCATTATGGGAAACGGCTATAAATCCGTAGTCATTCAGAGCAAATTCTAATGAATATCACAGAATAGTGAGAGAACAAGTGTAAAAGACATCAAAATGTAAGGCTCTAGTCTAGAAAGGATGTTGTACACTGCACAAATCCTTGAAATAGAGTTAGTTCACATGAAACCAGTGTTTGAAACCACCAGAATTCATTGAGGAGTAGTATTCAACTGTAAAACAGTTGAAAGACAAGTGTATATAGCTTCTCAAGTTCAGAGAAGAGTGTATAAAGTTGTTTCTACATGTGGTGAAGTCCCACAAGTAGAAAAGAAGGCCCATTATAGGAAACAGCTAGAAATCAGTAGTCATTCATAGCAAATACTAATGACTATCACAGAATAGTGAGAGAACAAGTGTAAAAGACATCAAAATGAAAGTGTCTTGTCTAGAAAGGATGATGTACACTGCAGAAATCCTTGAAAAAGAGTTAGTTCACATGAAACCAGTGTTTCAAACCACCAGAATTCACTGAAAAGTAGTACGCAACTGTAAAACAGTTGAAAGACAAGTTTATATAGCTTCGCAATTCCAGAGAAGAGAGTATAAAGTTGTTTCTACATGTGGTGAAGTCCCACAAGTAGAAAAGAAGGCCCATTATGGGAAACAGCTAGAAATCAGTAGTCATTCAGAGCAAATACTAATGAATATCACAGAATAGTGAGAGAACAAGTGTAAAAGACATAAAAATGTAAGTTTCTAGTCTAGAAAGGATGCTATACACTACAGAAATCCTTGAAATAGAGTTACTTCACAAGAAAACAGTGTTTCAACCCACTAGAATTCACTGAAAAGTAGTATTCAACTGTAAAACAGTTGAAAGACAAGTGTATATAGCTTCTCAAGTTCAGAGAAGGGTGTATAAAGTTGTTTGTACATGTGGTAAAGTCCCACAAGTAGAAAAGAAGGCCCATTATGGGAAACGGCTAGAAATCAGTAGTCATTCAGAGCAAATACTAATGAATATCACAGAATAGTGAGAGAACAAGTGTAAAAGACATAAAAATGTAAGTCTCTAGTCTAGAAAGGATGTTGTACACTGCACAAATCCTTGAAATAGAGTTAGTTCACATGAAACCAGTGTTTGAAACGACCAGAATTCACTGAAAAGTAGTGTTCAACTGTAAAACAGTTGAAAGACAAGTGTATATAGCTTCTCAAGTTCAGAAAAGAGTGTATAAAGTTGTTTCTACATGTGGTGATGTCCCACAAGTAGTAAAGAAGGCCCATTATGGGAAACGGCTAGAAATCAGTAGTCATTCATAGCAAATACTAATGACTATCACAGAATAGTGAGAGAACAAGTGTAAGAGACATCAAAATGAAAGTGTCTTGTCTAGAAAGGATGATGTACACTGCAGAAATCCTTGAAAAAGAGTTAGTTCACATGAAACCAGTGTTTCAAACCACCAGAATTCACTGAAAAGTAGTACGCAACTGTAAAACAGTTGAAAGACAAGTGTATATAGCTTTGTAAGTCCAGAGAAGAGTGTATAAAGTTGTTTCTACATGTGGTGAAGTCCCACAAGTAGAAAAGAAGGCCCATTATGGGAAACAGCTAGAAATCAGTAGTCATTCAGAGCAAATACTAATGAATATCACAGAATAGTGAGAGAACAAGTGTAAAAGATATCAAAATGTAAGTTTCTAGTCTAGAAAGGATGCTGTACACTACAGAAATCCTTGAAATAGAGTTACTTCACAAGAAAACAGTGTTTCAACCCACTAGAATTCACTGAAAAGTAGTATTCAACTGTAAAACAGTTGAAAGACAAATGTATATAGCTTCTCAAGTTCAGAGAAGGGTGTATAAAGTTGTTTCTACATGTGGTGAACTCCCACAAGTAGAAAAGAAGGCCATTATGGGAAACAGCTAGAAATCAGTAGTCATTCAGAGCAAATACTAATGAATATCACAGAATAGTGAGAGAACAAGTGTAAAAGACATCAAAATGTACGTTTCTAGTCTAGAAAGGATGCTATACACTACAGAAATCCTTGAAATAGAGTTACTTCACAAGAAAACAGTGTTTCAACCCACTAGAATTCACTGAAAAGTAGTATTTAACTGTAAAACAGTTGAAAGACAAGTTTATATAGCTTTGTAAGTCCAGAGAAGAGTGTATAAAGTTGTTTCTACATGTGGTGAAGTCCCACAAGTAGAAAAGAAGGCCCATTATGGGAAACAGCTAGAAATCAGTAGTCATTCAGAGCAAATACTAATGAATATCACAGAATAGTGAGAGAACAAGTGTAAAAGATATCAAAATGTAAGTTTCTAGTCTAGAAAGAATGCTGTACACTACAGAAATCCTTGAAATAGAGTTACTTCACAAGAAAACAGTGTTTCAACCCACTAGAATTCACTGAAAAGTAGTATTCAACTGTAAAACAGTTGAAAGACAAGTGTATATAGCTTCTCAAGTTCAGAGAAGAGTGTATAAAGTTGTTTCTACATGTGGTGAACTCCCACAAGTAGAAAAGAAGGCCCATTATAGGAAACAGCTAGAAATCAGTAGTCATTCAAGGCAAATACTAATGACTATCACAGAATAGTGAGAGAACAAGTGTAAAAGACATCAAAATGTAAGTCTCTAGTCTAGAAAGGATGTTGTACACTGCACAAATCCTTGAAATAGAGTTAGTTCACATGAAACCAGTGTTTGAAACCACCAGAATTCACTGAGGAGTAGTATTCAACTGTAAAACAGTTGAAAGACAAGTGTATATAGCTTCTCAAGTTCAGAGAAGAGTGTATAAAGTTGTTTCTACATGTGGTGAAGTCCCACAAGTAGAAAAGAAGGCCCATTATGGGAAAAAGCTAGAAAGCATTAGTAATTCAGAGCAAATACTAATGAATATCAGAGAATAATGAGAGAACAAGTGTAAAAGACATCAAAATGTAAGTCTCTAGTCTAGAAAGGTTGTTGTACACTGCAGAAATCATTGAAATAGAGTTACTTCACAAGAAAACAGTGTTTCAACCCACTAGAATTCACTGAAAAGTAGTACTCAACTGTAAAACAGTTGAAAGACAAGTTTATATAGCTTCGCAATTCCAGAGAAGAGAGTATAAAGTTGTTTCTACATGTGGTGAAGTCCCACAAGTAGAAAAGAAGGCCCATTATGGCAAACAGCTAGAAATCAGTAGTCATTCAGAGCAAATACTAATGAATATCACAGAATAGTGAGAGAACAAGTGTAAAAGATATCAAAATGTAAGTTTCTAGTCTAGAAAGAATGCTGTACACTACAGAAATCCTTGAAATAGAGTTACTTCACAAGAAAACAGTGTTTCAACCCACTAGAATTCACTGAAAAGTAGTATTCAACTGTAAAACAGTTGAAAGACAAATGTATATAGCTTCTCAAGTTCAGAGAAGGGTGTATAAAGTTGTTTCTACATGTGGTGAAGTCCCACAAGTAGAAAAGAAGGCCCATTATGGGAAACAGCTAGAAATCAGTAGTCATTCAGAGCAAATACTAATGAATATCACAGAATAGTGAGAGAACAAGTGTAAAAGACATCAAAATGTACGTTTCTAGTCTAGAAAGGATGCTATACACTACAGAAATCCTTGAAATAGAGTTACTTCACAAGAAAACAGTGTTTCAACCCACTAGAATTCACTGAAAAGTAGTATTCAACTGTAAAACAGTTGAAAGACAAGTGTATATAGCTTCTCAAGTTCAGAGAAGAGTGTATAAAGTTGTTTCTACATGTGGTGAAGTCCCACAAGTAGAAAAGAAGGCCCATTATAGGAAACAGCTAGAAATCAGTAGTCATTCAAGGCAAATACTAATGACTATCACAGAATAGTGAGAGAACAAGTGTAAAAGACATCAAAATGAAAGTGTCTTGTCTAGAAAGGATGTTGTACACTGCACAAATCCTTGAAATAGAGTTAGTTCACATGAAACCAGTGTTTGAAACGACCAGAATTCACTGAAAAGTAGTATTCAACTGTAAAACAGTTGAAAGACAAGTGTATATAGCTTCTCAAGTTCAGAAAAGAGTGTATAAAGTTGTTTCTACATGTGGTGATGTCCCACAAGTAGTAAAGAAGGCCCATTATGGGAAACGGCTAGAAATCCGTAGTCATTCAGAGCAAATACTAATGAATATCACAGAATAGTGAGAGAACAAGTGTAAAAGACATCAAAATGTAAGTCTCTAGTCTAGAAAGGATGTTGTACACTGCACAAATCCTTGAAATAGAGTTAGTTCACATGAAACCAGTGTTTGAAACCACCAGAATTCACTGAGGAGTAGTATTCAACTGTAAAACAGTTGAAAGACAAGTGTATATAGCTTCTCAAGTTCAGAGAAGAGTGTATAAAGTTGTTTCTACATGTGGTGAAGTCCCACAAGTAGAAAAGAAGGCCCATTATGGGAAAAAGCTAGAAAGCATTAGTAATTCAGAGCAAATACTAATGAATATCAGAGAATAATGAGAGAACAAGTGTAAAAGACATCAAAATGTAAGTCTCTAGTCTAGAAAGGTTGTTGTACACTGCAGAAATCATTGAAATAGAGTTACTTCACAAGAAAACAGTGTTTCAACCCACTAGAATTCACTGAAAAGTAGTACTCAACTGTAAAACAGTTGAAAGACAAGTGTATATAGCTTCTCAAGTTCAGAGAAAAGTGTATAAAGTTGTTTCTACATGTGGTGAAGTCCCACAAGTAGAAAAGAAGGCCCATTATAGGAAACAGCTAGAAATCAGTAGTCATTCATAGCAAATACTAATGATTATCACAGAATAGTGAGAGAACAAGTGTGAAAGACATAAAAATGAAAGTGTCTTGTCTAGAAAGGATGATGTACACTGCAGAAATCCTTGAAAAAGAGTTAGTTCACATGAAACCAGTGTTTCAAACCACCAGAATTCACTGAAAAGTAGTACTCAACTGTAAAACAGTTGAAAGACAAGTTTATATAGCTTCGCAATTCCAGAGAAGAGAGTATAAAGTTGTTTCTACATGTGGTGAAGTCCCACAAGTAGAAAAGAAGGCCCATTATGGCAAACAGCTAGAAATCAGTAGTCATTCAGAGCCAATACTAATGAATATCACAGAATAGTGAGAGAACAAGTGTAAAAGACAGCAAAATGTACGTTTCTAGTCTAGAAAGGATGCTATACACTACAGAAATCCTTGAAATAGAGTTACTTCACAAGAAAACAGTGTTTCAACCCACTAGAATTCACTGAACAGTAGTATTCAACTGTAAAACAGTTGAAAGACAAGTGTATATAGCTTCTCAAGTTCAGAGAAGAGTGTATAAAGTTGTTTCTACATGTGGTGAAGTCCCACAAGTAGAAAAGAAGGCCCATTATAGGAAACAGCTAGAAATCAGTAGTCATTCAAGGCAAATACTAATGACTATCACAGAATAGTGAGAGAACAAGTGTAAAAGACATCAAAATGAAAGTGTCTTGTCTAGAAAGGATGTTGTACACTGCACAAATCCTTGAAATAGAGTTAGTTCACATGAAACCAGTGTTTGAAACGACCAGAATTCACTGAAAAGTAGTATTCAACTGTAAAACAGTTGAAAGACAAGTGTATATAGCTTCTCAAGTTCAGAAAAGAGTGTATAAAGTTGTTTCTACATGTGGTGATGTCCCACAAGTAGTAAAGAAGGCCCATTATGGGAAACGGCTAGAAATCCGTAGTCATTCAGAGCAAATACTAATGAATATCACAGAATAGTGAGAGAACAAGTGTAAAAGACATCAAAATGTAAGTCTCTAGTCTAGAAAGGATGTTGTACACTGCACAAATCCTTGAAATAGAGTTAGTTCACATGAAACCAGTGTTTGAAACCACCAGAATTCACTGAGGAGTAGTATTCAACTGTAAAACAGTTGAAAGACAAGTGTATATAGCTTCTCAAGTTCAGAGAAGAGTGTATAAAGTTGTTTCTACATGTGGTGAAGTCCCACAAGTAGAAAAGAAGGCCCATTATAGGAAACAGCTAGAAATCAGTAGTCATTCATAGCAAATACTAATGACTATCACAGAATAGTGAGAGAACAAGTGTAAAAGACATCAAAATGAAAGTGTCTTGTCTAGAAAGGATGATGTACACTGCAGAAATCCTTGAAAAAGAGTTAGTTCACATGAAACCAGTGTTTCAAACCACCAGAATTCACTGAAAAGTAGTACGCAACTGTAAAACAGTTGAAAGACAAGTGTATATAGCTTCTCAAGTTCAGAGAAGAGTGTATAAAGTTGTTTCTACATGTGGTGAAGTCCCACAAGTAGAAAAGAAGGCCCATTATGGGAAAAAGCTAGAAAGCATTAGTAATTCAGAGCAAATACTAATGAATATCAGAGAATAATGAGAGAACAAGTGTAAAAGACATCAAAATGTAAGTCTCTAGTCTAGAAAGGTTGTTGTACACTGCTGAAATCATTGAAATAGAGTTACTTCACAAGAAAACAGTGTTTCAACCCACTAGAATTCACTGAAAAGTAGTACTCAACTGTAAAACAGTTGAAAGACAAGTGTATATAGCTTCTCAAGTTCAGAGAAGAGTGTATAAAGTTGTTTCTACATGTGGTGAAGTCCCACAGGTAGAAACGAAGGCCCATTATGGGAAACGGCTAGAAATCCGTAGTCATTCAGAGCAAATACTAATGAATATCACAGAATAGTGAGAGAACAAGTGTAAAAGACATCAAATTGTAAGTCTCTTGTCTAGAAAGAAGGTTGTACTCTGCGGAAATCCTTGAAATAGAGTTAGTTCACATGAAACCAGTGTTTCAAACCACCGGAATTCACTGAAAAGTAGTATTTAACAGTAAAACAGTTGAAAGACAAGTTTATATAGCTTCGCAAGTCCAGAGAAGAGTGTATAAAGTAGTTTCTACATGTGGTGAAGTCCCACAAGTAGAAAAGAATGCACATTATAGGAAACAGCTAGAAATCAGTAGTCATTCAGAGCAAATACTAATGAATATCACAGAATAGTGAGAGAACAAGTGTAAAAGACATCAAAATGTAAGTCTCTAGTCTAGAAAGGATGTTGTACACTGCAAAAATCCTTGAAATAGAGTTAGTTCACATGAAACCAGTGTTTGAAACGACCAGAATTCACTGAAAAGTAGTATTCAACTGTAAAACAGTTGAAAGACAAGTGTATATAGCTTCTCAAGTTCAGAAAAGAGTGTATAAAGTTGTTTCTACATGTGGTGATGTCCCACAAGTAGTAAAGAAGGCCCATTATGGGAAACGGCTAGAAATCAGTAGTCATTCATAGCAAATACTAATGACTATCACAGAATAGTGAGAGAACAAGTGTAAAAGACATCAAAATGAAAGTGTCTTGTCTAGAAAGGATGATGTACACTGCAGAAATCCTTGAAAAAGAGTTAGTTCACATGAAACCAGTGTTTGAAACGACCAGAATTCACTGAAAAGTAGTACGCAACAGTAAAACAGTTGAAAGACAAGTGTATATAGCTTCTCAAGTCCAGAGAAGAGAGTATAAAGTTGTTTCTACATGTGGTGAAGTCCCACAAGTAGAAAAGAAGGCCCATTATAGGAAACAGCTAGAAATTAGTAGTCATTCAGGGCAAATACTAATGAATATCACAGAATAGTGAGAGAACAAGTGTAAAAGACATCAAAATGAATGTGTCTTCTCTAGAAAGGATGTTGTACACTGCAGAAATCCTTGAAATAGAGTTAGTTCACATGAAACCAGTGTTTCAAACCACCAGAATTCACTGAAAAGTAGTATTTAACTGTAAAACAGTTGAAAGACAAGTTTATATAGCTTTGTAAGTCCAGAGAAGAGTGTATAAAGTTGTTTCTACATGTGGTGAAGTCCCACAAGTAGAAAAGAAGGCCCATTATGGGAAACAGCTAGAAATCAGTAGTCATTCAGAGCAAATACTAATGAATATCACAGAATAGTGAGAGAACAAGTGTAAAAGATATCAAAATGTAAGTTTCTAGTCTAGAAAGGATGCTGTACACTACAGAAATCCTTGAAATAGAGTTACTTCACAAGAAAACAGTGTTTCAACCCACTAGAATTCACTGAAAAGTAGTATTCAACTGTAAAACAGTTGAAAGACAAATGTATATAGCTTCTCAAGTTCAGAGAAGGGTGTATAAAGTTGTTTCTACATGTGGTGAACTCCCACAAGTAGAAAAGAAGGCCATTATGGGAAACAGCTAGAAATCAGTAGTCATTCAGAGCAAATACTAATGAATATCACAGAATAGTGAGAGAACAAGTGTAAAAGACATCAAAATGTACGTTTCTAGTCTAGAAAGGATGCTATACACTACAGAAATCCTTGAAATAGAGTTACTTCACAAGAAAACAGTGTTTCAACCCACTAGAATTCACTGAAAAGTAGTATTTAACTGTAAAACAGTTGAAAGACAAGTTTATATAGCTTCTCAAGTCCAGAGAAGAGTGTATAAAGTTGTTTCTACATGTGGTGAAGTCCCACAAGTAGAAAAGAAGGCCCATTATGGGAAACAGCTAGAAATCAGTAGTCATTCAGAGCAAATACTAATGAATATCACAGAATAGTGAGAGAACAAGTGTAAAAGATATCAAAATGTAAGTTTCTAGTCTAGAAAGAATGCTGTACACTACAGAAATCCTTGAAATAGAGTTACTTCACAAGAAAACAGTGTTTCAACCCACTAGAATTCACTGAAAAGTAGTATTCAACTGTAAAACAGTTGAAAGACAAATGTATATAGCTTCTCAAGTTCAGAGAAGGGTGTATAAAGTTGTTTCTACATGTGGTGAAGTCCCACAAGTAGAAAAGAAGGCGTATTATGGGAAACAGCTAGAAATCAGTAGTCATTCAGAGCAAATACTAATGAATATCACAGAATAGTGAGAGAACAAGTGTGAAAGACATAAAAATGAAAGTGTCTTGTCTAGAAAGGATGATTTACACTGCAGAAATCCTTGAAAAAGAGTTAGTTCACATGAAACCAGTGTTTCAAACCACCAGAATTCACTGAAAAGTAGTACTCAACTGTAAAACAGTTGAAAGACAAGTTTATATAGCTTCGCAATTCCAGAGAAGAGAGTATAAAGTTGTTTCTACATGTGGTGAAGTCCCACAAGTAGAAAAGAAGGCCCATTATGGCAAACAGCTAGAAATCAGTAGTCATTCAGAGCCAATACTAATGAATATCACAGAATAGTGAGAGAACAAGTGTAAAAGACAGCAAAATGTACGTTTCTAGTCTAGAAAGGATGCTATACACTACAGAAATCCTTGAAATAGAGTTACTTCACAAGAAAACAGTGTTTCAACCCACTAGAATTCACTGAACAGTAGTATTCAACTGTAAAACAGTTGAAAGACAAGTGTATATAGCTTCTCAAGTTCAGAGAAGAGTGTATAAAGTTGTTTCTACATGTGGAGAAGTCCCACAAGTAGAAAAGAAGGCCCATTATAGGAAACAGCTAGAAATCAGTAGTCATTCAAGGCAAATACTAATGACTATCACAGAATAGTGAGAGAACAAGTGTAAAAGACATCAAAATGAAAGTGTCTTGTCTAGAAAGGATGTTGTACACTGCACAAATCCTTGAAATAGAGTTAGTTCACATGAAACCAGTGTTTGAAACGACCAGAATTCACTGAAAAGTAGTATTCAACTGTAAAACAGTTGAAAGACAAGTGTATATAGCTTCTCAAGTTCAGAAAAGAGTGTATAAAGTTGTTTCTACATGTGGTGATGTCCCACAAGTAGTAAAGAAGGCCCATTATGGGAAACGGCTAGAAATCCGTAGTCATTCAGAGCAAATACTAATGAATATCACAGAATAGTGAGAGAACAAGTGTAAAAGACATCAAAATGTAAGTCTCTAGTCTAGAAAGGATGTTGTACACTGCACAAATCCTTGAAATAGAGTTAGTTCACATGAAACCAGTGTTTGAAACCACCAGAATTCACTGAGGAGTAGTATTCAACTGTAAAACAGTTGAAAGACAAGTGTATATAGCTTCTCAAGTTCAGAGAAGAGTGTATAAAGTTGTTTCTACATGTGGTGAAGTCCCACAAGTAGAAAAGAAGGCCCATTATAGGAAACAGCTAGAAATCAGTAGT
This sequence comes from Cnephaeus nilssonii, assembly GCF_951640355.1. Taxonomy (NCBI): domain Eukaryota; kingdom Metazoa; phylum Chordata; class Mammalia; order Chiroptera; family Vespertilionidae; genus Cnephaeus; species Cnephaeus nilssonii. The sequence goes on along the minus strand of NC_137083.1, from coordinate 86,378,033 downwards.
AATTCATAGCAAATACTAATGACTATCACAGAATAGTGAGAGAACAAGTGTAAAAGACATCAAAATGAAAGTGTCTTGTCTAGAAAGGATGATGTACACTGCAGAAATCCTTGAAAAAGAGTTAGTTCACATGAAACCAGTGTTTCAAACCACCAGAATTCACTGAAAAGTAGTACGCAACTGTAAAACAGTTGAAAGACAAGTGTATATAGCTTCTCAAGTTCAGAGAAGAGTGTATAAAGTTGTTTCTACATGTGGTGAAGTCCCACAAGTAGAAAAGAAGGCCCATTATGGGAAAAAGCTAGAAAGCATTAGTAATTCAGAGCAAATACTAATGAATATCAGAGAATAATGAGAGAACAAGTGTAAAAGACATCAAAATGTAAGTCTCTAGTCTAGAAAGGTTGTTGTACACTGCTGAAATCATTGAAATAGAGTTACTTCACAAGAAAACAGTGTTTCAACCCACTAGAATTCACTGAAAAGTAGTACTCAACTGTAAAACAGTTGAAAGACAAGTGTATATAGCTTCTCAAGTTCAGAGAAGAGTGTATAAAGTTGTTTCTACATGTGGTGAAGTCCCACAAGTAGAAAAGAAGGCCCATTATAGGAAACAGCTAGAAATCAGTAGTCATTCATAGCAAATACTAATGACTATCACAGAATAGTGAGAGAACAAGTGTGAAAGACATAAAAATGAAAGTGTCTTGTCTAGAAAGGATGATGTACACTGCAGAAATCCTTGAAAAAGAGTTAGTTCACATGAAACCAGTGTTTCAAACCACCAGAATTCACTGAAAAGTAGTACTCAACTGTAAAACAGTTGAAAGACAAGTTTATATAGCTTCGCAATTCCAGAGAAGAGAGTATAAAGTTGTTTCTACATGTGGTGAAGTCCCACAAGTAGAAAAGAAGGCCCATTATGGGAAACAGCTAGAAATCAGTAGTCATTCAGAGCAAATACTAATGAATATCACAGAATAGTGAGAGAACAAGTGTAAAAGACATAAAAATGTAAGTTTCTAGTCTAGAAAGGATGCTATACACTACAGAAATCCTTGAAATAGAGTTACTTCACAAGAAAACAGTGTTTCAACCCACTAGAATTCACTGAAAAGTAGTATTCAACTGTAAAACAGTTGAAAGACAAGTGTATATAGCTTCTCAAGTTCAGAAAAGAGTGTATAAAGTTGTTTCTACATGTGGTGATGTCCCACAAGTAGTAAAGAAGGCCCATTATGGGAAACGGCTAGAAATCCGTAGTCATTCAGAGCAAATACTAATGAATATCACAGAATAGTGAGAGAACAAGTGTAAAAGACATCAAAATGTAAGTCTCTAGTCTAGAAAGGATGTTGTACACTGCACAAATCCTTGAAATAGAGTTAGTTCACATGAAACCAGTGTTTGAAACCACCAGAATTCACTGAGGAGTAGTATTCAACTGTAAAACAGTTGAAAGACAAGTGTATATAGCTTCTCAAGTTCAGAGAAGAGTGTATAAAGTTGTTTCTACATGTGGTGAAGTCCCACAAGTAGAAAAGAAGGCCCATTATAGGAAACAGCTAGAAATCAGTAGTAATTCATAGCAAATACTAATGACTATCACAGAATAGTGAGAGAACAAGTGTAAAAGACATCAAAATGAAAGTGTCTTGTCTAGAAAGGATGATGTACACTGCAGAAATCCTTGAAAAAGAGTTAGTTCACATGAAACCAGTGTTTCAAACCACCAGAATTCACTGAAAAGTAGTACGCAACTGTAAAACAGTTGAAAGACAAGTGTATATAGCTTCTCAAGTTCAGAGAAGAGTGTATAAAGTTGTTTCTACATGTGGTGAAGTCCCACAAGTAGAAAAGAAGGCCCATTATGGGAAAAAGCTAGAAAGCATTAGTAATTCAGAGCAAATACTAATGAATATCAGAGAATAATGAGAGAACAAGTGTAAAAGACATCAAAATGTAAGTCTCTAGTCTAGAAAGGTTGTTGTACACTGCTGAAATCATTGAAATAGAGTTACTTCACAAGAAAACAGTGTTTCAACCCACTAGAATTCACTGAAAAGTAGTACTCAACTGTAAAACAGTTGAAAGACAAGTGTATATAGCTTCTCAAGTTCAGAGAAGAGTGTATAAAGTTGTTTCTACATGTGGTGAAGTCCCACAAGTAGAAAAGAAGGCCCATTATAGGAAACAGCTAGAAATCAGTAGTCATTCATAGCAAATACTAATGACTATCACAGAATAGTGAGAGAACAAGTGTGAAAGACATAAAAATGAAAGTGTCTTGTCTAGAAAGGATGATGTACACTGCAGAAATCCTTGAAAAAGAGTTAGTTCACATGAAACCAGTGTTTCAAACCACCAGAATTCACTGAAAAGTAGTACTCAACTGTAAAACAGTTGAAAGACAAGTTTATATAGCTTCGCAATTCCAGAGAAGAGAGTATAAAGTTGTTTCTACATGTGGTGAAGTCCCACAAGTAGAAAAGAAGGCCCATTATGGGAAACAGCTAGAAATCAGTAGTCATTCAGAGCAAATACTAATGAATATCACAGAATAGTGAGAGAACAAGTGTAAAAGACATAAAAATGTAAGTTTCTAGTCTAGAAAGGATGCTATACACTACAGAAATCCTTGAAATAGAGTTACTTCACAAGAAAACAGTGTTTCAACCCACTAGAATTCACTGAAAAGTAGTATTCAACTGTAAAACAGTTGAAAGACAAGTGTATATAGCTTCTCAAGTTCAGAGAAGGGTGTATAAAGTTGTTTCTACATGTGGTGAAGTCCCACAAGTAGAAAAGAAGGCCCATTATGGGAAACGGCTAGAAATCAGTAGTCATTCAGAGCAAATACTAATGAATATCACAGAATAGTGAGAGAACAAGTGTAAAAGACATAAAAATGTAAGTCTCTAGTCTAGAAAGGATGTTGTACACTGCACAAATCCTTGAAATAGAGTTAGTTCACATGAAACCAGTGTTTGAAACGACCAGAATTCACTGAAAAGTAGTATTCAACTGTAAAACAGTTGAAAGACAAGTGTATATAGCTTCTCAAGTTCAGAAAAGAGTGTATAAAGTTGTTTCTACATGTGGTGATGTCCCACAAGTAGTAAAGAAGGCCCATTATGGGAAACGGCTAGAAATCAGTAGTCATTCATAGCAAATACTAATGACTATCACAGAATAGTGAGAGAACAAGTGTAAAAGACATCAAAATGAAAGTGTCTTGTCTAGAAAGGATGATGTACACTGCAGAATTCCTTGAAAAAGAGTTAGTTCACATGAAACCAGTGTTTGAAACGACCAGAATTCACTGAAAAGTAGTACGCAACAGTAAAACAGTTGAAAGACAAGTGTATATAGCTTCTCAAGTCCAGAGAAGAGAGTATAAAGTTGTTTCTACATGTGGTGAAGTCCCACAAGTAGAAAAGAAGGCCCATTATAGGAAACAGCTAGAAATTAGTAGTCATTCAGGGCAAATACTAATGAATATCACAGAATAGTGAGAGAACAAGTGTAAAAGACATCAAAATGAATGTGTCTTCTCTAGAAAGGATGTTGTACACTGCAGAAATCCTTGAAATAGAGTTAGTTCACATGAAACCAGTGTTTCAAACCACCAGAATTCACTGAAAAGTAGTATTTAACTGTAAAACAGTTGAAAGACAAGTTTATATAGCTTTGTAAGTCCAGAGAAGAGTGTATAAAGTTGTTTCTACATGTGGTGAAGTCCCACAAGTAGAAAAGAAGGCCCATTATGGGAAACAGCTAGAAATCAGTAGTCATTCAGAGCAAATACTAATGAATATCACAGAATAGTGAGAGAACAAGTGTAAAAGATATCAAAATGTAAGTTTCTAGTCTAGAAAGGATGCTGTACACTACAGAAATCCTTGAAATAGAGTTACTTCACAAGAAAACAGTGTTTCAACCCACTAGAATTCACTGAAAAGTAGTATTCAACTGTAAAACAGTTGAAAGACAAATGTATATAGCTTCTCAAGTTCAGAGAAGGGTGTATAAAGTTGTTTCTACATGTGGTGAACTCCCACAAGTAGAAAAGAAGGCCATTATGGGAAACAGCTAGAAATCAGTAGTCATTCAGAGCAAATACTAATGAATATCACAGAATAGTGAGAGAACAAGTGTAAAAGACATCAAAATGTACGTTTCTAGTCTAGAAAGGATGCTATACACTACAGAAATCCTTGAAATAGAGTTACTTCACAAGAAAACAGTGTTTCAACCCACTAGAATTCACTGAAAAGTAGTATTTAACTGTAAAACAGTTGAAAGACAAGTTTATATAGCTTTGTAAGTCCAGAGAAGAGTGTATAAAGTTGTTTCTACATGTGGTGAAGTCCCACAAGTAGAAAAGAAGGCCCATTATGGGAAACAGCTAGAAATCAGTAGTCATTCAGAGCAAATACTAATGAATATCACAGAATAGTGAGAGAACAAGTGTAAAAGATATCAAAATGTAAGTTTCTAGTCTAGAAAGAATGCTGTACACTACAGAAATCCTTGAAATAGAGTTACTTCACAAGAAAACAGTGTTTCAACCCACTAGAATTCACTGAAAAGTAGTATTCAACTGTAAAACAGTTGAAAGACAAATGTATATAGCTTCTCAAGTTCAGAGAAGGGTGTATAAAGTTGTTTCTACATGTGGTGAAGTCCCACAAGTAGAAAAGAAGGCCCATTATGGGAAACAGCTAGAAATCAGTAGTCATTCAGAGCAAATACTAAAGAATATCACAGAATAGTGAGAGAACAAGTGTAAAAGACATCAAAATGTACGTTTCTAGTCTAGAAAGGATGCTATACACTACAGAAATCCTTGAAATAGAGTTACTTCACAAGAAAACAGTGTTTCAACCCACTAGAATTCACTGAACAGTAGTATTCAACTGTAAAACAGTTGAAAGACAAGTGTATATAGCTTCTCAAGTTCAGAGAAGAGTGTATAAAGTTGTTTCTACATGTGGTGAAGTCCCACAAGTAGAAAAGAAGGCCCATTATAGGAAACAGCTAGAAATCAGTAGTCATTCAAGGCAAATACTAATGACTATCACAGAATAGTGAGAGAACAAGTGTAAAAGACATCAAAATGAAAGTGTCTTGTCTAGAAAGGATGTTGTACACTGCACAAATCCTTGAAATAGAGTTAGTTCACATGAAACCAGTGTTTGAAACGACCAGAATTCACTGAAAAGTAGTATTCAACTGTAAAACAGTTGAAAGACAAGTGTATATAGCTTCTCAAGTTCAGAAAAGAGTGTATAAAGTTGTTTCTACATGTGGTGATGTCCCACAAGTAGTAAAGAAGGCCCATTATGGGAAACGGCTAGAAATTCGTAGTCATTCAGAGCAAATACTAATGAATATCACAGAATAGTGAGAGAACAAGTGTAAAAGACATCAAAATGTAAGTCTCTAGTCTAGAAAGGATGTTGTACACTGCACAAATCCTTGAAATAGAGTTAGTTCACATGAAACCAGTGTTTGAAACCACCAGAATTCACTGAGGAGTAGTATTCAACTGTAAAAGAGTTGAAAGACAAGTGTATATAGCTTCTCAAGTTCAGAGAAGAGTGTATAAAGTTGTTTCTACATGTGGTGAAGTCCCACAAGTAGAAAAGAAGGCCCATTATAGGAAACAGCTAGAAATCAGTAGTAATTCATAGCAAATACTAATGACTATCACAGAATAGTGAGAGAACAAGTGTAAAAGACATCAAAATGAAAGTGTCTTGTCTAGAAAGGATGATGTACACTGCAGAAATCCTTGAAAAAGAGTTAGTTCACATGAAACCAGTGTTTCAAACCACCAGAATTCACTGAAAAGTAGTACGCAACTGTAAAACAGTTGAAAGACAAGTGTATATAGCTTCTCAAGTTCAGAGAAGAGTGTATAAAGTTGTTTCTACATGTGGTGAAGTCCCACAAGTAGAAAAGAAGGCCCATTATGGGAAAAAGCTAGAAAGCATTAGTAATTCAGAGCAAATACTAATGAATATCAGAGAATAATGAGAGAACAAGTGTAAAAGACATCAAAATGTAAGTCTCTAGTCTAGAAAGGTTGTTGTACACTGCTGAAATCATTGAAATAGAGTTACTTCACAAGAAAACAGTGTTTCAACCCACTAGAATTCACTGAAAAGTAGTACTCAACTGTAAAACAGTTGAAAGACAAGTGTATATAGCTTCTCAAGTTCAGAGAAGAGTGTATAAAGTTGTTTCTACATGTGGTGAAGTCCCACAAGTAGAAAAGAAGGCCCATTATAGGAAACAGCTAGAAATCAGTAGTCATTCATAGCAAATACTAATGACTATCACAGAATAGTGAGAGAACAAGTGTGAAAGACATAAAAATGAAAGTGTCTTGTCTAGAAAGGATGATGTACACTGCAGAAATCCTTGAAAAAGAGTTAGTTCACATGAAACCAGTGTTTCAAACCACCAGAATTCACTGAAAAGTAGTACTCAACTGTAAAACAGTTGAAAGACAAGTTTATATAGCTTCGCAATTCCAGAGAAGAGAGTATAAAGTTGTTTCTACATGTGGTGAAGTCCCACAAGTAGAAAAGAAGGCCCATTATGGGAAACAGCTAGAAATCAGTAGTCATTCAGAGCAAATACTAATGAATATCACAGAATAGTGAGAGAACAAGTGTAAAAGACATCAAAATGTAAGTTTCTAGTCTAGAAAGGATGCTATACACTACAGAAATCCTTGAAATAGAGTTACTTCACAAGAAAACAGTGTTTCAACCCACTAGAATTCACTGAAAAGTAGTATTCAACTGTAAAACAGTTGAAAGACAAGTGTATATAGCTTCCCAAGTTCAGAGAAGGGTGTATAAAGTTGTTTCTACATGTGGTGAAGTCCCACAAGTAGAAAAGAAGGCCCATTATGGGAAACGGCTAGAAATCAGTAGTCATTCAGAGCAAATACTAATGAATATCACAGAATAGTGAGAGAACAAGTGTAAAAGACATAAAAATGTAAGTCTCTAGTCTAGAAAGGATGTTGTACACTGCACAAATCCTTGAAATAGAGTTAGTTCACATGAAACCAGTGTTTGAAACGACCAGAATTCACTGAAAAGTAGTATTCAACTGTAAAACAGTTGAAAGACAAGTGTATATAGCTTCTCAAGTTCAGAAAAGAGTGTATAAAGTTGTTTCTACATGTGGTGATGTCCCACAAGTAGTAAAGAAGGCCCATTATGGGAAACGGCTAGAAATCAGTAGTCATTCATAGCAAATACTAATGACTATCACAGAATAGTGAGAGAACAAGTGTAAAAGACATCAAAATGAAAGTGTCTTGTCTAGAAAGGATGATGTACACTGCAGAAATCCTTGAAAAAGAGTTAGTTCACATGAAACCAGTGTTTGAAACGACCAGAATTCACTGAAAAGTAGTACGCAACAGTAAAACAGTTGAAAGACAAGTGTATATAGCTTCTCAAGTCCAGAGAAGAGAGTATAAAGTTGTTTCTACATGTGGTGAAGTCCCACAAGTAGAAAAGAAGGCCCATTATAGGAAACAGCTAGAAATTAGTAGTCATTCAGGGCAAATACTAATGAATATCACAGAATAGTGAGAGAACAAGTGTAAAAGACATCAAAATGAATGTGTCTTCTCTAGAAAGGATGTTGTACACTGCAGAAATCCTTGAAATAGAGTTAGTTCACATGAAACCAGTGTTTCAAACCACCAGAATTCACTGAAAAGTAGTATTTAACTGTAAAACAGTTGAAAGACAAGTTTATATAGCTTTGTAAGTCCAGAGAAGAGTGTATAAAGTTGTTTCTACATGTGGTGAAGTCCCACAAGTAGAAAAGAAGGCCCATTATGGGAAACAGCTAGAAATCAGTAGTCATTCAGAGCAAATACTAATGAATATCACAGAATAGTGAGAGAACAAGTGTAAAAGATATCAAAATGTAAGTTTCTAGTCTAGAAAGGATGCTGTACACTACAGAAATCCTTGAAATAGAGTTACTTCACAAGAAAACAGTGTTTCAACCCACTAGAATTCACTGAAAAGTAGTATTCAACTGTAAAACAGTTGAAGGACAAATGTATATAGCTTCTCAAGTTCAGAGAAGGGTGTATAAAGTTGTTTCTACATGTGGTGAACTCCCACAAGTAGAAAAGAAGGCCATTATGGGAAACAGCTAGAAATCAGTAGTCATTCAGAGCAAATACTAATGAATATCACAGAATAGTGAGAGAACAAGTGTAAAAGACATGAAAATGTACGTTTCTAGTCTAGAAAGGATGCTATACACTACAGAAATCCTTGAAATAGAGTTACTTCACAAGAAAACAGTGTTTCAACCCACTAGAATTCACTGAACAGTAGTATTCAACTGTAAAACAGTTGAAAGACAAGTGTATATAGCTTCTCAAGTTCAGAGAAGAGTGTATAAAGTTGTTTCTACATGTGGTGAAGTCCCACAAGTAGAAAAGAAGGCCCATTATAGGAAACAGCTAGAAATCAGTAGTCATTCAAGGCAAATACTAATGACTATCACAGAATAGTGAGAGAACAAGTGTAAAAGACATCAAAATGAAAGTGTCTTGTCTAGAAAGGATGTTGTACACTGCACAAATCCTTGAAATAGAGTTAGTTCACATGAAACCAGTGTTTGAAACGACCAGAATTCACTGAAAAGTAGTATTCAACTGTAAAACAGTTGAAAGACAAGTGTATATAGCTTCTCAAGTTCAGAAAAGAGTGTATAAAGTTGTTTCTACATGTGGTGATGTCCCACAAGTAGTAAAGAAGGCCCATTATGGGAAACGGCTAGAAATTCGTAGTCATTCAGAGCAAATACTAATGAATATCACAGAATAGTGAGAGAACAAGTGTAAAAGACATCAAAATGTAAGTCTCTAGTCTAGAAAGGATGTTGTACACTGCACAAATCCTTGAAATAGAGTTAGTTCACATGAAACCAGTGTTTGAAACCACCAGAATTCACTGAGGAGTAGTATTCAACTGTAAAAGAGTTGAAAGACAAGTGTATATAGCTTCTCAAGTTCAGAGAAGAGTGTATAAAGTTGTTTCTACATGTGGTGAAGTCCCACAAGTAGAAAAGAAGGCCCATTATAGGAAACAGCTAGAAATCAGTAGTAATTCATAGCAAATACTAATGACTATCACAGAATAGTGAGAGAACAAGTGTAAAAGACATCAAAATGAAAGTGTCTTATCTAGAAAGGATGATGTACACTGCAGAAATCCTTGAAAAAGAGTTAGTTCACATGAAACCAGTGTTTCAAACCACCAGAATTCACTGAAAAGTAGTACGCAACTGTAAAACAGTTGAAAGACAAGTGTATATAGCTTCTCAAGTTCAGAGAAGAGTGTATAAAGTTGTTTCTACATGTGGTGAAGTCCCACAAGTAGAAAAGAAGGCCCATTATAGGAAACAGCTAGAAATCAGTAGTCATTCATAGCAAATACTAATGACTATCACAGAATAGTGAGAGAACAAGTGTGAAAGACATAAAAATGAAAGTGTCTTGTCTAGAAAGGATGATGTACACTGCAGAAATCCTTGAAAAAGAGTTAGTTCACATGAAACCAGTGTTTCAAACCACCAGAATTCACTGAAAAGTAGTACTCAACTGTAAAACAGTTGAAAGACAAGTTTATATAGCTTCGCAATTCCAGAGAAGAGAGTATAAAGTTGTTTCTACATGTGGTGAAGTCCCACAAGTAGAAAAGAAGGCCCATTATGGGAAACAGCTAGAAATCAGTATTCAGAGCAAATACTAATGAATATCACAGAATAGTGAGAGAACAAGTGTAAAAGACATCAAAATGTAAGTTTCTAGTCTAGAAAGGATGCTATACACTACAGAAATCCTTGAAATAGAGTTACTTCACAAGAAAACAGTGTTTCAACCCACTAGAATTCACTGAAAAGTAGTATTCAACTGTAAAACAGTTGAAAGACAAGTGTATATAGCTTCTCAAGTTCAGAGAAGGGTGTATAAAGTTGTTTCTACATGTGGTGAAGTCCCACAAGTAGAAAAGAAGGCCCATTATGGGAAACGGCTAGAAATCAGTAGTCATTCAGAGCAAATACTAATGAATATCACAGAATAGTGAGAGAACAAGTGTAAAAGATATCAAAATGTAAGTTTCTAGTCTAGAAAGAATGCTGTACACTACAGAAATCCTTGAAATAGAGTTACTTCACAAGAAAACAGTGTTTCAACCCACTAGAATTCACTGAAAAGTAGTATTCAACTGTAAAACAGTTGAAAGACAAATGTATATAGCTTCTCAAGTTCAGAGAAGGGTGTATAAAGTTGTTTCTACATGTGGTGAAGTCCCACAAGTAGAAAAGAAGGCCCATTATAGGAAACAGCAAGAAATCATAGTCATTCAGGGCAAATACTAATGAATATCACAGAATAGTGAGAGAACAAGTGTAAAAGACATCAAATGTAAGTCATTAGTCTAGAAAGGATGTTGTACACTGAACAAATCCTTGAAATAGAGTTATTTCACATAAAACCAGTGTTTGAAACGACCAGAATTCACTGAAAAGTAGTATTCAACTGTAAAACAGTTGAAAGACAAGTGTATATAGCTTCTCAAGTTCAGAGAAGAGTGTATAAAGTTGTTTCTACATGTGGTGATGTCCCACAAGTAGAAAAGAAGGCCCATTATGGGAAACGGCTAGAAATCAGTAGTCATTCAGAGCAAATACTAATGAATATCACCGAATAGTGAGAGAACAAGTGTAAAAGACATCAAAATGTAAGTCTCTGGTCTAGAAAGGATGTTGTACACTGCACAAATCCTTGAAAAAGAGTTAGTTCACATGAAACCAGTGTTTCAAACCACCAGAATTCACTGAAAAGTAGTACTCAACTGTAAAACAGTTGAAAGACAAATTTATATAGCTTCGCAATTCCAGAGAAGAGAGTATAAAGTTGTTTCTACATGTGGTGAAGTCCCACAAGTAGAAAAGAAGGCCCATTATAGGAAACAGCTAGAAATCAGTAGTCATTCAGAGCAAATACTAATGAATATCACCGAATAGTGAGAGAACAAGTGTAAAAGACATCAAAATGTACGTTTCTAGTCTAGAAAGGATGCTATACACTACAGAAATCCTTGAAATAGAGTTACTTCACAAGAAAACAGTGTTTCAACCCAATAGAATTCACTGAAAAGTAGTATTCAACTGTAAAACAGTTGAAAGACAAGTGTATATAGCTTCTCAAGTTCAGAGAAGAGTGTATAAAGTTGTTTCTACATGTGGTGAAGTCCCACAAGTAGAAAAGAAGGCCCATTATAGGAAACAGCTAGAAATCAGTAGTCATTCAGAGCAAATACTAATGAATATCAGCGAATAGTGAGAGAACAAGTGTAAAAGACATCAAAATGTAAGTCTCTAGTCTAGAAAGGTTGTTGTACACTGCAGAAACCCTTGAAATAGAGTTACTTCACAAGAAAACAGTGTTTCAACCCACTAGAATTCACTGAAAAGTAGTATTCAACTGTAAAACTGTTGAAAGACAAGTGTATATAGCTTCTCAAGTTCAGAGAAGAGTGTATAAAGTTGTTTCTACATGTGGTGAAGTCCCACAAGTAGAAAAGAAGGCCCATTATAGGAAACGGCTAGAAATCAGTAGTCATTCAGAGCAAATCCTAATGAATATCACAGAATAGTGAGAGAACAAGTGTAAAAGACATCAAAATGTAAGTCTCTAGTCTAGAAAGGTTGTTGTACACTGCAGAAACCCTTGAAATAGAGTTACTTCACAAGAAAACAGTGTTTCAACCCACTAGAATTCACTGAAAAGTAGTATTCAACTGTAAAACTGTTGAAAGACAAGTGTATATAGCTTCTCAAGTACAGAGAAGAGTGTATAAAGTTGTTTCTACATGTGGTGAAGTCCCACAAGTAGAAAAGAAGGCCCATTATAGGAAACGGCTAGAAATCAGTAGTCATTCAGAGCAAATACTAATGAATATCACAGAATAGTGAGAGAACAAGTGTAAAAGACATCAAAATGAAAGTGTCTTGTCTAGAAAGGATGATGTACACTGCAGAAATCCTTGAAAAAGAGTTAGTTCACATGAAACCAGTGTTTCAAACCACCAGAATTCACTGAAAAGTAGTACTCAACTGTAAAACAGTTGAAAGACAAATTTATATAGCTTCGCAATTCCAGAGAAGAGAGTATAAAGTTGTTTCTACATGTGGTGAAGTCCCACAAGTAGAAAAGAAGGCCCATTATAGGAAACAGCTAGAAATTAGTAGTCATTCAGGGCAAATACTAATGAATATCACAGAATAGTGAGAGAACAAGTGTAAAAGACATCAAAATGTAAGTCTCTAGTCTAGAAAGGTTGTTGTACACTGCAGAAACCCTTGAAATAGAGTTACTTCACAAGAAAACAGTGTTTCAACCCACTAGAATTCACTGAAAAGTAGTATTCAACTGTAAAACTGTTGAAAGACAAGTGTATATAGCTTCTCAAGTTCAGAGAAGAGTGTATAAAGTTGTTTCTACATGTGGTGAAGTCCCACAAGTAGAAAAGAAGGCCCATTATAGGAAACGGCTAGAAATCAGTAGTCATTCAGAGCAAATACTAATGAATGTCACAGAATAGTGAGAGAACAAGTGTAAAAGACATCAAAATGAATGTGTCTTCTCTAGAAAGGATGTTGTACACTGCAGAAATCCTTGAAATAGAGTTAGTTCACATGAAACCAGTGTTTCAAACCACCAGAATTCACTGAAAAGTAGTATTTAACTGTAAAACAGTTGAAAGACAAGTTTATATAGCTTTGTAAGTCCAGAGAAGAGTGTATAAAGTTGTTTCTACATGTGGTGAAGTCCCACAAGTAGAAAAGAAGGCCCATTATGGGAAACAGCTAGAAATCAGTAGTCATTCAGAGCAAATACTAATGAATATCACAGAATAGTGAGAGAACAAGTGTAAAAGATATCAAAATGTAAGTTTCTAGTCTAGAAAGGATGCTGTACACTACAGAAATCCTTGAAATAGAGTTACTTCACAAGAAAACAGTGTTTCAACCCACTAGAATTCACTGAAAAGTAGTATTCAACTGTACAACAGTTGAAAGAAAAGTGTATATAGCTTCTCAAGTTCAGAGAAGGGTGTATAAAGTTGTTTCTACATGTGGTGAAGTCCCACAAGTAGAAAAGAAGGCCCATTATGGGAAACAGCAAGAAATCAGTAGTCATTCAGAGCAAATACTAATGAATATCAGAGAATAGTGAGAGAACAAGTGTAAAAGACATCAAAATGTACGTTTCTAGTCTAGAAAGGATGCTATACACTACAGAAATCCTTGAAATAGAGTTACTTCACAAGAAAACAGTGTTTCAACCCACTAGAATTCACTGAAAAGTAGTATTCAACTGTAAAACAGTTGAAAGACAAGTGTATATAGCTTCTCAAGTTCAGAAAAGAGTGTATAAAGTTGTTTCTACATGTGGTGAAGTCCCACAAGTAGAAAAGAAGGCCCGTTATGGGAAACAGCTAGAAATCAGTAGTCATTCAGAGCAAATACTAATGAATATCACCGAATAGTGAGAGAACAAGTGTAAAAGACATCAAAATGTAAGTCTCTAGTCTAGAAAGGATGTTGTACACTGCACAAATCCTTGAAATAGAGTTAGTTCACATGAAACCAGTGTTTGAAACGACCAGAATTCACTGAAAAGTAGTATTCAAGTGTAAAACATTTGAAAGACAATTGTATATAGCTTCTCAAGTTCAGAGAAGAGTGTATAAAGTTGTTTCTACATGTGGTGAAGTCCCACAAGTAGAAAAGACGGCCCATTATAGGAAACAGCTAGAAATCAGTAGTCATTCATAGCAAATACTAATGACTATCACAGAATAGTGAGAGAACAAGTGTAAAAGACATCAAAATGAAAGTGTCTTGTCTAGAAAGGATGATGTACACTGCAGAAATCCTTGAAAAAGAGTTAGTTCACATGAAACCAGTGTTTCAAACCACCAGAATTCACTGAAAAGTAGTACTCAACTGTAAAATAGTTGAAAGACAAGTTTATATAGCTTCGCAATTCCAGAGAAGAGAGTATAAAGTTGTTTCTACATGTGGTGAAGTCCCACAAGTAGAAAAGAAGGCCCATTATAGGAAACAGCTAGAAATCAGTAGTCATTCAGGGCAAATACTAATGAATATCACAGAATAGTGAGTGAACAAGTGTAAAAGACATCAAAATGTAAGTCTCTAGTCTAGAAAGGATGTTGTACACTGCAGAAATCCTTGAAATAGAGTTACTTCACAAGAAAACAGTGTTTCAACCCACTAGAATTCACTGAAAAGTAGTATTCAACTGTAAAACTGTTGAAAGACAAGTGTATATAGCTTCTCAAGTTCAGAGAAGAGTGTATAAAGTTGTTTCTACATGTGGTGAAGTCCCACAAGTAGAAAAGAAGGCCCATTATGGGAAACGGCTAGAAATCAGTAGTCATTCAGAGCAAATACTAATGAATATCACAGAATAGTGAGAGAACAAGTGTAAAAGACATCAAAATGTAAGTTTCTAGTCTAGAAAGGATGCTATACACTATAGAAATGCTTGAAATAGAGTTACTTCACAAGAAAACAGTGTTTCAACCCACTAGAATTCACTGAAAAGTAGTATTCAACTGTAAAACAGTTGAAAGACAAGTGTATATAGCTTCTAAAGTTCAGAGAAGAGTGTATAAAGTTGTTTCTACATGTGGTGAAGTCCCACAAGTAGAAAAGAAGGCCCATTATAGGAAACAGCAAGAAATCATAGTCATTCAGGGCAAATACTAATGAATATCACAGAATAGTGAGAGAACAAGTGTAAAAGACATCAAATGTAAGTCATTAGTCTAGAAAGGATGTTGTACACTGAACAAATCCTTGAAATAGAGTTATTTCACATAAAACCAGTGTTTGAAACGACCAGAATTCACTGAAAAGTAGTATTCAACTGTAAAACAGTTGAAAGACAAGTGTATATAGCTTCTCAAGTTCAGAGAAGAGTGTATAAAGTTGTTTCTACATGTGGTGATGTCCCACAAGTAGAAAAGAAGGCCCATTATGGGAAACGGCTAGAAATCAGTAGTCATTCAGAGCAAATACTAATGAATATCACCGAATAGTGAGAGAACAAGTGTAAAAGACATCAAAATGTAAGTCTCTGGTCTAGAAAGGATGTTGTACACTGCACAAATCCTTGAAAAAGAGTTAGTTCACATGAAACCAGTGTTTCAAACCACCAGAATTCACTGAAAAGTAGTACTCAACTGTAAAACAGTTGAAAGACAAATTTATATAGCTTCGCAATTCCAGAGAAGAGAGTATAAAGTTGTTTCTACATGTGGTGAAGTCCCACAAGTAGAAAAGAAGGCCCATTATAGGAAACAGCTAGAAATCAGTAGTCATTCAGAGCAAATACTAATGAATATCACCGAATAGTGAGAGAACAAGTGTAAAAGACATCAAAATGTACGTTTCTAGTCTAGAAAGGATGCTATACACTACAGAAATCCTTGAAATAGAGTTACTTCACAAGAAAACAGTGTTTCAACCCAATAGAATTCACTGAAAAGTAGTATTCAACTGTAAAACAGTTGAAAGACAAGTGTATATAGCTTCTCAAGTTCAGAGAAGAGTGTATAAAGTTGTTTCTACATGTGGTGAAGTCCCACAAGTAGAAAAGAAGGCCCATTATAGGAAACAGCTAGAAATCAGTAGTCATTCAGAGCAAATACTAATGAATATCAGCGAATAGTGAGAGAACAAGTGTAAAAGACATCAAAATGTAAGTCTCTAGTCTAGAAAGGTTGTTGTACACTGCAGAAACCCTTGAAATAGAGTTACTTCACAAGAAAACAGTGTTTCAACCCACTAGAATTCACTGAAAAGTAGTATTCAACTGTAAAACTGTTGAAAGACAAGTGTATATAGCTTCTCAAGTTCAGAGAAGAGTGTATAAAGTTGTTTCTACATGTGGTGAAGTCCCACAAGTAGAAAAGAAGGCCCATTATAGGAAACGGCTAGAAATCAGTAGTCATTCAGAGCAAATAATAATGAATATCACAGAATAGTGAGAGAACAAGTGTAAAAGACATCAAAATGAATGTGTCTTCTCTAGAAAGGATGTTGTACACTGCAGAAATCCTTGAAATAGAGTTAGTTCACATGAAACCAGTGTTTCAAACCACTAGAATTCACTGAAAAGTAGTATTTAACTGTAAAACAGTTGAAAGACAAGTTTATATAGCTTTGTAAGTCCATAGAAGAGTGTATAAAGTTGTTTCTACATGTGGTGAAGTCCCACAAGTAGAAAAGAAGGCCCATTATAGGAAACAGCTAGAAATCAGTAGTCATTCAGAGCAAATACTAATGAATATCACCGAATAGTCAGAGAACAAGTGTAAAAGACATCAAAATGTAAGTCTCTAGTCTAGAAAGGTTGTTGTACACTGCAGAAACCCTTGAAATAGAGTTACTTCACAAGAAAACAGTGTTTCAACCCACTAGAATTCACTGAAAAGTAGTATTCAACTGTAAAACTGTTGAAAGACAAGTGTATATAGCTTCTCAAGTTCAGAGAAGAGTGTATAAAGTTGTTTCTACATGTGGTGAAGTCCCACAAGTAGAAAAGAAGGCCCATTATAGGAAACGGCTAGAAATCAGTAGTCATTCAGAGCAAATACTAATGAATATCACAGAATAGTGAGAGAACAAGTGTAAAAGACATCAAAATGAATGTGTCTTCTCTAGAAAGGATGTTGTACACTGCAGAAATCCTTGAAATAGAGTTAGTTCACATGAAACCAGTGTTTCAAACCACCAGAATTCACTGAAAAGTAGTATTTAACTGTAAAACAGTTGAAAGACAAGTTTATATAGCTTTGTAAGTCCAGAGAAGAGTGTATAAAGTTGTTTCTACATGTGGTGAAGTCCCACAAGTAGAAAAGAAGGCCCATTATGGGAAACAGCTAGAAATCAGTAGTCATTCAGAGCAAATACTAATGAATATCACAGAATAGTGAGAGAACAAGTGTAAAAGATATCAAAATGTAAGTTTCTAGTCTAGAAAGGATGCTGTACACTACAGAAATCCTTGAAATAGAGTTACTTCACAAGAAAACAGTGTTTCAACCCACTAGAATTCACTGAAAAGTAGTATTCAACTGTAAAACAGTTGAAAGACAAGTGTATATAGCTTCTCAAGTTCAGAGAAGGGTGTATAAAGTTGTTTCTACATGTGGTGAAGTCCCACAAGTAGAAAAGAAGGCCCATTATGGGAAACAGCTAGAAATCAGTAGTCATTCAGAGCAAATACTAATGAATATCACAGAATAGTGAGAGAACAAGTGTAAAAGACATCAAAATGTACGTTTCTAGTCTAGAAAGGATGCTATACACTACAGAAATCCTTGAAATAGAGTTACTTCACAAGAAAACAGTGTTTCAACCCACTAGAATTCACTGAAAAGTAGTATTCAACTGTAAAACAGTTGAAAGACAAGTGTATATAGCTTCTCAAGTTCAGAGAAGAGTGTAGAAAGTTGTTTCTACATGTGGTGAAGTCCCACAAGTAGAAAAGAAGGCCCATTATAGGAAACAGCTAGAAATCAGTAGTCATTCAGAGCAAATACTAATGAATATCACCGAATAGTGAGAGAACAAGTGTAAAAGACATCAAAATGTAAGTCTCTAGTCTAGAAAGGATGTTGTACACTGCACAAATCCTTGAAATAGAGTTAGTTCACATGAAACCAGTGTTTGAAACGACCAGAATTCACTGAAAAGTAGTATTGAAGTGTAAAACATTTGAAAGACAATTGTATATAGCTTCTCAAGTTCAGAGAAGAGTGTATAAAGTTGTTTCTACATGTGGTGAAGTCCCACAAGTAGAAAAGACGGCCCATTATAGGAAACAGCTAGAAATCAGTAGTCATTCATAGCAAATACTAATGACTATCACAGAATAGTGAGAGAACAAGTGTAAAAGACATCAAAATGTAAGTCTCTGGTCTAGAAAGGATGTTGTACACTGCACAAATCCTTGAAAAAGAGTTAGTTCACATGAAACCAGTGTTTCAAACCACCAGAATTCACTGAAAAGTAGTACTCAACTGTAAAACAGTTGAAAGACAAATTTATATAGCTTCGCAATTCCAGAGAAGAGAGTATAAAGTTGTTTCTACATGTGGTGAAGTCCCACAAGTAGAAAAGAAGGCCCATTATAGGAAACAGCTAGAAATTAGTAGTCATTCAGGGCAAATACTAATGAATATCACAGAATAGTGAGAGAACAAGTGTAAAAGACATCAAAATGTAAGTCTCTAGTCTAGAAAGGTTGTTGTACACTGCAGAAACCCTTGAAATAGAGTTACTTCACAAGAAAACAGTGTTTCAACCCACTAGAATTCACTGAAAAGTAGTATTCAACTGTAAAACTGTTGAAAGACAAGTGTATATAGCTTCTCAAGTTCAGAGAAGAGTGTATAAAGTTGTTTCTACATGTGGTGAAGTCCCACAAGTAGAAAAGAAGGCCCATTATAGGAAACGGCTAGAAATCAGTAGTCATTCAGAGCAAATACTAATGAATGTCACAGAATAGTGAGAGAACAAGTGTAAAAGACATCAAAATGAATGTGTCTTCTCTAGAAAGGATGTTGTACACTGCAGAAATCCTTGAAATAGAGTTAGTTCACATGAAACCAGTGTTTCAAACCACCAGAATTCACTGAAAAGTAGTATTTAACTGTAAAACAGTTGAAAGACAAGTTTATATAGCTTTGTAAGTCCAGAGAAGAGTGTATAAAGATGTTTCTACATGTGGTGAAGTCCCACAAGTAGAAAAGAAGGCCCATTATAGGAAACAGCTAGAAATTAGTAGTCATTCAGGGCAAATACTAATGAATATCACAGAATAGTGAGAGAACAAGTGTAAAAGACATCAAAATGTAAGTCTCTAGTCTAGAAAGGTTGTTGTACACTGCAGAAACCCTTGAAATAGAGTTACTTCACAAGAAAACAGTGTTTCAACCCACTAGAATTCACTGAAAAGTAGTATTCAACTGTAAAACTGTTGAAAGACAAGTGTATATAGCTTCTCAAGTTCAGAGAAGAGTGTATAAAGTTGTTTCTACATGTGGTGAAGTCCCACAAGTAGAAAAGAAGGCCCATTATAGGAAACGGCTAGAAATCAGTAGTCATTCAGAGCAAATCCTAATGAATATCACAGAATAGTGAGAGAACAAGTGTAAAAGACATCAAAATGTAAGTCTCTAGTCTAGAAAGGTTGTTGTACACTGCAGAAACCCTTGAAATAGAGTTACTTCACAAGAAAACAGTGTTTCAACCCACTAGAATTCACTGAAAAGTAGTATTCAACTGTAAAACTGTTGAAAGACAAGTGTATATAGCTTCTCAAGTACAGAGAAGAGTGTATAAAGTTGTTTCTACATGTGGTGAAGTCCCACAAGTAGAAAAGAAGGCCCATTATAGGAAACGGCTAGAAATCAGTAGTCATTCAGAGCAAATACTAATGAATATCACAGAATAGTGAGAGAACAAGTGTAAAAGACATCAAAATGAAAGTGTCTTGTCTAGAAAGGATGATGTACACTGCAGAAATCCTTGAAAAAGAGTTAGTTCACATGAAACCAGTGTTTCAAACCACCAGAATTCACTGAAAAGTAGTACTCAACTGTAAAACAGTTGAAAGACAAATTTATATAGCTTCGCAATTCCAGAGAAGAGAGTATAAAGTTGTTTCTACATGTGGTGAAGTCCCACAAGTAGAAAAGAAGGCCCATTATAGGAAACAGCTAGAAATTAGTAGTCATTCAGGGCAAATACTAATGAATATCACAGAATAGTGAGAGAACAAGTGTAAAAGACATCAAAATGTAAGTCTCTAGTCTAGAAAGGTTGTTGTACACTGCAGAAACCCTTGAAATAGAGTTACTTCACAAGAAAACAGTGTTTCAACCCACTAGAATTCACTGAAAAGTAGTATTCAACTGTAAAACTGTTGAAAGACAAGTGTATATAGCTTCTCAAGTTCAGAGAAGAGTGTATAAAGTTGTTTCTACATGTGGTGAAGTCCCACAAGTAGAAAAGAAGGCCCATTATAGGAAACGGCTAGAAATCAGTAGTCATTCAGAGCAAATACTAATGAATGTCACAGAATAGTGAGAGAACAAGTGTAAAAGACATCAAAATGAATGTGTCTTCTCTAGAAAGGATGTTGTACACTGCAGAAATCCTTGAAATAGAGTTAGTTCACATGAAACCAGTGTTTCAAACCACCAGAATTCACTGAAAAGTAGTATTTAACTGTAAAACAGTTGAAAGACAAGTTTATATAGCTTTGTAAGTCCAGAGAAGAGTGTATAAAGTTGTTTCTACATGTGGTGAAGTCCCACAAGTAGAAAAGAAGGCCCATTATGGGAAACAGCTAGAAATCAGTAGTCATTCAGAGCAAACACTAATGAATATCACAGAATAGTGAGAGAACAAGTGTAAAAGATATCAAAATGTAAGTTTCTAGTCTAGAAAGGATGCTGTACACTACAGAAATCCTTGAAATAGAGTTACTTCACAAGAAAACAGTGTTTCAACCCACTAGAATTCACTGAAAAGTAGTATTCAACTGTACAACAGTTGAAAGAAAAGTGTATATAGCTTCTCAAGTTCAGAGAAGGGTGTATAAAGTTGTTTCTACATGTGGTGAAGTCCCACAAGTAGAAAAGAAGGCCCATTATGGGAAACAGCAAGAAATCAGTAGTCATTCAGAGCAAATACTAATGAATATCAGAGAATAGTGAGAGAACAAGTGTAAAAGACATCAAAATGTACGTTTCTAGTCTAGAAAGGATGCTATACACTACAGAAATCCTTGAAATAGAGTTACTTCACAAGAAAACAGTGTTTCAACCCACTAGAATTCACTGAAAAGTAGTATTCAACTGTAAAACAGTTGAAAGACAAGTGTATATAGCTTCTCAAGTTCAGAAAAGAGTGTATAAAGTTGTTTCTACATGTGGTGAAGTCCCACAAGTAGAAAAGAAGGCCCGTTATGGGAAACAGCTAGAAATCAGTAGTCATTCAGAGCAAATACTAATGAATATCACCGAATAGTGAGAGAACAAGTGTAAAAGACATCAAAATGTAAGTCTCTAGTCTAGAAAGGATGTTGTACACTGCACAAATCCTTGAAATAGAGTTAGTTCACATGAAACCAGTGTTTGAAACGACCAGAATTCACTGAAAAGTAGTATTCAAGTGTAAAACATTTGAAAGACAATTGTATATAGCTTCTCAAGTTCAGAGAAGAGTGTATAAAGTTGTTTCTACATGTGGTGAAGTCCCACAAGTAGAAAAGACGGCCCATTATAGGAAACAGCTAGAAATCAGTAGTCATTCATAGCAAATACTAATGACTATCACAGAATAGTGAGAGAACAAGTGTAAAAGACATCAAAATGAAAGTGTCTTGTCTAGAAAGGATGATGTACACTGCAGAAATCCTTGAAAAAGAGTTAGTTCACATGAAACCAGTGTTTCAAACCACCAGAATTCACTGAAAAGTAGTACTCAACTGTAAAATAGTTGAAAGACAAGTTTATATAGCTTCGCAATTCCAGAGAAGAGAGTATAAAGTTGTTTCTACATGTGGTGAAGTCCCACAAGTAGAAAAGAAGGCCCATTATAGGAAACAGCTAGAAATCAGTAGTCATTCAGGGCAAATACTAATGAATATCACAGAATAGTGAGTGAACAAGTGTAAAAGACATCAAAATGTAAGTCTCTAGTCTAGAAAGGATGTTGTACACTGCAGAAATCCTTGAAATAGAGTTACTTCACAAGAAAACAGTGTTTCAACCCACTAGAATTCACTGAAAAGTAGTATTCAACTGTAAAACTGTTGAAAGACAAGTGTATATAGCTTCTCAAGTTCAGAGAAGAGTGTATAAAGTTGTTTCTACATGTGGTGAAGTCCCACAAGTAGAAAAGAAGGCCCATTATGGGAAACGGCTAGAAATCAGTAGTCATTCAGAGCAAATACTAATGAATATCACAGAATAGTGAGAGAACAAGTGTAAAAGACATCAAAATGTAAGTTTCTAGTCTAGAAAGGATGCTATACACTATAGAAATGCTTGAAATAGAGTTACTTCACAAGAAAACAGTGTTTCAACCCACTAGAATTCACTGAAAAGTAGTATTCAACTGTAAAACAGTTGAAAGACAAGTGTATATAGCTTCTCAAGTTCAGAGAAGAGTGTATAAAGTTGTTTCTACATGTGGTGAAGTCCCACAAGTAGAAAAGAAGGCCCATTATAGGAAACAGCTAGAAATCAGTAGTCATTCAGAGCAAATACTAATGAATATCAGCGAATAGTGAGAGAACAAGTGTAAAAGACATCAAAATGTAAGTCTCTAGTCTAGAAAGGTTGTTGTACACTGCAGAAACCCTTGAAATAGAGTTACTTCACAAGAAAACAGTGTTTCAACCCACTAGAATTCACTGAAAAGTAGTATTCAACTGTAAAACTGTTGAAAGACAAGTGTATATAGCTTCTCAAGTTCAGAGAAGAGTGTATAAAGTTGTTTCTACATGTGGTGAAGTCCCACAAGTAGAAAAGAAGGCCCATTATAGGAAACGGCTAGAAATCAGTAGTCATTCAGAGCAAATACTAATGAATATCACAGAATAGTGAGAGAACAAGTGTAAAAGACATCAAAATGAATGTGTCTTCTCTAGAAAGGATGTTGTACACTGCAGAAATCCTTGAAATAGAGTTAGTTCACATGAAACCAGTGTTTCAAACCACCAGAATTCACTGAAAAGTAGTATTTAACTGTAAAACAGTTGAAAGACAAGTTTATATAGCTTTGTAAGTCCAGAGAAGAGTGTATAAAGTTGTTTCTACATGTGGTGAAGTCCCACAAGTAGAAAAGAAGGCCCATTATGGGAAACAGCTAGAAATCAGTAGTCATTCAGAGCAAATACTAATGAATATCACAGAATAGTGAGAGAACAAGTGTAAAAGATATCAAAATGTAAGTTTCTAGTCTAGAAAGGATGCTGTACACTACAGAAATCCTTGAAATAGAGTTACTTCACAAGAAAACAGTGTTTCAACCCACTAGAATTCACTGAAAAGTAGTATTCAACTGTAAAACAGTTGAAAGACAAGTGTATATAGCTTCTCAAGTTCAGAGAAGGGTGTATAAAGTTGTTTCTACATGTGGTGAAGTCCCACAAGTAGAAAAGAAGGCCCATTATGGGAAACAGCTAGAAATCAGTAGTCATTCAGAGCAAATACTAATGAATATCACAGAATAGTGAGAGAACAAGTGTAAAAGACATCAAAATGTACGTTTCTAGTCTAGAAAGGATGCTATACACTACAGAAATCCTTGAAATAGAGTTACTTCACAAGAAAACAGTGTTTCAACCCACTAGAATTCACTGAAAAGTAGTATTCAACTGTAAAACAGTTGAAAGACAAGTGTATATAGCTTCTCAAGTTCAGAGAAGAGTGTAGAAAGTTGTTTCTACATGTGGTGAAGTCCCACAAGTAGAAAAGAAGGCCCATTATAGGAAACAGCTAGAAATCAGTAGTCATTCAGAGCAAATACTAATGAATATCACCGAATAGTGAGAGAACAAGTGTAAAAGACATCAAAATGTAAGTCTCTAGTCTAGAAAGGATGTTGTACACTGCACAAATCCTTGAAATAGAGTTAGTTCACATGAAACCAGTGTTTGAAACGACCAGAATTCACTGAAAAGTAGTATTGAAGTGTAAAACATTTGAAAGACAATTGTATATAGCTTCTCAAGTTCAGAGAAGAGTGTATAAAGTTGTTTCTACATGTGGTGAAGTCCCACAAGTAGAAAAGACGGCCCATTATAGGAAACAGCTAGAAATCAGTAGTCATTCATAGCAAATACTAATGACTATCACAGAATAGTGAGAGAACAAGTGTAAAAGACATCAAAATGTAAGTCTCTGGTCTAGAAAGGATGTTGTACACTGCACAAATCCTTGAAAAAGAGTTAGTTCACATGAAACCAGTGTTTCAAACCACCAGAATTCACTGAAAAGTAGTACTCAACTGTAAAACAGTTGAAAGACAAATTTATATAGCTTCGCAATTCCAGAGAAGAGAGTATAAAGTTGTTTCTACATGTGGTGAAGTCCCACAAGTAGAAAAGAAGGCCCATTATAGGAAACAGCTAGAAATTAGTAGTCATTCAGGGCAAATACTAATGAATATCACCGAATAGTGAGAGAACAAGTGTAAAAGACATCAAAATGTAAGTCTCTAGTCTAGAAAGGTTGTTGTACACTGCAGAAACCCTTGAAATAGAGTTACTTCACAAGAAAACAGTGTTTCAACCCACTAGAATTCACTGAAAAGTAGTATTCAACTGTAAAACAGTTGAAAGACAAGTGTATATAGCTTCTCAAGTTCAGAGAAGGGTGTATAAAGTTGTTTCTACATGTGGTGAAGTCCCACAAGTAGAAAAGAAGGCCCATTATGGGAAACAGCTAGAAATCAGTAGTCATTCAGAGCCAATACTAATGAATATCACAGAATAGTGAGAGAACAAGTGTAAAAGACATCAAAATGTACGTTTCTAGTCTAGAAAGGATGCTATACACTACAGAAATCCTTGAAATAGAGTTACTTCACAAGAAAACAGTGTTTCAACCCAATAGAATTCACTGAAAAGTAGTATTCAACTGTAAAACAGTTGAAAGACAAGTGTATATAGCTTCTCAAGTTCAGAGAAGAGTGTATAAAGTTGTTTCTACATGTGGTGAAGTCCCACAAGTAGAAAAGAAGGCCCATTATAGGAAACAGCTAGAAATCAGTAGTCATTCAGAGCAAATACTAATGAATATCACCGAATAGTGAGAGAACAAGTGTAAAAGACATCAAAATGTAAGTCTCTAGTCTAGAAAGGTTGTTGTACACTGCAGAAACCCTTGAAATAGAGTTACTTCACAAGAAAACAGTGTTTCAACCCACTAGAATTCACTGAAAAGTAGTATTCAACTGTAAAACTGTTGAAAGACAAGTGTATATAGCTTCTCAAGTTCAGAGAAGAGTGTATAAAGTTGTTTCTACATGTGGTGAAGTCCCACAAGTAGAAAAGAAGGCCCATTATAGGAAACGGCTAGAAATCAGTAGTCATTCAGAGCAAATACTAATGAATATCACAGAATAGTGAGAGAACAAGTGTAAAAGACATCAAAATGAATGTGTCTTCTCTCGAAAGGATGTTGTACACTGCAGAAATCCTTGAAATAGAGTTAGTTCACATGAAACCAGTGTTTCAAACCACCAGAATTCACTGAAAAGTAGTATTTAACTGTAAAACAGTTGAAAGACAAGTTTATATAGCTTTGTAAGTCCATAGAAGAGTGTATAAAGTTGTTTCTACATGTGGTGAAGTCCCACAAGTAGAAAAGAAGGCCCATTATAGGAAACAGCTAGAAATCAGAAGTCATTCAGAGCAAATACTAATGAATATCACCGAATAGTCAGAGAACAAGTGTAAAAGACATCAAAATGTAAGTCTCTAGTCTAGAAAGGTTGTTGTACACTGCAGAAACCCTTGAAATAGAGTTACTTCACAAGAAAACAGTGTTTCAACCCACTAGAATTCACTGAAAAGTAGTATTCAACTGTAAAACTGTTGAAAGACAAGTGTATATAGCTTCTCAAGTTCAGAGAAGAGTGTATAAAGTTGTTTCTACATGTGGTGAAGTCCCACAAGTAGAAAAGAAGGCCCATTATAGGAAACGGCTAGAAATCAGTAGTCATTCAGAGCAAATACTAATGAATATCACAGAATAGTGAGAGAACAAGTGTAAAAGACATCAAAATGAATGTGTCTTCTCTAGAAAGGAGGTTGTACACTGCAGAAATCCTTGAAATAGAGTTAGTTCACATGAAACCAGTGTTTCAAACCACCAGAATTCACTGAAAAGTAGTATTTAACTGTAAAACAGTTGAAAGACAAGTTTATATAGCTTTGTAAGTCCAGAGAAGAGTGTATAAAGTTGTTTCTACATGTGGTGAAGTCCCACAAGTAGAAAAGAAGGCCCATTATGGGAAACAGCTAGAAATCAGTAGTCATTCAGAGCAAATACTAATGAATATCACAGAATAGTGAGAGAACAAGTGTAAAAGATATCAAAATGTAAGTTTCTAGTCTAGAAAGGATGCTGTACACTACAGAAATCCTTGAAATAGAGTTACTTCACAAGAAAACAGTGTTTCAACCCACTAGAATTCACTGAAAAGTAGTATTCAACTGTAAAACAGTTGAAAGACAAGTGTATATAGCTTCTCAAGTTCAGAGAAGGGTGTATAAAGTTGTTTCTACATGTGGTGAAGTCCCACAAGTAGAAAAGAAGGCCCATTATGGGAAACAGCTAGAAATCAGTAGTCATTCAGAGCAAATACTAATGAATATCACAGAATAGTGAGAGAACAAGTGTAAAAGACATCAAAATGTACGTTTCTAGTCTAGAAAGGATGCTATACACTACAGAAATCCTTGAAATAGAGTTACTTCACAAGAAAACAGTGTTTCAACCCACTAGAATTCACTGAAAAGTAGTATTCAACTGTAAAACAGTTGAAAGACAAGTGTATATAGCTTCTCAAGTTCAGAGAAGAGTGTATAAAGTTGTTTCTACATGTGGTGAAGTCCCACAAGTAGAAAAGAAGGCCCATTATAGGAAACAGCTAGAAATCAGTAGTCATTCAGAGCAAATACTAATGAATATCACCGAATAGTGAGAGAACAAGTGTAAAAGACATCAAAATGTAAGTCTCTAGTCTAGAAAGGATGTTGTACACTGCACAAATCCTTGAAATAGAGTTAGTTCACATGAAACCAGTGTTTGAAACGACCAGAATTCACTGAAAAGTAGTATTGAAGTGTAAAACATTTGAAAGACAATTGTATATAGCTTCTCAAGTTCAGAGAAGAGTGTATAAAGTTGTTTCTACATGTGGTGAAGTCCCACAAGTAGAAAAGACGGCCCATTATAGGAAACAGCTAGAAATCAGTAGTCATTCATAGCAAATACTAATGACTATCACAGAATAGTGAGAGAACAAGTGTAAAAGACATCAAAATGTAAGTCTCTGGTCTAGAAAGGATGTTGTACACTGCACAAATCCTTGAAAAAGAGTTAGTTCACATGAAACCAGTGTTTCAAACCACCAGAATTCACTGAAAAGTAGTACTCAACTGTAAAACAGTTGAAAGACAAATTTATATAGCTTCGCAATTCCAGAGAAGAGAGTATAAAGTTGTTTCTACATGTGGTGAAGTCCCACAAGTAGAAAAGAAGGCCCATTATAGGAAACAGCTAGAAATTAGTAGTCATTCAGGGCAAATACTAATGAATATCACCGAATAGTGAGAGAACAAGTGTAAAAGACATCAAAATGTAAGTCTCTAGTCTAGAAAGGTTGTTGTACACTGCAGAAACCCTTGAAATAGAGTTACTTCACAAGAAAACAGTGTTTCAACCCACTAGAATTCACTGAAAAGTAGTATTCAACTGTAAAACAGTTGAAAGACAAGTGTATATAGCTTCTCAAGTTCAGAGAAGAGTGTATAAAGTTGTTTCTACATGTGGTGAAGTCCCACAAGTAGAAAAGAAGGCCCATTATAGGAAACGGCTAGAAATCAGTAGTCATTCAGAGCAAATACTAATGAATGTCACAGAATAGTGAGAGAACAAGTGTAAAAGACATCAAAATGAATGTGTCTTCTCTAGAAAGGATGTTGTACACTGCAGAAATCCTTGAAAAAGAGTTAGTTCACATGAAACCAGTGTTTCAAACCACCAGAATTCACTGAAAAGTAGTATTCAACTGTAAAACTGTTGAAAGACAAGTGTATATAGCTTCTCAAGTTCAGAGAAGAGTGTATAAAGTTGTTTCTACATGTGGTGAAGTCCCACAAGTAGAAAAGAAGGCCCATTATGGGAAACGGCTAGAAATCAGTAGTCATTCAGAGCAAATACTAATGAATATCACAGAATAGTGAGAGAACAAGTGTAAAAGACATCAAAATGTAAGTTTCTAGTCTAGAAAGGATGCTATACACTACAGAAATCCTTGAAATAGAGTTACTTCACAAGAAAACAGTGTTTCAACCCACTAGAATTCACTGAAAAGTAGTATTCAACTGTAAAACAGTTGAAAGACAAATGTATATAGCTTCTAAAGTTCAGAGAAGAGTGTATAAAGTTGTTTCTACATGTGGTGAAGTCCCACAAGTAGAAAAGAAGGCCCATTATAGGAAACAGCAAGAAATCATAGTCATTCAGGGCAAATACTAATGAATATCACAGAATAGTGAGAGAACAAGTGTAAAAGACATCAAATGTAAGTCTTTAGTCTAGAAAGGATGTTGTACACTGAACAAATCCTTGAAATAGAGTTAGTTCACATAAAACCAGTGTTTGAAACGACCAGAATTCACTGAAAAGTAGTATTCAACTGTAAAACAGTTGAAAGACAAGTGTATATAGCTTCTCAAGTTCAGAGAAGAGTGTATAAAGTTGTTTCTACATGTGGTGATGTCCCACAAATAGAAAAGAAGGCCCATTATGGGAAAAGGCTAGAAATCAGTAGTCATTCAGAGCAAATACTAATGAATATCACCGAATAGTGAGAGAACAAGTGTAAAAGACATCAAAATGTAAGTCTCTAGTCTGGAAAGGATGTTGTACACTGCACAAATCCTTGAAATAGAGTTAGTTCACATGAAACCAGTGTTTGAAACGACCAGAATTCACTGAAAAGTAGTATTCAACTGTAAAACATTTGAAAGACAAGTGTATATAGCTTCTCAAGTTCAGAGAAGAGTGTATAAAGTTGTTTCTACATGTGGTGAAGTCCCACAAGTAGAAAAGACGGCCCATTATAGGAAACAGCTAGAAATCAGTAGTCATTCATAGCAAATACTAATGACTATCACAGAATAGTGAGAGAACAAGTGTAAAAGACATCAAAATGAAAGTGTCTTGTCTAGAAAGGATGATGTACACTGCAGAAATCCTTGAAAAAGAGTTAGTTCACATGAAACCAGTGTTTCAAACCACAAGAATTCACTGAAAAGTAGTACTCTACTGTAAAACAGTTGAAAGACAATTTATATAGCTTCGCAATTCCAGAGAAGAGAGTATAAAGTTGTTTCTACATGTGGTGAAGTCCCACAAGTAGAAAAGAAGGCCCATTATAGGAAACGGCTAGAAATCAGTAGTCATTCAGAGCAAATACTAATGAATATCACAGAATAGTGAGAGAACAAGTGTAAAAGACATCAAAATGTAAGTCTCTAGTCTAGAAAGGTTGTTGTACACTGCAGAAACCCTTGAAATAGAGTTACTTCACAAGAAAACAGTGTTTCAACCCACTAGAATTCACTGAAAAGTAGTATTCAACTGTAAAACTGTTGAAAGACAAGTGTATATAGCTTCTCAAGTTCAGAGAAGAGTGTATAAAGTTGTTTCTACATGTGGTGAAGTCCCACAAGTAGAAAAGAAGGCCCATTATAGTTAACGGCTAGAAATCAGTAGTCATTCAGAGCAAATACTAATGAATATCACAGAATAGTGAGAGAACAAGTGTAAAAGACATCAAAATGAATGTGTCTTCTCTAGAAAGGATGTTGTACACTGCAGAAATCCTTGAAATAGAGTTAGTTCACATGAAACCTGTGTTTCAAACCACCAGAATTCACTGAAAAGTAGTATTTAACTGTAAAACAGTTGAAAGACAAGTTTATATAGCTTTGTAAGTCCAGAGAAGAGTGTATAAAGTTGTTTCTACATGTGGTGAAGTCCCACAAGTAGAAAAGAAGGCCCATTATAGGAAACAGCTAGAAATCAGTAGTCATTCAGAGCAAATACTAATGAATATCACCGAATAGTGAGAGAACAAGTGTAAAAGATATCAAAATGTAAGTTTCTAGTCTAGAAAGGATGCTGTACACTACAGAAATCCTTGAAATAGAGTTACTTCACAAGAAAACAGTGTTTCAACCCACTAGAATTCACTGAATAGTAGTATTCAACTGTAAAACAGTTGAAAGACAAGTGTATATAGCTTCTCAAGTTCAGAGAAGAGTGTATAAAGTTGTTTCTACATGTGGTGAAGTCCCACAAGTAGAAAAGACGGCCCATTATACGAAACAGCTAGAAATCAGTAGTCATTCATAGCAAATACTAATGACTATCACAGAATAGTGAGAGAACAAGTGTAAAAGACATGAAAATGAAAGTGTCTTGTCTAGAAAGGATGATGTACACCGCAGAAATCCTTGAAAAAGAGTTAGTTCACATGAAACCAGTGTTTCAAACCACCAGAATTCACTGAAAAGTAGTACTCAACTGTAAAATAGTTGAAAGACAAGTTTATATAGCTTCGCAATTCCAGAGAAGAGAGTATAAAGTTGTTTCTACATGTGGTGAAGTCCCACAAGTAGAAAAGAAGGCCCATTATAGGAAACAGCTAGAAATCAGTAGTCATTCAGGGCAAATACTAATGAATATCACAGAATAGTGAGAGAACAAGTGTAAAAGACATCAAAATGTAAGTCTCTAGTCTAGAAAGGATGTTGTACACTGCAGAAATCCTTGAAATAGAGTTACTTCACAAGAAAACAGTGTTTCAACCCACTAGAATTCACTGAAAAGTAGTATTCAACTGTAAAACTGTTGAAAGACAAGTGTATATAGCTTCTCAAGTTCAGAGAAGAGTGTATAAAGTTGTTTCTACATGTGGTGAAGTCCCACAAGTAGAAAAGAAGGCCCATTATGGGAAACGGCTAGAAATCAGTAGTCATTCAGAGCAAATACTAATGAATATCACAGAATAGTGAGAGAACAAGTGTAAAAGACATCAAAATGTAAGTTTCTAGTCTAGAAAGGATGCTATACACTATAGAAATGCTTGAAATAGAGTTACTTCACAAGAAAACAGTGTTTCAACCCACTAGAATTCACTGAAAAGTAGTATTCAACTGTAAAACAGTTGAAAGACAAGTGTATATAGCTTCTAAAGTTCAGAGAAGAGTGTATAAAGTTGTTTCTACATGTGGTGAAGTCCCACAAGTAGAAAAGAAGGCCCATTATAGGAAACAGCAAGAAATCATAGTCATTCAGGGCAAATACTAATGAATATCACAGAATAGTGAGAGAACAAGTGTAAAAGACATCAAATGTAAGTCTTTAGTCTAGAAAGGATGTTGTACACTGAACAAATCCTTGAAATAGAGTTAGTTCACATAAAACCAGTGTTTGAAACGACCAGAATTCACTGAAAAGTAGTATTCAACTGTAAAACATTTGAAAGACAAGTGTATATAGCTTCTCAAGTTCAGAGAAGAGTGTATAAAGTTGTTTCTACATGTGGTGAAGTCCCACAAGTAGAAAAGACGGCCCATTATAGGAAACAGCTAGAAATCTGTAGTCATTCATAGCAAATACTAATGACTATTACAGAATAGTGAGAGAACAAGTGTAAAAGACATCAAAATGAAAGTGTCTTGTCTAGAAAGGATGATGTACACTGCAGAAATCCTTGAAAAAGAGTTAGTTCACATGAAACCAGTGTTTCAAACCACAAGAATTCACTGAAAAGTAGTACTCAACTGTAAAACAGTTGAAAGACAAGTTTATATAGCTTCGCAATTCCAGAGAAGATAGTATAAAGTTGTTTCTACATGTGGTGAAGTACCACAAGTAGAAAAGAAGGCCCATTACAGGAAACAGCTAGAAATCAGTAGTCATTCAGGGCAAATACTAATGAATATCACAGAATAGTGAGAGAACAAGTGTAAAAGACATCAAAATGTAAGTCTCTAGTCTAGAAAGGATGTTGTACACTGCAGAAATCCTTGAAATAGAGGTACTTCACAAGAAAACAGTGTTTCAACCCACTAGAATTCACTGAAAAGTAGTATTCAACTGTAAAACTGTTGAAAGACAAGTGTATATAGCTTCTCAAGTTCAGAGAAGAGTGTATAAAGTTGTTTCTACATGTGGTGAAGTCCCACAAGTAGAAAAGAAGGCCCATTATAGGAAACGGCTAGAAATCAGTAGTCATTCAGAGCAAATACTAATGAATATCACAGAATAGTGAGAGAACAAGTGTAAAAGACATCAAATGTAAGTCTTTAGTCTAGAAAGGATGTTGTACACTGCACAAATCCTTGAAATAGAGTTAGTTCACATGAATCCAGTGTTTGAAACGACCAGAATTCACTGAAAAGTAGTATTCAACTGTAAAACAGTTGAAAGACAAGTGTATATAGCTTCTCAAGTTCAGAGAAGAGTGTATAAAGTTGTTTCTACATGTGGTGATGTCCCACAAGTAGAAAAGAAGGCCCATTATGGGAAACGGCTAGAAATCAGTAGTCATTCAGAGCAAATACTAATGAATATCACCGAATAGTGAGAGAACAAGTGTAAAAGACATCAAAATGTAAGTCTCTGGTCTAGAAAGGATGTTGTACACTGCACAAATCCTTGAAATAGAGTTAGTTCACATGAAACCAGTGTTTGAAACGACCAGAATTCACTGAAAAGTAGTATTCAACTGTAAAACATTTGAAAGACAAGTGTATATAGCTTCTCAAGTTCAGAGAAGAGTGTATAAAGTTGTTTCTACATGTGGTGAAGTCCCACAAGTAGAAAAGACGGCCCATTATAGGAAACAGCTAGAAATCAGTAGTCATTCAGGGCAAATACTAATGAATATCACAGAATAGTGAGAGAACAAGTGTAAAAGACATCAAAATGTAAGTCTCTAGTCTAGAAAGGATGTTGTACACTGCAGAAATCCTTGAAATAGAGTTACTTCACAAGAAAACAGTGTTTCAACCCACTAGAATTCACTGAAAAGTAGTATTCAACTGTAAAACTGTTGAAAGACAAGTGTATATAGCTTCTCAAGTTCAGAGAAGAGTGTATAAAGTTGTTTCTACATGTGGTGAAGTCCCACAAGTAGAAAAGAAGGCCCATTATGGGAAACGGCTAGAAATCAGTAGTCATTCAGAGCAAATACTAATGAATATCACAGAATAGTGAGAGAACAAGTGTAAAAGACATCAAATGTAAGTCTTTAGTCTAGAAAGGATGTTGTACACTGCACAAATCCTTGAAATAGAGTTAGTTCACATGAATCCAGTGTTTGAAACGACCAGAATTCACTGAAAAGTAGTATTCAACTGTAAAACAGTTGAAAGACAAGTGTATATAGCTTCTCAAGTTCAGAGAAGAGTGTATAAAGTTGTTTCTACATGTGGTGATGTCCCACAAGTAGAAAAGAAGGCCCATTATGGGAAACGGCTAGAAATCAGTAGTCATTCAGAGCAAATACTAATGAATATCACCGAATAGTGAGAGAACAAGTGTAAAAGACATCAAAATGTAAGTCTCTGGTCTAGAAAGGATGTTGTACACTGCACAAATCCTTGAAATAGAGTTAGTTCACATGAAACCAGTGTTTGAAACGACCAGAATTCACTGAAAAGTAGTATTCAACTGTAAAACATTTGAAAGACAAGTGTATATAGCTTCTCAAGTTCAGAGAAGAGTGTATAAAGTTGTTTCTACATGTGGTGAAGTCCCACAAGTAGAAAAGACGGCCCATTATAGGAAACAGCTAGAAATCAGTAGTCATTCAGGGCAAATACTAATGAATATCACAGAATAGTGAGAGAACAAGTGTAAAAGACATCAAAATGTAAGTCTCTAGTCTAGAAAGGATGTTGTACACTGCAGAAATCCTTGAAATAGAGTTACTTCACAAGAAAACAGTGTTTCAACCCACTAGAATTCACTGAAAAGTAGTATTCAACTGTAAAACTGTTGAAAGACAAGTGTATATAGCTTCTCAAGTTCAGAGAAGAGTGTATAAAGTTGTTTCTACATGTGGTGAAGTCCCACAAGTAGAAAAGAAGGCCCATTATGGGAAACGGCTAGAAATCAGTAGTCATTCAGAGCAAATACTAATGAATATCACAGAATAGTGAGAGAACAAGTGTAAAAGACATCAAAATGTAAGTTTCTAGTCTAGAAAGGATGCTATACACTATAGAAATGCTTGAAATAGAGTTACTTCACAAGAAAACAGTGTTTCAACCCACTAGAATTCACTGAAAAGTAGTATTCAACTGTAAAACAGTTGAAAGACAAGTGTATATAGCTTCTAAAGTTCAGAGAAGAGTGTATAAAGTTGTTTCTACATGTGGTGAAGTCCCACAAGTAGAAAAGAAGGCCCATTATAGGAAACAGCAAGAAATCATAGTCATTCAGGGCAAATACTAATGAATATCACAGAATAGTGAGAGAACAAGTGTAAAAGACATCAAATGTAAGTCTTTAGTCTAGAAAGGATGTTGTACACTGAACAAATCCTTGAAATAGAGTTAGTTCACATAAAACCAGTGTTTGAAACGACCAGAATTCACTGAAAAGTAGTATTCAACTGTAAAACATTTGAAAGACAAGTGTATATAGCTTCTCAAGTTCAGAGAAGAGTGTATAAAGTTGTTTCTACATGTGGTGAAGTCCCACAAGTAGAAAAGACGGCCCATTATAGGAAACAGCTAGAAATCTGTAGTCATTCATAGCAAATACTAATGACTATCACAGAATAGTGAGAGAACAAGTGTAAAAGACATCAAAATGAAAGTGTCTTGTCTAGAAAGGATGATGTACACTGCAGAAATCCTTGAAAAAGAGTTAGTTCACATGAAACCAGTGTTTCAAACCACAAGAATTCACTGAAAAGTAGTACTCAACTGTAAAACAGTTGAAAGACAAGTTTATATAGCTTCGCAATTCCAGAGAAGAGAGTATAAAGTTGTTTCTACATGTGGTGAAGTACCACAAGTAGAAAAGAAGGCCCATTACAGGAAACAGCTAGAAATCAGTAGTCATTCAGGGCAAATACTAATGAATATCACAGAATAGTGAGAGAACAAGTGTAAAAGACATCAAAATGTAAGTCTCTAGTCTAGAAAGGATGTTGTACACTGCAGAAATCCTTGAAATAGAGTTACTTCACAAGAAAACAGTGTTTCAACCCACTAGAATTCACTGAAAAGTAGTATTCAACTGTAAAACTGTTGAAAGACAAGTGTATATAGCTTCTCAAGTTCAGAGAAGAGTGTATAAAGTTGTTTCTACATGTGGTGAAGTCCCACAAGTAGAAAAGAAGGCCCATTATAGGAAACGGCTAGAAATCAGTAGTCATTCAGAGCAAATACTAATGAATATCACAGAATAGTGAGAGAACAAGTGTAAAAGACATCAAATGTAAGTCTTTAGTCTAGAAAGGATGTTGTACACTGCACAAATCCTTGAAATAGAGTTAGTTCACATGAATCCAGTGTTTGAAACGACCAGAATTCACTGAAAAGTAGTATTCAACTGTAAAACAGTTGAAAGACAAGTGTATATAGCTTCTCAAGTTCAGAGAAGAGTGTATAAAGTTGTTTCTACATGTGGTGATGTCCCACAAGTAGAAAAGAAGGCCCATTATGGGAAACGGCTAGAAATCAGTAGTCATTCAGAGCAAATACTAATGAATATCACAGAATAGTGAGAGAACAAGTGTAAAAAACATCAAAATGAATGTGTCTTCTCTAGAAAGGATGTTGTACACTGCAGAAATCCTTGAATAGAGTTAGATCACATGAAACCAGTGTTTGAAACCACCAGAATTCACTGAAAAGTAGTACTCAACTGTAAAACAGTTGAAAGACAAGTTTATATAGCTTCGCAATTCCAGAGAAGAGAGTATAAAGTTGTTTCTACATGTGGTGAAGTCCCACAAATAGAAAAGAAGGCCCATTATAGGAAACAGCTAGAAATTAGTTGTCATTCAGGGCAAATACTAATGAATATCACAGAATAGTGAGAGAACAAGTGTAAAAGAAATCAAAATGTAAGTCTCTAGTCTAGAAAGGTTGTTGTACACTGCAGAAATCCTTGAAATAGAGGTACTTCACAAGAAAACAGTGTTTCAACCCACTAGAATTCACTGAAAAGTAGTATTCAACTGTAAAACAGATGAAAGACAAGTGTATATAGCTTCTCAAGTTCAGAGAAGAGTGTATAAATTTGTTTCTACATGTGGTGAAGTCCCACAAGTAGAAAAGAAGGCCCATTATGGGAAACGGCTAGAAATCAGTAGTCATTCAGAGCAAATACTAATGAATATCACAGAATAGTGAGAGAACAAGTGTAAAAGACATCAAAATGTAAGTTTCTAGTCTAGAAAGGATGCTATACACTATAGAAATGCTTGAAATAGAGTTACTTCACAAGAAAACAGTGTTTCAACCCACTAGAATTCACTGAAAAGTAGTATTCAACTGTAAAACAGTTGAAAGACAAGTGTATATAGCTTCTAAAGTTCAGAGAAGAGTGTATAAAGTTGTTTCTACATGTGGTGAAGTCCCACAAGTAGAAAAGAAGGCCCATTATAGGAAACAGCAAGAAATCATAGTCATTCAGGGCAAATACTAATGAATATCACAGAATAGTGAGAGAACAAGTGTAAAAGACATCAAATGTAAGTCTTTAGTCTAGAAAGGATGTTGTACACTGAACAAATCCTTGAAATAGAGTTAGTTCACATAAAACCAGTGTTTGAAACGACCAGAATTCACTGAAAAGTAGTATTCAACTGTAAAACAGTTGAAAGACAAGTGTATATAGCTTCTCAAGTTCAGAGAAGAGTGTATAAAGTTGTTTCTACATGTGGTGATGTCCCACAAGTAGAAAAGAAGGCCCATTATGGGAAACGGCTAGAAATCAGTAGTCATTCAGAGCAAATACTAATGAATATCACCGAATAGTGAGAGAACAAGTGTAAAAGACATCAAAATGTAAGTCTCTGGTCTAGAAAGGATGTTGTACACTGCACAAGTCCTTGAAATAGAGTTAGTTCACATGAAACCAGTGTTTGAAACGACCAGAATTCACTGAAAAGTAGTATTCAACTGTAAAACATTTGAAAGACAAGTGTATATAGCTTCTCAAGTTCAGAGAAGAGTGTATAAAGTTGTTTCTACATGTGGTGAAGTCCCACAAATAGAAAAGACGGCCCATTATAGGAAACAGCTAGAAATCAGTAGTCATTCATAGCAAATACTAATGACTATCACAGAATAGTGAGAGAACAAGTGTAAAAGACATCAAAATGAAAGTGTCTTGTCTAGAAAGGATGATGTACACTGCAGAAATCCTTGAAAAAGAGTTAGTTCACATGAAACCAGTGTTTCAAACCACAAGAATTCACTGAAAAGTAGTACTCAACTGTAAAACAGTTGAAAGACAAGTTTATATAGCTTCGCAATTCCAGAGAAGAGAGTATAAAGTTGTTTCTACATGTGGTGAAGTCCCACAAGTAGAAAAGAAGGCCCATTACAGGAAACAGCTAGAAATCAGTAGTCATTCAGGGCAAATACTAATGAATATCACAGAATAGTGAGAGAACAAGTGTAAAAGACATCAAAATGTAAGTCTCTAGTCTAGAAAGGATGTTGTACACTGCAGAAATCCTTGAAATAGAGTTACTTCACAAGATAACAGTGTTTCAACCCACTAGAATTCACTGAAAAGTAGTATTCAACTGTAAAACTGTTGAAAGACAAGTGTATATAGCTTCTCAAGTTCAGAGAAGAGTGTATAAAGTTGTTTCTACATGTGGTGAAGTCCCACAAGTAGAAAAGAAGGCCCATTATAGGAAACGGCTAGAAATCAGTAGTCATTCAGAGCAAATACTAATGAATATCACAGAATAGTGAGAGAACAAGTGTAAAAGACATCAAATATAAGTCTTTAGTCTAGAAAGGATGTTGTACACTGCACAAATCCTTGAAATAGAGTTAGTTCACATGAATCCAGTGTTTGAAACCACCAGAATTCACTGAAAAGTAGTATTCAACTGTAAAACAGTTGAAAGACAAGTGTATATAGCTTCTCAAGTTCAGAGAAGAGTGTATAAAGTTGTTTGTACATGTGGTGAAGTCCCACAAGTAGAAAAGAAGGCCCATTATGGGAAACAGCTAGAAATCAGTAGTCATTCAGAGCAAATACTAATGAATATCACAGAATAGTGAGAGAACAAGTGTAAAAGACATCAAAATGTAAGTTTCTAGTCTAGAAAGGATGCTATACACTACAGAAATCCTTGAAATAGAGTTACTTCACAAGAAAACAGTGTTTCAACCCACTAGAATTCACTGAAAAGTAGTATTCAACTGTAAAACAGTTGAAAGACAAGTGTATATAGCTTCTCAAGTTCAGAGAAGGGTGTATAAAGTTGTTTCTACATGTGGTGAAGTCCCACAAGTAGAAAAGAAGGCCCATTATGGGAAACGGCTAGAAATCAGTAGTCATTCAGAGCAAATACTAATGAATATCACAGAATAGTGAGAGACCAAGTGTAAAAGACATCAAAATGTAAGTCTCTAGTCTAGAAAGGATGTTGTACACTATAGAAATGCTTGAAATAGAGTTACTTCACATGAAACCAGTGTTTGAAACGACCAGAATTCACTGAAAAGTAGTATTCAACTGTAAAACAGTTGAAAGACAAGTGTATATAGCTTCTCAAGTTCAGAAAAGAGTGTATAAAGTTGTTTCTATATGTGGTGAAGTCCCACAAGTAGTAAAGAAGGCCCATTATGGGAAACGGCTAGAAATCCGTAGTCATTCAGAGCAAATACTAATGAATATCACAGAATAGTGAGACAACAAGTGTAAAAGACATCAAAATGTACGTTTTTAGTCTAGAAAGGATGCTATACACTACAGAAATCCTTGAAATAGAGTTACTTCACAAGAAAACATTGTTTCAACCCACTAGAATTCACTGAAAAGTAGTATTCAACTGTAAAACAGTTGAAAGACAAGTGTATATAGCTTCTCAAGTTCAGAGAAGAGTGTATAAAGTTGTTTCTACATGTGGTGAAGTCCCACAAGTAGAAAAGAAGGCCCATTATGGGAAACAGCTAGAAATCAGTAGTCATTCAGAGCAAATACTAATGAATATCACCGAATAGTGAGAGAACAAGTGTAAAAGACATCAAAATGTAAGTCTCTAGTCTAGAAAGGATGTTGTACACTGCACAAATCCTTGAAATAGAGTTAGTTCACATGAAACCAGTGTTTGAAACGACCAGAATTCACTGAAAAGTAGTATTCAAGTGTAAAACATTTGAAAGACAATTGTATATAGCTTCTCAAGTTCAGAGAAGAGTGTATAAAGTTGTTTCTACATGTGGTGAAGTCCCACAAGTAGAAAAGACGGCCCATTATAGGAAACAGCTAGAAATCAGTAGTCATTCATAGCAAATACTAATGACTATCACAGAATAGTGAGAGAACAAGTGTAAAAGACATCAAAATGAAAGTGTCTTGTCTAGAAAGGATGATGTACACTGCAGAAATCCTTGAAAAAGAGTTAGTTCACATGAAACCAGTGTTTCAAACCACCAGAATTCACTGAAAAGTAGTACTCAACTGTAAAATAGTTGAAAGACAAGTTTATATAGCTTCGCAATTCCAGAGAAGAGAGTATAAAGTTGTTTCTACATGTGGTGAAGTCCCACAAGTAGAAAAGAAGGCCCATTATGGGAAACGGCTAGAAATCAGTAGTCATTCAGAGCAAATACTAATGAATATCACAGAATAGTGAGAGAACAAGTGTAAAAGACATCAAAATGAAAGTGTCTTGTCTAGAAAGGATGATGTACACTGCAGAAATCCTTGAAAAAGAGTTAGTTCACATGAAACCAGTGTTTCAAACCACAAGAATTCACTGAAAAGTAGTACTCAACTGTAAAACAGTTGAAAGACAAGTTTATATAGCTTCGCAATTCCAGAGAAGAGAGTATAAAGTTGTTTCTACATGTGGTGAAGTCCCACAAGTAGAAAAGAAGGCCCATTATGGGAAACGGCTAGAAATCAGTAGTCATTCAGGGCAAATACTAATGAATATCACAGAATAGTGAGAGAACAAGTGTAAAAGACATCAAAATGTAAGTCTCTAGTCTAGAAAGGATGCTATACACTATAGAAATGCTTGAAATAGAGTTACTTCACAAGAAAACAGTGTTTCAACCCACTAGAATTCACTGAAAAGTAGTATTCAACTGTAAAACAGTTGAAAGACAAGTGTATATAGCTTCTAAAGTTCAGAGAAGAGTGTATAAAGTTGTTTCTACATGTGGTGAAGTCCCACAAGTAGAAAAGAAGGCCCATTATAGGAAACAGCAAGAAATCATAGTCATTCAGGGCAAATACTAATGAATATCACAGAATAGTGAGAGAACAAGTGTAAAAGACATCAAATGTAAGTCTTTAGTCTAGAAAGGATGTTGTACACTGAACAAATCCTTGAAATAGAGTTAGTTCACATAAAACCAGTGTTTGAAACGACCAGAATTCACTGAAAAGTAGTATTCAACTGTAAAACAGTTGAAAGACAAGTGTATATAGCTTCTCAAGTTCAGAGAAGAGTGTATAAAGTTGTTTCTACATGTGGTGATGTCCCACAAGTAGAAAAGAAGGCCCATTATGGGAAACGGCTAGAAATCAGTAGTCATTCAGAGCAAATACTAATGAATATCAC
Source organism: Cnephaeus nilssonii (assembly GCF_951640355.1). NCBI lineage: Eukaryota > Metazoa > Chordata > Mammalia > Chiroptera > Vespertilionidae > Cnephaeus > Cnephaeus nilssonii. The sequence goes on along the minus strand of NC_137083.1, from coordinate 86,337,266 downwards.
CGAATAGTGAGAGAACAAGTGTAAAAGACATCAAAATGTAAGTCTCTGGTCTAGAAAGGATGTTGTACACTGCACAAATCCTTGAAATAGAGTTAGTTCACATGAAACCAGTGTTTGAAACGACCAGAATTCACTGAAAAGTAGTATTCAACTGTAAAACATTTGAAAGACAAGTGTATATAGCTTCTCAAGTTCAGAGAAGAGTGTATAAAGTTGTTTCTACATGTGGTGAAGTCCCACAAATAGAAAAGACGGCCCATTATAGGAAACAGCTAGAAATCAGTAGTCATTCATAGCAAATACTAATGACTATCACAGAATAGTGAGAGACCAAGTGTAAAAGACATCAAAATGTAAGTCTCTAGTCTAGAAAGGATGTTGTACACTATAGAAATGCTTGAAATAGAGTTACTTCACATGAAACCAGTGTTTGAAACGACCAGAATTCACTGAAAAGTAGTATTCAACTGTAAAACAGTTGAAAGACAAGTGTATATAGCTTCTCAAGTTCAGAAAAGAGTGTATAAAGTTGTTTCTATATGTGGTGAAGTCCCACAAGTAGTAAAGAAGGCCCATTATGGGAAACGGCTAGAAATCCGTAGTCATTCAGAGCAAATACTAATGAATATCACAGAATAGTGAGAGAACAAGTGTAAAAGACATCAAAATGTACGTTTCTAGTCTAGAAAGGATGCTATACACTACAGAAATCCTTGAAATAGAGTTACTTCACAAGAAAACATTGTTTCAACCCACTAGAATTCACTGAAAAGTAGTATTCAACTGTAAAACAGTTGAAAGACAAGTGTATATAGCTTCTCAAGTTCAGAGAAGAGTGTATAAAGTTGTTTCTACATGTGGTGAAGTCCCACAAGTAGAAAAGAAGGCCCATTATGGGAAACAGCTAGAAATCAGTAGTCATTCAGAGCAAATACTAATGAATATCACCGAATAGTGAGAGAACAAGTGTAAAAGACATCAAAATGTAAGTCTCTAGTCTAGAAAGGATGTTGTACACTGCACAAATCCTTGAAATAGAGTTAGTTCACATGAAACCAGTGTTTGAAACGACCAGAATTCACTGAAAAGTAGTATTCAAGTGTAAAACATTTGAAAGACAATTGTATATAGCTTCTCAAGTTCAGAGAAGAGTGTATAAAGTTGTTTCTACATGTGGTGAAGTCCCACAAGTAGAAAAGACGGCCCATTATAGGAAACAGCTAGAAATCAGTAGTCATTCATAGCAAATACTAATGACTATCACAGAATAGTGAGAGAACAAGTGTAAAAGACATCAAAATGAAAGTGTCTTGTCTAGAAAGGATGATGTACACTGCAGAAATCCTTGAAAAAGAGTTAGTTCACATGAAACCAGTGTTTCAAACCACCAGAATTCACTGAAAAGTAGTACTCAACTGTAAAATAGTTGAAAGACAAGTTTATATAGCTTCGCAATTCCAGAGAAGAGAGTATAAAGTTGTTTCTACATGTGGTGAAGTCCCACAAGTAGAAAAGAAGGCCCATTATGGGAAACGGCTAGAAATCAGTAGTCATTCAGAGCAAATACTAATGAATATCACAGAATAGTGAGAGAACAAGTGTAAAAGACATCAAAATGTAAGTCTCTAGTCTAGAACGGATGTTGTACACTGCACAAATCCTTGAAATAGAGTTAGTTCACATGAATCCAGTGTTTGAAACGACCAGAATTCACTGAAAAGTAGTATTCAACTGTAAAACAGTTGAAAGACAAGTGTATATAGCTTCTCAAGTTCAGAGAAGAGTGTATAAAGTTGTTTCTACATGTGGTGATGTCCCACAAGTAGAAAAGAAGGCCCATTATGGGAAACGGCTAGAAATCAGTAGTCATTCAGAGCAAATACTAATGAATATCACAGAATAGTGAGAGAACAAGTGTAAAAGACATCAAAATGAATGTGTCTTCTCTAGAAAGGATGTTGTACACTGCAGAAATCCTTGAAATAGAGTTAGTTCACATGAAAGCAGTGTTTGAAACCACCAGAATTCACTGAAAAGTAGTACTCAACTGTAAAACAGTTGAAAGACAAGTTTATATAGCTTCACAATTCCAGAGAAGAGAGTATAAAGTTGTTTCTACATGTGGTGAAGTCCCACAAATAGAAAAGAAGGCCCATTATAGGAAACAGCTAGAAATTAGTTGTCATTCAGGGCAAATACTAATGAATATCACAGAATAGTGAGAGAACAAGTGTAAAAGAAATCAAAATGTAAGTCTCTAGTCTAGAAAGGTTGTTGTACACTGCAGAAATCCTTGAAATAGAGTTACTTCACAAGAAAACAGTGTTTCAACCCACTAGAATTCACTGAAAAGTAGTATTCAACTGTAAAACAGATGAAAGAAAAGTGTATATAGCTTCTCAAGTTCAGAGAAGAGTGTATAAAGTTGTTTCTACATGTGGTGAAGTCCCACAAGTAGAAAAGACGGCCCATTATAGGAAACAGCTAGAAATCAGTAGTCATTCATAGCAAATACTAATGACTATCACAGAATAGTGAGAGAACAAGTGTAAAAGACATCAAAATGAAAGTGTCTTGTCTAGAAAGGATGATGTACACTGCAGAAATCCTTGAAAAAGAGTTAGTTCACATGAAACCAGTGTTTCAAACCACCAGAATTCACTGAAAAGTAGTACTCAACTGTAAAATAGTTGAAAGACAAGTTTATATAGCTTCGCAATTCCAGAGAAGAGAGTATAAAGTTGTTTCTACATGTGGTGAAGTCCCACAAGTAGAAAAGAAGGCCCATTATGGGAAACGGCTAGAAATCAGTAGTCATTCAGAGCAAATACTAATGAATATCACAGAATAGTGAGAGAACAAGTGTAAAAGACATCAAAATGAAAGTGTCTTGTCTAGAAAGGATGATGTACACTGCAGAAATCCTTGAAAAAGAGTTAGTTCACATGAAACCAGTGTTTCAAACCACAAGAATTCACTGAAAAGTAGTACTCAACTGTAAAACAGTTGAAAGACAAGTTTATATAGCTTCGCAATTCCAGAGAAGAGAGTATAAAGTTGTTTCTACATGTGGTGAAGTCCCACAAGTAGAAAAGAAGGCCCATTATGGGAAACGGCTAGAAATCAGTAGTCATTCAGGGCAAATACTAATGAATATCACAGAATAGTGAGAGAACAAGTGTAAAAGACATCAAAATGTAAGTCTCTAGTCTAGAAAGGATGCTATACACTATAGAAATGCTTGAAATAGAGTTACTTCACAAGAAAACAGTGTTTCAACCCACTAGAATTCACTGAAAAGTAGTATTCAACTGTAAAACAGTTGAAAGACAAGTGTATATAGCTTCTAAAGTTCAGAGAAGAGTGTATAAAGTTGTTTCTACATGTGGTGAAGTCCCACAAGTAGAAAAGAAGGCCCATTATAGGAAACAGCAAGAAATCATAGTCATTCAGGGCAAATACTAATGAATATCACAGAATAGTGAGAGAACAAGTGTAAAAGACATCAAATGTAAGTCTTTAGTCTAGAAAGGATGTTGTACACTGAACAAATCCTTGAAATAGAGTTAGTTCACATAAAACCAGTGTTTGAAACGACCAGAATTCACTGAAAAGTAGTATTCAACTGTAAAACAGTTGAAAGACAAGTGTATATAGCTTCTCAAGTTCAGAGAAGAGTGTATAAAGTTGTTTCTACATGTGGTGATGTCCCACAAGTAGAAAAGAAGGCCCATTATGGGAAACGGCTAGAAATCAGTAGTCATTCAGAGCAAATACTAATGAATATCACCGAATAGTGAGAGAACAAGTGTAAAAGACATCAAAATGTAAGTCTCTGGTCTAGAAAGGATGTTGTACACTGCACAAATCCTTGAAATAGAGTTAGTTCACATGAAACCAGTGTTTGAAACGACCAGAATTCACTGAAAAGTAGTATTCAACTGTAAAACATTTGAAAGACAAGTGTATATAGCTTCTCAAGTTCAGAGAAGAGTGTATAAAGTTGTTTCTACATGTGGTGAAGTCCCACAAATAGAAAAGACGGCCCATTATAGGAAACAGCTAGAAATCAGTAGTCATTCATAGCAAATACTAATGACTATCACAGAATAGTGAGAGACCAAGTGTAAAAGACATCAAAATGTAAGTCTCTAGTCTAGAAAGGATGTTGTACACTATAGAAATGCTTGAAATAGAGTTACTTCACATGAAACCAGTGTTTGAAACGACCAGAATTCACTGAAAAGTAGTATTCAACTGTAAAACAGTTGAAAGACAAGTGTATATAGCTTCTCAAGTTCAGAAAAGAGTGTATAAAGTTGTTTCTATATGTGGTGAAGTCCCACAAGTAGTAAAGAAGGCCCATTATGGGAAACGGCTAGAAATCCGTAGTCATTCAGAGCAAATACTAATGAATATCACAGAATAGTGAGAGAACAAGTGTAAAAGACATCAAAATGTACGTTTCTAGTCTAGAAAGGATGCTATACACTACAGAAATCCTTGAAATAGAGTTACTTCACAAGAAAACATTGTTTCAACCCACTAGAATTCACTGAAAAGTAGTATTCAACTGTAAAACAGTTGAAAGACAAGTGTATATAGCTTCTCAAGTTCAGAGAAGAGTGTATAAAGTTGTTTCTACATGTGGTGAAGTCCCACAAGTAGAAAAGAAGGCCCATTATGGGAAACAGCTAGAAATCAGTAGTCATTCAGAGCAAATACTAATGAATATCACCGAATAGTGAGAGAACAAGTGTAAAAGACATCAAAATGTAAGTCTCTAGTCTAGAAAGGATGTTGTACACTGCACAAATCCTTGAAATAGAGTTAGTTCACATGAAACCAGTGTTTGAAACGACCAGAATTCACTGAAAAGTAGTATTCAAGTGTAAAACATTTGAAAGACAATTGTATATAGCTTCTCAAGTTCAGAGAAGAGTGTATAAAGTTGTTTCTACATGTGGTGAAGTCCCACAAGTAGAAAAGACGGCCCATTATAGGAAACAGCTAGAAATCAGTAGTCATTCATAGCAAATACTAATGACTATCACAGAATAGTGAGAGAACAAGTGTAAAAGACATCAAAATGAAAGTGTCTTGTCTAGAAAGGATGATGTACACTGCAGAAATCCTTGAAAAAGAGTTAGTTCACATGAAACCAGTGTTTCAAACCACCAGAATTCACTGAAAAGTAGTACTCAACTGTAAAATAGTTGAAAGACAAGTTTATATAGCTTCGCAATTCCAGAGAAGAGAGTATAAAGTTGTTTCTACATGTGGTGAAGTCCCACAAGTAGAAAAGAAGGCCCATTATGGGAAACGGCTAGAAATCAGTAGTCATTCAGAGCAAATACTAATGAATATCACAGAATAGTGAGAGAACAAGTGTAAAAGACATCAAAATGTAAGTCTCTAGTCTAGAACGGATGTTGTACACTGCACAAATCCTTGAAATAGAGTTAGTTCACATGAATCCAGTGTTTGAAACGACCAGAATTCACTGAAAAGTAGTATTCAACTGTAAAACAGTTGAAAGACAAGTGTATATAGCTTCTCAAGTTCAGAGAAGAGTGTATAAAGTTGTTTCTACATGTGGTGATGTCCCACAAGTAGAAAAGAAGGCCCATTATGGGAAACGGCTAGAAATCAGTAGTCATTCAGAGCAAATACTAATGAATATCACAGAATAGTGAGAGAACAAGTGTAAAAGACATCAAAATGAATGTGTCTTCTCTAGAAAGGATGTTGTACACTGCAGAAATCCTTGAAATAGAGTTAGTTCACATGAAAGCAGTGTTTGAAACCACCAGAATTCACTGAAAAGTAGTACTCAACTGTAAAACAGTTGAAAGACAAGTTTATATAGCTTCGCAATTCCAGAGAAGAGAGTATAAAGTTGTTTCTACATGTGGTGAAGTCCCACAAATAGAAAAGAAGGCCCATTATAGGAAACAGCTAGAAATTAGTTGTCATTCAGGGCAAATACTAATGAATATCACAGAATAGTGAGAGAACAAGTGTAAAAGAAATCAAAATGTAAGTCTCTAGTCTAGAAAGGTTGTTGTACACTGCAGAAATCCTTGAAATAGAGTTACTTCACAAGAAAACAGTGTTTCAACCCACTAGAATTCACTGAAAAGTAGTATTCAACTGTAAAACAGATGAAAGAAAAGTGTATATAGCTTCTCAAGTTCAGAGAAGAGTGTATAAATTTGTTTCTACATGTGGTGAAGTCCCACAAGTAGAAAAGAAGGCCCATTATGGGAAACAGCTAGAAATCAGTAGTCATTCAGAGCAAATACTAATGAATATCACAGAATAGTGAGAGAACAAGTGTAAAAGACATGAAAATGTAAGTCTCTAGTCTAGAAAGGATGTTGTACACTGCACAAATCCTTGAAATAGAGTTAGTTCACATGAAACCAGTGTTTGAAACGACCAGAATTCACTGAAAAGTAGTACTCAACTGTAAAACAGTTGAAAGACAAGTTTATATAGCTTTGTAAGTCCAGAGAAGAGTGTATAAAGTTGTTTGTACATGTGGTGAAGTCCCACAAGTAGAAAAGAAGGCCCATTATGGGAAACAGCTAGAAATCAGTAGTCATTCAGAGCAAATACTAATGAATATCACAGAATAGTGAGAGAACAAGTGTAAAAGACATCAAAATGTAAGTTTCTAGTCTAGAAAGGATGCTATACACTACAGAAATCCTTGAAATAGAGTTACTTCACAAGAAAACAGTGTTTCAACCCACTAGAATTCACTGAAAAGTAGTATTCAACTGTAAAACAGTTGAAAGACAAGTGTATATAGCTTCTCAAGTTCAGAGAAGGGTGTATAAAGTTGTTTCTACATGTGGTGAAGTCCCACAAGTAGAAAAGAAGGCCCATTATGGGAAACGGCTAGAAATCAGTAGTCATTCAGAGCAAATACTAATGAATATCACAGAATAGTGAGAGAACAAGTGTAAAAGACATCAAAATGTAAGTCTCTAGTCTAGAAAGGATGTTGTACACTGCACAAATCCTTGAAATAGAGTTAGTTCACATGAAACCAGTGTTTGAAACGACCAGAATTCACTGAAAAGTAGTATTCAAGTGTAAAACATTTGAAAGACAATTGTATATAGCTTCTCAAGTTCAGAGAAGAGTGTATAAAGTTGTTTCTACATGTGGTGAAGTCCCACAAGTAGAAAAGACGGCCCATTATAGGAAACAGCTAGAAATCAGTAGTCATTCATAGCAAATACTAATGACTATCACAGAATAGTGAGAGAACAAGTGTAAAAGACATCAAAATGAAAGTGTCTTGTCTAGAAAGGATGATGTACACTGCAGAAATCCTTGAAAAAGAGTTAGTTCACATGAAACCAGTGTTTCAAACCACCAGAATTCACTGAAAAGTAGTACTCAACTGTAAAATAGTTGAAAGACAAGTTTATATAGCTTCGCAATTCCAGAGAAGAGAGTATAAAGTTGTTTCTACATGTGGTGAAGTCCCACAAGTAGAAAAGAAGGCCCATTATGGGAAACGGCTAGAAATCAGTAGTCATTCAGAGCAAATACTAATGAATATCACAGAATAGTGAGAGAACAAGTGTAAAAGACATCAAAATGTAAGTCTCTAGTCTAGAACGGATGTTGTACACTGCACAAATCCTTGAAATAGAGTTAGTTCACATGAATCCAGTGTTTGAAACGACCAGAATTCACTGAAAAGTAGTATTCAACTGTAAAACAGTTGAAAGACAAGTGTATATAGCTTCTCAAGTTCAGAGAAGAGTGTATAAAGTTGTTTCTACATGTGGTGATGTCCCACAAGTAGAAAAGAAGGCCCATTATGGGAAACGGCTAGAAATCAGTAGTCATTCAGAGCAAATACTAATGAATATCACAGAATAGTGAGAGAACAAGTGTAAAAGACATCAAAATGAATGTGTCTTCTCTAGAAAGGATGTTGTACACTGCAGAAATCCTTGAAATAGAGTTAGTTCACATGAAAGCAGTGTTTGAAACCACCAGAATTCACTGAAAAGTAGTACTCAACTGTAAAACAGTTGAAAGACAAGTTTATATAGCTTCGCAATTCCAGAGAAGAGAGTATAAAGTTGTTTCTACATGTGGTGAAGTCCCACAAATAGAAAAGAAGGCCCATTATAGGAAACAGCTAGAAATTAGTTGTCATTCAGGGCAAATACTAATGAATATCACAGAATAGTGAGAGAACAAGTGTAAAAGAAATCAAAATGTAAGTCTCTAGTCTAGAAAGGTTGTTGTACACTGCAGAAATCCTTGAAATAGAGTTACTTCACAAGAAAACAGTGTTTCAACCCACTAGAATTCACTGAAAAGTAGTATTCAACTGTAAAACAGATGAAAGAAAAGTGTATATAGCTTCTCAAGTTCAGAGAAGAGTGTATAAATTTGTTTCTACATGTGGTGAAGTCCCACAAGTAGAAAAGAAGGCCCATTATGGGAAACGGCTAGAAATCAGTAGTCATTCAGAGCAAATACTAATGAATATCACAGAATAGTGAGAGAACAAGTGTAAAAGACATCAAAATGAAAGTGTCTTGTCTAGAAAGGATGATGTACACTGCAGAAATCCTTGAAAAAGAGTTAGTTCACATGAAACCAGTGTTTCAAACCACAAGAATTCACTGAAAAGTAGTACTCAACTGTAAAACAGTTGAAAGACAAGTTTATATAGCTTCGCAATTCCAGAGAAGAGAGTATAAAGTTGTTTCTACATGTGGTGAAGTCCCACAAGTAGAAAAGAAGGCCCATTATGGGAAACGGCTAGAAATCAGTAGTCATTCAGGGCAAATACTAATGAATATCACAGAATAGTGAGAGAACAAGTGTAAAAGACATCAAAATGTAAGTCTCTAGTCTAGAAAGGATGCTATACACTATAGAAATGCTTGAAATAGAGTTACTTCACAAGAAAACAGTGTTTCAACCCACTAGAATTCACTGAAAAGTAGTATTCAACTGTAAAACAGTTGAAAGACAAGTGTATATAGCTTCTAAAGTTCAGAGAAGAGTGTATAAAGTTGTTTCTACATGTGGTGAAGTCCCACAAGTAGAAAAGAAGGCCCATTATAGGAAACAGCAAGAAATCATAGTCATTCAGGGCAAATACTAATGAATATCACAGAATAGTGAGAGAACAAGTGTAAAAGACATCAAATGTAAGTCTTTAGTCTAGAAAGGATGTTGTACACTGAACAAATCCTTGAAATAGAGTTAGTTCACATAAAACCAGTGTTTGAAACGACCAGAATTCACTGAAAAGTAGTATTCAACTGTAAAACAGTTGAAAGACAAGTGTATATAGCTTCTCAAGTTCAGAGAAGAGTGTATAAAGTTGTTTCTACATGTGGTGATGTCCCACAAGTAGAAAAGAAGGCCCATTATGGGAAACGGCTAGAAATCAGTAGTCATTCAGAGCAAATACTAATGAATATCACCGAATAGTGAGAGAACAAGTGTAAAAGACATCAAAATGTAAGTCTCTGGTCTAGAAAGGATGTTGTACACTGCACAAATCCTTGAAATAGAGTTAGTTCACATGAAACCAGTGTTTGAAACGACCAGAATTCACTGAAAAGTAGTATTCAACTGTAAAACATTTGAAAGACAAGTGTATATAGCTTCTCAAGTTCAGAGAAGAGTGTATAAAGTTGTTTCTACATGTGGTGAAGTCCCACAAATAGAAAAGACGGCCCATTATAGGAAACAGCTAGAAATCAGTAGTCATTCATAGCAAATACTAATGACTATCACAGAATAGTGAGAGACCAAGTGTAAAAGACATCAAAATGTAAGTCTCTAGTCTAGAAAGGATGTTGTACACTATAGAAATGCTTGAAATAGAGTTACTTCACATGAAACCAGTGTTTGAAACGACCAGAATTCACTGAAAAGTAGTATTCAACTGTAAAACAGTTGAAAGACAAGTGTATATAGCTTCTCAAGTTCAGAAAAGAGTGTATAAAGTTGTTTCTATATGTGGTGAAGTCCCACAAGTAGTAAAGAAGGCCCATTATGGGAAACGGCTAGAAATCCGTAGTCATTCAGAGCAAATACTAATGAATATCACAGAATAGTGAGAGAACAAGTGTAAAAGACATCAAAATGTACGTTTCTAGTCTAGAAAGGATGCTATACACTACAGAAATCCTTGAAATAGAGTTACTTCACAAGAAAACATTGTTTCAACCCACTAGAATTCACTGAAAAGTAGTATTCAACTGTAAAACAGTTGAAAGACAAGTGTATATAGCTTCTCAAGTTCAGAGAAGAGTGTATAAAGTTGTTTCTACATGTGGTGAAGTCCCACAAGTAGAAAAGAAGGCCCATTATGGGAAACAGCTAGAAATCAGTAGTCATTCAGAGCAAATACTAATGAATATCACCGAATAGTGAGAGAACAAGTGTAAAAGACATCAAAATGTAAGTCTCTAGTCTAGAAAGGATGTTGTACACTGCACAAATCCTTGAAATAGAGTTAGTTCACATGAAACCAGTGTTTGAAACGACCAGAATTCACTGAAAAGTAGTATTCAAGTGTAAAACATTTGAAAGACAATTGTATATAGCTTCTCAAGTTCAGAGAAGAGTGTATAAAGTTGTTTCTACATGTGGTGAAGTCCCACAAGTAGAAAAGACGGCCCATTATAGGAAACAGCTAGAAATCAGTAGTCATTCATAGCAAATACTAATGACTATCACAGAATAGTGAGAGAACAAGTGTAAAAGACATCAAAATGAAAGTGTCTTGTCTAGAAAGGATGATGTACACTGCAGAAATCCTTGAAAAAGAGTTAGTTCACATGAAACCAGTGTTTCAAACCACCAGAATTCACTGAAAAGTAGTACTCAACTGTAAAATAGTTGAAAGACAAGTTTATATAGCTTCGCAATTCCAGAGAAGAGAGTATAAAGTTGTTTCTACATGTGGTGAAGTCCCACAAGTAGAAAAGAAGGCCCATTATGGGAAACGGCTAGAAATCAGTAGTCATTCAGAGCAAATACTAATGAATATCACAGAATAGTGAGAGAACAAGTGTAAAAGACATCAAAATGTAAGTCTCTAGTCTAGAACGGATGTTGTACACTGCACAAATCCTTGAAATAGAGTTAGTTCACATGAATCCAGTGTTTGAAACGACCAGAATTCACTGAAAAGTAGTATTCAACTGTAAAACAGTTGAAAGACAAGTGTATATAGCTTCTCAAGTTCAGAGAAGAGTGTATAAAGTTGTTTCTACATGTGGTGATGTCCCACAAGTAGAAAAGAAGGCCCATTATGGGAAACGGCTAGAAATCAGTAGTCATTCAGAGCAAATACTAATGAATATCACAGAATAGTGAGAGAACAAGTGTAAAAGACATCAAAATGAATGTGTCTTCTCTAGAAAGGATGTTGTACACTGCAGAAATCCTTGAAATAGAGTTAGTTCACATGAAAGCAGTGTTTGAAACCACCAGAATTCACTGAAAAGTAGTACTCAACTGTAAAACAGTTGAAAGACAAGTTTATATAGCTTCGCAATTCCAGAGAAGAGAGTATAAAGTTGTTTCTACATGTGGTGAAGTCCCACAAATAGAAAAGAAGGCCCATTATAGGAAACAGCTAGAAATTAGTTGTCATTCAGGGCAAATACTAATGAATATCACAGAATAGTGAGAGAACAAGTGTAAAAGAAATCAAAATGTAAGTCTCTAGTCTAGAAAGGTTGTTGTACACTGCAGAAATCCTTGAAATAGAGTTACTTCACAAGAAAACAGTGTTTCAACCCACTAGAATTCACTGAAAAGTAGTATTCAACTGTAAAACAGATGAAAGAAAAGTGTATATAGCTTCTCAAGTTCAGAGAAGAGTGTATAAATTTGTTTCTACATGTGGTGAAGTCCCACAAGTAGAAAAGAAGGCCCATTATGGGAAACAGCTAGAAATCAGTAGTCATTCAGAGCAAATACTAATGAATATCACAGAATAGTGAGAGAACAAGTGTAAAAGACATGAAAATGTAAGTCTCTAGTCTAGAAAGGATGTTGTACACTGCACAAATCCTTGAAATAGAGTTAGTTCACATGAAACCAGTGTTTGAAACGACCAGAATTCACTGAAAAGTAGTACTCAACTGTAAAACAGTTGAAAGACAAGTTTATATAGCTTTGTAAGTCCAGAGAAGAGTGTATAAAGTTGTTTGTACATGTGGTGAAGTCCCACAAGTAGAAAAGAAGGCCCATTATGGGAAACAGCTAGAAATCAGTAGTCATTCAGAGCAAATACTAATGAATATCACAGAATAGTGAGAGAACAAGTGTAAAAGACATCAAAATGTAAGTTTCTAGTCTAGAAAGGATGCTATACACTACAGAAATCCTTGAAATAGAGTTACTTCACAAGAAAACAGTGTTTCAACCCACTAGAATTCACTGAAAAGTAGTATTCAACTGTAAAACAGTTGAAAGACAAGTGTATATAGCTTCTCAAGTTCAGAGAAGGGTGTATAAAGTTGTTTCTATATGTGGTGAAGTCCCACAAGTAGTAAAGAAGGCCCATTATGGGAAACGGCTAGAAATCCGTAGTCATTCAGAGCAAATACTAATGAATATCACAGAATAGTGAGAGAACAAGTGTAAAAGACATCAAAATGTACGTTTCTAGTCTAGAAAGGATGCTATACACTACAGAAATCCTTGAAATAGAGTTACTTCACAAGAAAACATTGTTTCAACCCACTAGAATTCACTGAAAAGTAGTATTCAACTGTAAAACAGTTGAAAGACAAGTGTATATAGCTTCTCAAGTTCAGAGAAGAGTGTATAAAGTTGTTTCTACATGTGGTGAAGTCCCACAAGTAGAAAAGAAGGCCCATTATGGGAAACAGCTAGAAATCAGTAGTCATTCAGAGCAAATACTAATGAATATCACCGAATAGTGAGAGAACAAGTGTAAAAGACATCAAAATGTAAGTCTCTAGTCTAGAAAGGATGTTGTACACTGCACAAATCCTTGAAATAGAGTTAGTTCACATGAAACCAGTGTTTGAAACGACCAGAATTCACTGAAAAGTAGTATTCAAGTGTAAAACATTTGAAAGACAATTGTATATAGCTTCTCAAGTTCAGAGAAGAGTGTATAAAGTTGTTTCTACATGTGGTGAAGTCCCACAAGTAGAAAAGACGGCCCATTATAGGAAACAGCTAGAAATCAGTAGTCATTCATAGCAAATACTAATGACTATCACAGAATAGTGAGAGAACAAGTGTAAAAGACATCAAAATGAAAGTGTCTTGTCTAGAAAGGATGATGTACACTGCAGAAATCCTTGAAAAAGAGTTAGTTCACATGAAACCAGTGTTTCAAACCACCAGAATTCACTGAAAAGTAGTACTCAACTGTAAAATAGTTGAAAGACAAGTTTATATAGCTTCGCAATTCCAGAGAAGAGAGTATAAAGTTGTTTCTACATGTGGTGAAGTCCCACAAGTAGAAAAGAAGGCCCATTATGGGAAACGGCTAGAAATCAGTAGTCATTCAGAGCAAATACTAATGAATATCACAGAATAGTGAGAGAACAAGTGTAAAAGACATCAAAATGTAAGTCTCTAGTCTAGAACGGATGTTGTACACTGCACAAATCCTTGAAATAGAGTTAGTTCACATGAATCCAGTGTTTGAAACGACCAGAATTCACTGAAAAGTAGTATTCAACTGTAAAACAGTTGAAAGACAAGTGTATATAGCTTCTCAAGTTCAGAGAAGAGTGTATAAAGTTGTTTCTACATGTGGTGATGTCCCACAAGTAGAAAAGAAGGCCCATTATGGGAAACGGCTAGAAATCAGTAGTCATTCAGAGCAAATACTAATGAATATCACAGAATAGTGAGAGAACAAGTGTAAAAGACATCAAAATGAATGTGTCTTCTCTAGAAAGGATGTTGTACACTGCAGAAATCCTTGAAATAGAGTTAGTTCACATGAAAGCAGTGTTTGAAACCACCAGAATTCACTGAAAAGTAGTACTCAACTGTAAAACAGTTGAAAGACAAGTTTATATAGCTTCGCAATTCCAGAGAAGAGAGTATAAAGTTGTTTCTACATGTGGTGAAGTCCCACAAATAGAAAAGAAGGCCCATTATAGGAAACAGCTAGAAATTAGTTGTCATTCAGGGCAAATACTAATGAATATCACAGAATAGTGAGAGAACAAGTGTAAAAGAAATCAAAATGTAAGTCTCTAGTCTAGAAAGGTTGTTGTACACTGCAGAAATCCTTGAAATAGAGTTACTTCACAAGAAAACAGTGTTTCAACCCACTAGAATTCACTGAAAAGTAGTATTCAACTGTAAAACAGATGAAAGAAAAGTGTATATAGCTTCTCAAGTTCAGAGAAGAGTGTATAAATTTGTTTCTACATGTGGTGAAGTCCCACAAGTAGAAAAGAAGGCCCATTATGGGAAACAGCTAGAAATCAGTAGTCATTCAGAGCAAATACTAATGAATATCACAGAATAGTGAGAGAACAAGTGTAAAAGACATGAAAATGTAAGTCTCTAGTCTAGAAAGGATGTTGTACACTGCACAAATCCTTGAAATAGAGTTAGTTCACATGAAACCAGTGTTTGAAACGACCAGAATTCACTGAAAAGTAGTACTCAACTGTAAAACAGTTGAAAGACAAGTTTATATAGCTTTGTAAGTCCAGAGAAGAGTGTATAAAGTTGTTTGTACATGTGGTGAAGTCCCACAAGTAGAAAAGAAGGCCCATTATGGGAAACAGCTAGAAATCAGTAGTCATTCAGAGCAAATACTAATGAATATCACAGAATAGTGAGAGAACAAGTGTAAAAGACATCAAAATGTAAGTTTCTAGTCTAGAAAGGATGCTATACACTACAGAAATCCTTGAAATAGAGTTACTTCACAAGAAAACAGTGTTTCAACCCACTAGAATTCACTGAAAAGTAGTATTCAACTGTAAAACAGTTGAAAGACAAGTGTATATAGCTTCTCAAGTTCAGAGAAGGGTGTATAAAGTTGTTTCTACATGTGGTGAAGTCCCACAAGTAGAAAAGAAGGCCCATTATGGGAAACGGCTAGAAATCAGTAGTCATTCAGAGCAAATACTAATGAATATCACAGAATAGTGAGAGAACAAGTGTAAAAGACATCAAAATGTAAGTCTCTAGTCTAGAAAGGATGTTGTACACTATAGAAATGCTTGAAATAGAGTTACTTCACATGAAACCAGTTTTGAAACGACCAGAATTCACTGAAAAGTAGTATTCAACTGTAAAACAGTTGAAAGACAAGTGTATATAGCTTCTCAAGTTCAGAGAAGAGTGTATAAAGTTGTTTCTACATGTGGTGAAGTCCCACAAGTAGAAAAGAAGGCCCATTATAGGAAACAGCAAGAAATCATAGTCATTCAGGGCAAATACAAATGAATATCACAGAATAGTGAGAGAACAAGTGTAAAAGACATCAAATGTAAGTCTTTAGTCTAGAAAGGATGTTGTACACTGAACAAATCCTTGAAATAGAGTTAGTTCACATAAAACCAGTGTTTGAAACGACCAGAATTCACTGAAAAGTAGTATTCAACTGTAAAACAGTTGAAAGACAAGTGTATATAGCTTCTCAAGTTCAGAGAAGAGTGTATAAAGTTGTTTCTACATGTGGTGATGTCCCACAAGTAGAAAAGAAGGCCCATTATGGGAAACGGCTAGAAATCAGTAGTCATTCAGAGCAAATACTAATGAATATCACCGAATAGTGAGAGAACAAGTGTAAAAGACATCAAAATGTAAGTCTCTGGTCTAGAAAGGATGTTGTACACTGCACAAATCCTTGAAATAGAGTTAGTTCACATGAAACCAGTGTTTGAAACGACCAGAATTCACTGAAAAGTAGTATTCAACTGTAAAACATTTGAAAGACAAGTGTATATAGCTTCTCAAGTTTAGAGAAGAGTGTATAAAGTTGTTTCTACATGTGGTGAAGTCCCACAAGTAGAAAAGACGGCCCATTATAGGAAACAGCTAGAAATCAGTAGTCATTCACAGCAAATAGTAATGACTATCACAGAATAGTGAGAGAACAAGTGTAAAAGACATCAAAATGAAAGTGTCTTGTCTAGAAAGGATGATGTACACTGCAGAAATCCTTGAAAAAGAGTTAGTTCACATGAAACCAGTGTTTCAAACCACAAGAATTCACTGAAAAGTAGTACTCAACTGTAAAACAGTTGAAAGACAAGTTTATATAGCTTCGCAATTCCAGAGAAGAGAGTATAAAGTTGTTTCTACATGTGGTGAAGTCCCACAAGTAGAAAAGAAGGCCCATTACAGGAAACAGCTAGAAATCAGTAGTCATTCAGGGCAAATACTAATGAATATCACAGAATAGTGAGAGAACAAGTGTAAAAGACATCAAAATGTAAGTCTCTAGTCTAGAAAGGATGTTGTACACTGCAGAAATCCTTGAAATAGAGTTACTTCACAAGAAAACAGTGTTTCAACCCACTAGAATTCACTGAAAAGTAGTATTCAACTGTAAAACTGTTGAAAGACAAGTGTATATAGCTTCTCAAGTTCAGAGAAGAGTGTATAAAGTTGTTTCTACATGTGGTGAAGTCCCACAAGTAGAAAAGAAGGCCCATTATAGGAAACGGCTAGAAATCAGTAGTCATTCAGAGCAAATACTAATGAATATCACAGAATAGTGAGAGAACAAGTGTAAAAGACATCAAATGTAAGTCTTTAGTCTAGAAAGGATGTTGTACACTGCACAAATCCTTGAAATAGAGTTAGTTCACATGAATCCAGTGTTTGAAACGACCAGAATTCACTGAAAAGTAGTATTCAACTGTAAAACAGTTGAAAGACAAGTGTATATAGCTTCTCAAGTTCAGAGAAGAGTGTATAAAGTTGTTTCTACATGTGGTGATGTCCCACAAGTAGAAAAGAAGGCCCATTATGGGAAACGGCTAGAAATCAGTAGTCATTCAGAGCAAATACTAATGAATATCACAGAATAGTGAGAGAACAAGTGTAAAAGACATCAAAATGAATGTGTCTTCTCTAGAAAGGATGTTGTACACTGCAGAAATCCTTGAAATAGAGTTAGTTCACATGAAACCAGTGTTTGAAACCACCAGAATTCACTGAAAAGTAGTACTCAACTGTAAAACAGTTGAAAGACAAGTTTATATAGCTTCGCAATTCCAGAGAAGAGAGTATAAAGTTGTTTCTACATGTGGTGAAGTCCCACAAATAGAAAAGAAGGCCCATTATAGGAAACAGCTAGAAATTAGTTGTCATTCAGGGCAAATACTAATGAATATCACAGAATAGTGAGAGAACAAGTGTAAAAGAAATCAAAATGTAAGTCTCTAGTCTAGAAAGGATGTTGTACACTGCAGAAATCCTTGAAATAGAGTTACTTCACAAGAAAACAGTTTCAACCCACTAGAATTCACTGAAAAGTAGTATTCAACTGTAAAACTGTTGAAAGACAAGTGTATATAGCTTCTCAAGTTCAGAGAAGAGTGTATAAAGTTGTTTCTACATGTGGTGAAGTCCCACAAGTAGAAAAGAAGGCCCATTATGGGAAACAGCTAGAAATCAGTAGTCATTCAGAGCAAATACTAATGAATATCACAGAATAGTGAGAGAACAAGTGTAAAAGACATCAAAATGTAAGTCTCTAGTCTAGAAAGGTTGTTGTACACTGCAGAAATCCTTGAAATAGAGTTACTTCACAAGAAAACAGTGTTTCAACCCACTAGAATTCACTGAAAAGAAGTATTCAACTGTAAAACAGATGAAAGACAAGTGTATATAGCTTCTCAAGTTCAGAGAAGAGTGTATAAATTTGTTTCTACATGTGGTGAAGTCCCACAAGTAGAAAAGAAGGCCCATTATGGGAAACAGCTAGAAATCAGTAGTCATTCAGCGCAAATACTAATGAATATCACAGAATAGTGAGAGAACAAGTTTAAAAGACATCAAAATGTAAGTCTCTAGTCTAGAAAGGATGTTGTACACTGCACAAATCCTTGAAATAGAGTTAGTTCACATGAAACCAGTGTTTGAAACGACCAGAATTCACTGAAAAGTAGTATTCAACTGTAAAACAGTTGAAAGACAAGTGTATATAGCTTCTCAAGTTCAGAGAAGAGTGTATAAAGTTGTTTCTACATGTGGTGAAGTCCCACAAGTAGAAAAGACGGCCCATTATAGGAAACAGCTAGAAATCAGTAGTCATTCACAGCAAATAGTAATGACTATCACAGAATAGTGAGAGAACAAGTGTAAAAGACATCAAATGTAAGTCTTTAGTCTAGAAAGGATGTTGTACACTGAACAAATCCTTGAAATAGAGTTAGTTCACATAAAACCAGTGTTTGAAACGACCAGAATTCACTGAAAAGTAGTATTCAACTGTAAAACAGTTGAAAGACAAGTGTATATAGCTTCTCAAGTTCAGAGAAGAGTGTATAAAGTTGTTTCTACATGTGGTGATGTCCCACAAGTAGAAAAGAAGGCCCATTATGGGAAACGGCTAGAAATCAGTAGTCATTCAGAGCAAATACTAATGAATATCACCGAATAGTGAGAGAACAAGTGTAAAAGACATCAAAATGTAAGTCTCTGGTCTAGAAAGGATGTTGTACACTGCACAAAACCTTGAAATAGAGTTAGTTCACATGAAACCAGTGTTTGAAACGACCAGAATTCACTGAAAAGTAGTATTCAACTGTAAAACATTTGAAAGACAAGTGTATATAGCTTCTCAAGTTTAGAGAAGAGTGTATAAAGTTGTTTCTACATGTGGTGAAGTCCCACAAGTAGAAAAGACGGCCCATTATAGGAAACAGCTAGAAATCAGTAGTCATTCAGAGCAAATACTAATGAATATCACAGAATAGTGAGAGAACAAGTGTAAAAGACATCAAAATGAATGTGTCTTCTCTAGAAAGGATGTTGTACACTGCAGAAATCCTTGAAATAGAGTTAGTTCACATGAAACCAGTGTTTGAAACCACCAGAATTCACTGAAAAGTAGTACTCAACTGTAAAACAGTTGAAAGACAAGTTTATATAGCTTCGCAATTCCAGAGAAGAGAGTATAAAGTTGTTTCTACATGTGGTGAAGTCCCACAAATAGAAAAGAAGGCCCATTATAGGAAACAGCTAGAAATTAGTTGTCATTCAGGGCAAATACTAATGAATATCACAGAATAGTGAGAGAACAAGTGTAAAAGAAATCAAAATGTAAGTCTCTAGTCTAGAAAGGTTGTTGTACACTGCAGAAATCCTTGAAATAGAGTTACTTCACAAGAAAACAGTGTTTCAACCCACTAGAATTCACTGAAAAGTAGTATTCAAGTGTAAAACAGATGAAAGACAAGTGTATATAGCTTCTAAAGTTCAGAGAAGAGTGTATAAAGTTGTTTCTACATGTGGTGAAGTCCCACAAGAAGAAAAGAAGGCCCATTATAGGAAACAGCAAGAAATCATAGTCATTCAGGGCAAATACTAATGAATATCACAGAATAGTGAGAGAACAAGTGTAAAAGACATCAAATGTAAGTCTTTAGTCTAGAAAGGATGTTGTACACTGCACAAATCCTTGAAATAGAGTTAGTTCACATGAATCCAGTGTTTGAAACGACCAGAATTCACTGAAAAGTAGTATTCAACTGTAAAACAGTTGAAAGACAAGTGTATATAGCTTCTCAAGTTCAGAGAAGAGTGTATAAAGTTGTTTCTACATGTGCTGATGTCCCACAAGTAGAAAAGAAGGCCCATTATGGGAAACGGCTAGAAATCAGTAGTCATTCAGAGCAAATACTAATGAATATCACAGAATAGTGAGAGAACAAGTGTAAAAGACATCAAAATGAATGTGTCTTCTCTAGAAAGGATGTTGTACACTGCAGAAATCCTTGAAATAGAGTTAGTTCACCTGAAACCAGTGTTTGAAACCACCAGAATTCACTGAAAAGTAGTACTCAACTGTAAAACAGTTGAAAGACAAGTGTATATAGCTTCGCAATTCCAGAGAAGAGAGTATAAAGTTGTTTCTACATGTGGTGAAGTCCCACAAATAGAAAAGAAGGCCCATTATAGGAAACAGCTAGAAATTAGTTGTCATTCAGGGCAAATACTAATGAATATCACAGAATAGTGAGAGAACAAGTGTAAAAGACATCAAAATGTAAGTCTCTAGTCTAGAAAGGTTGTTGTACACTGCAGAAATCCTTGAAATAGAGTTACTTCACAAGAAAAGAGTGTTTCAACCCACTAGAATTCACTGAAAAGTAGTATTCAACTGTAAAACAGATGAAAGACAAGTGTATATAGCTTCTCAAGTTCAGAGAAGAGTGTATAAATTTGTTTCTACATGTGGTGAAGTCCCACAAGTAGAAAAGAAGGCCCATTATGGGAAACAGCTAGAAATCAGTAGTCATTCAGAGCAAATACTAATGAATATCACAGAATAGTGAGAGAACAAGTGTAAAAGACATCAAAATGAATGTGTCTTCTCTAGAAAGGATGTTGTACACTGCAGAAATCCTTGAAATAGAGTTAGTTCACATGAAACCAGTGTTTCAAACCACCAGAATTCACTGAAAAGTAGTATTTAACTGTAAAACAGTTGAAAGACAAGTTTATATAGCTTTGTAAGTCCAGAGAAGAGTGTATAAAGTTGTTTCTACATGTGGTGAAGTCCCACAAGTAGAAAAGAAGGCCCATTATGGGAAACAGCTAGAAATCAGTAGTCATTCAGCGCAAATACTAATGAATATCACAGAATAGTGAGAGAACAAGTTTAAAAGACATCAAAATGTAAGTCTCTAGTCTAGAAAGGATGTTGTACACTGCACAAATCCTTGAAATAGAGTTAGTTCACATGAAACCAGTGTTTGAAACGACCAGAATTCACTGAAAAGTAGTATTCAACTGTAAAACAGTTGAAAGACAAGTGTATATAGCTTCTCAAGTTCAGAGAAGAGTGTATAAAGTTGTTTCTACATGTGGTGATGTCCCACAAGTAGAAAAGAAGGGCCATTTTGGGAAACGGCTAGAAATCAGTAGTCATTCAGAGCAAATACTAATGAATATCACAGAATAGTGAGAGAACCAGTGTAAAAGACATAAAAATGTAAGTCTCTAGTCTAGAAAGGATGTTGTACACTGCAGAAATCCTTGAAATAGAGTTAGTTCACATGAAACCAGTGTTTGAAACCACCAGAATTCACTGAGGAGTAGTATTCAACTGTAAAACAGTTGAAAGACTAGTGTATATAGTTTCTCAAGTTCAGAGAAGAGCGTATAAAGTTGTTTCTACATGTATTGAAGTCCCACAAGTAGAAAAGACGGCCCATTATAGGAAACAGCTAGAAATCAGTAGTCATTCATAGCAAATACTAATGACTATCACAGAATAGTGAGAGAACAAGTGTAAAAGACATCAAAATGAAAGTGTCTTGTCTAGAAAGGATGATGTACACTGCAGAAATCCTTGAAATAGAGTTAGTTCACCTGAAACCAGTGTTTGAAACCACCAGAATTCACTGAAAAGTAGTACTCAACTGTAAAACAGTTGAAAGACAAGTGTATATAGCTTCGCAATTCCAGAGAAGAGAGTATAAAGTTGTTTCTACATGTGGTGAAGTCCCACAAGTAGAAAAGAAGGCCCATTATGGGAAACGGCTAGAAATCAGTAGTCATTCAGAGCAAATACTAATGAATATCACAGAATAGTGAGAGAACAAGTGTAAAAGACATCAAAATGTAAGTCTCTAGTCTAGAACGGATGTTGTACACTGCACAAATCCTTGAAATAGAGTTAGTTCACATGAATCCAGTGTTTGAAACGACCAGAATTCACTGAAAAGTAGTATTCAACTGTAAAACAGTTGAAAGACAAGTGTATATAGCTTCTCAAGTTCAGAGAAGAGTGTATAAAGTTGTTTCTACATGTGGTGATGTCCCACAAGTAGAAAAGAAGGCCCATTATGGGAAACGGCTAGAAATCAGTAGTCATTCAGAGCAAATACTAATGAATATCACAGAATAGTGAGAGAACAAGTGTAAAAGACATCAAAATGAATGTGTCTTCTCTAGAAAGGATGTTGTACACTGCAGAAATCCTTGAAATAGAGTTAGTTCACATGAAAGCAGTGTTTGAAACCACCAGAATTCACTGAAAAGTAGTACTCAACTGTAAAACAGTTGAAAGACAAGTTTATATAGCTTCGCAATTCCAGAGAAGAGAGTATAAAGTTGTTTCCACATGTGGTGAAGTCCCACAAATAGAAAAGAAGGCCCATTATAGGAAACAGCTAGAAATTAGTTGTCATTCAGGGCAAATACTAATGAATATCACAGAATAGTGAGAGAACAAGTGTAAAAGAAATCAAAATGTAAGTCTCTAGTCTAGAAAGGTTGTTGTACACTGCAGAAATCCTTGAAATAGAGTTACTTCACAAGAAAACAGTGTTTCAACCCACTAGAATTCACTGAAAAGTAGTATTCAACTGTAAAACAGATGAAAGACAAGTGTATATAGCTTCTCAAGTTCAGAGAAGAGTGTATAAATTTGTTTCTACATGTGGTGAAGTCCCACAAGTAGAAAAGAAGGCCCATTATGGGAAACAGCTAGAAATCAGTAGTCATTCAGAGCAAATACTAATGAATATCACAGAATAGTGAGAGAACAAGTGTAAAAGACATGAAAATGTAAGTCTCTAGTCTAGAAAGGATGTTGTACACTGCACAAATCCTTGAAATAGAGTTAGTTCACATGAAACCAGTGTTTGAAACGACCAGAATTCACTGAAAAGTAGTACTCAACTGTAAAACAGTTGAAAGACAAGTTTATATAGCTTTGTAAGTCCAGAGAAGAGTGTATAAAGTTGTTTGTACATGTGGTGAAGTCCCACAAGTAGAAAAGAAGGCCCATTATGGGAAACAGCTAGAAATCAGTAGTCATTCAGAGCAAATACTAATGAATATCACAGAATAGTGAGAGAACAAGTGTAAAAGACATCAAAATGTAAGTTTCTAGTCTAGAAAGGATGCTATACACTACAGAAATCCTTGAAATAGAGTTACTTCACAAGAAAACAGTGTTTCAACCCACTAGAATTCACTGAAAAGTAGTATTCAACTGTAAAACAGTTGAAAGACAAGTGTATATAGCTTCTCAAGTTCAGAGAAGGGTGTATAAAGTTGTTTCTACATGTGGTGATGTCCCACAAGTAGAAAAGAAGGCCCATTATGGGAAACGGCTAGAAATCAGTAGTCATTCAGAGCAAATACTAATGAATATCACATAATAGTGAGAGAACAAGTGTAAAAGACATCAAAATGTAAGTCTCTAGTCTAGAAAGGATGTTGTACACTATAGAAATGCTTGAAATAGAGTTACTTCACATGAAACCAGTTTTGAAACGACCAGAATTCACTGAAAAGTAGTATTCAACTGTAAAACAGTTGAAAGACAAGTGTATATAGCTTCTCAAGTTCAGAAAAGAGTGTATAAAGTTGTTTCTACATGTGGTGAAGTCCCACAAGTAGAAAAGACGGCCCATTATAGGAAACAGCTAGAAATCAGTAGTCATTCATAGCAAATACTAATGACTATCACAGAATAGTGAGAGAACAAGTGTAGAAGACATCAAAATGAAAGTGTCTTGTCTAGAAAGGATGATGTACACTGCAGAAATCCTTGAAAAAGAGTTAGTTCACATGAAACCAGTGTTTCAAACCACCAGAATTCACTGAAAAGTAGTACTCAACTGTAAAATAGTTGAAAGACAAGTTTATATAGCTTCGCAATTCCAGAGAAGAGAGTATAAAGTTGTTTCTACATGTGGTGAAGTCCCACAAGTAGAAAAGAAGGCCCATTATAGGAAACAGCTAGAAATCAGTAGTCATTCAGGGCAAATACTAATGAATATCACAGAATAGTGAGAGAACAAGTGTAAAAGACATCAAAATGTAAGTCTCTAGTCTAGAAAGGATGTTGTACACTGCAGAAATCCTTGAAATAGAGTTAGTTCACATGAAAGCAGTGTTTGAAACCACCAGAATTCACTGAAAAGTAGTACTCAACTGTAAAACAGTTGAAAGACAAGTTTATATAGCTTCGCAATTCCAGAGAAGAGAGTATAAAGTTGTTTCCACATGTGGTGAAGTCCCACAAATAGAAAAGAAGGCCCATTATAGGAAACAGCTAGAAATTAGTTGTCATTCAGGGCAAATACTAATGAATATCACAGAATAGTGAGAGAACAAGTGTAAAAGAAATCAAAATGTAAGTCTCTAGTCTAGAAAGGTTGTTGTACACTGCAGAAATCCTTGAAATAGAGTTACTTCACAAGAAAACAGTGTTTCAACCCACTAGAATTCACTGAAAAGTAGTATTCAACTGTAAAACAGATGAAAGACAAGTGTATATAGCTTCTCAAGTTCAGAGAAGAGTGTATAAATTTGTTTCTACATGTGGTGAAGTCCCACAAGTAGAAAAGAAGGCCCATTATGGGAAACAGCTAGAAATCAGTAGTCATTCAGAGCAAATACTAATGAATATCACAGAATAGTGAGAGAACAAGTGTAAAAGACATGAAAATGTAAGTCTCTAGTCTAGAAAGGATGTTGTACACTGCACAAATCCTTGAAATAGAGTTAGTTCACATGAAACCAGTGTTTGAAACGACCAGAATTCACTGAAAAGTAGTACTCAACTGTAAAACAGTTGAAAGACAAGTTTATATAGCTTTGTAAGTCCAGAGAAGAGTGTATAAAGTTGTTTGTACATGTGGTGAAGTCCCACAAGTAGAAAAGAAGGCCCATTATGGGAAACAGCTAGAAATCAGTAGTCATTCAGAGCAAATACTAATGAATATCACAGAATAGTGAGAGAACAAGTGTAAAAGACATCAAAATGTAAGTTTCTAGTCTAGAAAGGATGCTATACACTACAGAAATCCTTGAAATAGAGTTACTTCACAAGAAAACAGTGTTTCAACCCACTAGAATTCACTGAAAAGTAGTATTCAACTGTAAAACAGTTGAAAGACAAGTGTATATAGCTTCTCAAGTTCAGAGAAGGGTGTATAAAGTTGTTTCTACATGTGGTGATGTCCCACAAGTAGAAAAGAAGGCCCATTATGGGAAACGGCTAGAAATCAGTAGTCATTCAGAGCAAATACTAATGAATATCACATAATAGTGAGAGAACAAGTGTAAAAGACATCAAAATGTAAGTCTCTAGTCTAGAAAGGATGTTGTACACTATAGAAATGCTTGAAATAGAGTTACTTCACATGAAACCAGTTTTGAAACGACCAGAATTCACTGAAAAGTAGTATTCAACTGTAAAACAGTTGAAAGACAAGTGTATATAGCTTCTCAAGTTCAGAAAAGAGTGTATAAAGTTGTTTCTACATGTGGTGAAGTCCCACAAGTAGAAAAGACGGCCCATTATAGGAAACAGCTAGAAATCAGTAGTCATTCATAGCAAATACTAATGACTATCACAGAATAGTGAGAGAACAAGTGTAGAAGACATCAAAATGAAAGTGTCTTGTCTAGAAAGGATGATGTACACTGCAGAAATCCTTGAAAAAGAGTTAGTTCACATGAAACCAGTGTTTCAAACCACCAGAATTCACTGAAAAGTAGTACTCAACTGTAAAATAGTTGAAAGACAAGTTTATATAGCTTCGCAATTCCAGAGAAGAGAGTATAAAGTTGTTTCTACATGTGGTGAAGTCCCACAAGTAGAAAAGAAGGCCCATTATAGGAAACAGCTAGAAATCAGTAGTCATTCAGGGCAAATACTAATGAATATCACAGAATAGTGAGAGAACAAGTGTAAAAGACATCAAAATGTAAGTCTCTAGTCTAGAAAGGATGTTGTACACTGCAGAAATCCTTGAAATAGAGTTACTTCACAAGAAAACAGTGTTTCAACCCACTAGAATTCACTGAAAAGTAGTATTCAACTGTAAAACTGTTGAAAGACAAGTGTATATAGCTTCTCAAGTTCAGAGAAGAGTGTATAAAGTTGTTTATACATGTGGTGAAGTCCCACAAGTAGAAAAGAAGGCCCATTATGGGAAACGGCTAGAAATCAGTAGTCATTCAGAGCAAATACTAATGAATATCACAGAATAGTGAGAGAACAAGTGTAAAAGACATCAAAATGTAAGTCTCTAGTCTAGAAAGGATGTTGTACACTGCAGAAATCCTTGAAATAGAGTTACTTCACAAGAAAACAGTGTTTCAACCCACTAGAATTCACTGAAAAGTAGTATTCAACTGTAAAACTGTTGAAAGACAAGTGTATATAGCTTCTCAAGTTCAGAGAAGAGTGTATAAAGTTGTTTATACATGTGGTGAAGTCCCACAAGTAGAAAAGAAGGCCCATTATGGGAAACGGCTAGAAATCAGTAGTCATTCAGAGCAAATACTAATGAATATCACAGAATAGTGAGAGAACAAGTGTAAAAGACATCAAAATGTAAGTTTCTAGTCTAGAAAGGATGCTATACACTATAGAAATGCTTGAAATAGAGTTACTTCACAAGAAAACAGTGTTTCAACCCACTAGAATTCACTGTAAAGTAGTATTCAACTGTAAAACAGTTGAAAGACAAGTGTATATAGCTTCTAAAGTTCAGAGAAGAGTGTATAAAGTTGTTTCTACATGTGGTGAAGTCCCACAAGTAGAAAAGAAGGCCCATTATAGGAAACAGCAAGAAATCATAGTCATTCAGGGCAAATACAAATGAATATCACAGAATAGTGAGAGAACAAGTGTAAAAGACATGAAATGTAAGTCTTTAGTCTAGAAAGGATGTTGTACACTGAACAAATCCTTGAAATAGAGTTAGTTCACATAAAACCAGTGTTTGAAACGACCAGAATTCACTGAAAAGTAGTATTCAACTGTAAAACAGTTGAAAGACAAGTGTATATAGCTTCTCAAGTTCAGAGAAGAGTGTATAAAGTTGTTTCTACATGTGGTGAAGTCCCACAAGTAGAAAAGAAGGCCCATTATGGGAAACAGCTAGAAATCAGTAGTCATTCAGAGCAAATACTAATGAATATCACAGAATAGTGAGAGAACAAGTGTAAAAGACATCAAAATGTAAGTCTCTAGTCTAGAAAGGTTGTTGTACACTGCAGAAATCCTTGAAATAGAGTTACTTCACAAGAAAACAGTGTTTCAACCCACTAGAATTCACTGAAAAGAAGTATTCAACTGTAAAACAGATGAAAGACAAGTGTATATAGCTTCTCAAGTTCAGAGAAGAGTGTATAAATTTGTTTCTACATGTGGTGAAGTCCCACAAGTAGAAAAGAAGGCCCATTATGGGAAACAGCTAGAAATCAGTAGTCATTCAGCGCAAATACTAATGAATATCACAGAATAGTGAGAGAACAAGTTTAAAAGACATCAAAATGTAAGTCTCTAGTCTAGAAAGGATGTTGTACACTGCACAAATCCTTGAAATAGAGTTAGTTCACATGAAACCAGTGTTAGAAACGACCAGAATTCACTGAAAAGTAGTATTCAACTGTAAAACAGTTGAAAGACAAGTGTATATAGCTTCTCAAGTTCAGAGAAGAGTGTATAAAGTTGTTTCTACATGTGGTGAAGTCCCACAAGTAGAAAAGACGGCCCATTATAGGAAACAGCTAGAAATCAGTAGTCATTCACAGCAAATAGTAATGACTATCACAGAATAGTGAGAGAACAAGTGTAAAAGACATCAAAATGAAAGTGTCTTGTCTAGAAAGGATGATGTACACTGCAGAAATCCTTGAAAAAGAGTTAGTTCACATGAAACCAGTGTTTCAAACCACAAGAATTCACTGAAAAGTAGTACTCAACTGTAAAACAGTTGAAAGACAAGTTTATATAGCTTCGCAATTCCAGAGAAGAGAGTATAAAGTTGTTTCTACATGTGGTGAAGTCCCACAAGTAGAAAAGAAGGCCCATTACAGGAAACAGCTAGAAATCAGTAGTCATTCAGGGCAAATACTAATGAATATCACAGAATAGTGAGAGAACAAGTGTAAAAGACATCAAAATGTAAGTCTCTAGTCTAGAAAGGATGTTGTACACTGCAGAAATCCTTGAAATAGAGTTACTTCACAAGAAAACAGTGTTTCAACCCACTAGAATTCACTGAAAAGTAGTATTCAACTGTAAAACAGTTGAAAGACAAGTGTATATAGCTTCTCAAGTTCAGAGAAGAGTGTATAAAGTTGTTTCTACATGTGGTGAAGTCCCACAAGTAGAAAAGAAGGCCCATTATAGGAAACGGCTAGAAATCAGTAGTCATTCAGAGCAAATACTAATGAATATCACAGAATAGTGAGAGAACAAGTGTAAAAGACATCAAATGTAAGTCTTTAGTCTAGAAAGGATGTTGTACACTGCACAAATCCTTGAAATAGAGTTAGTTCACATGAATCCAGTGTTTGAAACGACCAGAATTCACTGAAAAGTAGTATTCAACTGTAAAACAGTTGAAAGACAAGTGTATATAGCTTCTCAAGTTCAGAGAAGAGTGTATAAAGTTGTTTCTACATGTGGTGATGTCCCACAAGTAGAAAAGAAGGCCCATTATGGGAAACGGCTAGAAATCAGTAGTCATTCAGAGCAAATACTAATGAATATCACAGAATAGTGAGAGAACAAGTGTAAAAGACATCAAAATGAATGTGTCTTCTCTAGAAAGGATGTTGTACACTGCAGAAATCCTTGAAATAGAGTTAGTTCACATGAAACCAGTGTTTGAAACCACCAGAATTCACTGAAAAGTAGTACTCAACTGTAAAACAGTTGAAAGACAAGTTTATATAGCTTCGCAATTCCAGAGAAGAGAGTATAAAGTTGTTTCTACATGTGGTGAAGTCCCACAAATAGAAAAGAAGGCCCATTATAGGAAACAGCTAGAAATTAGTTGTCATTCAGGGCAAATACTAATGAATATCACAGAATAGTGAGAGAACAAGTGTAAAAGAAATCAAAATGTAAGTCTCTAGTCTAGAAAGGTTGTTGTACACTGCAGAAATCCTTGAAATAGAGTTACTTCACAAGAAAACAGTGTTTCAACCCACTAGAATTCACTGAAAAGTAGTATTCAAGTGTAAAACAGATGAAAGACAAGTGTATATAGCTTCTAAAGTTCAGAGAAGAGTGTATAAAGTTGTTTCTACATGTGGTGAAGTCCCACAAGAAGAAAAGAAGGCCCATTATAGGAAACAGCAAGAAATCATAGTCATTCAGGGCAAATACTAATGAATATCACAGAATAGTGAGAGAACAAGTGTAAAAGACATCAAATGTAAGTCTTTAGTCTAGAAAGGATGTTGTACACTGCACAAATCCTTGAAATAGAGTTAGTTCACATGAATCCAGTGTTTGAAACGACCAGAATTCACTGAAAA
This sequence comes from Cnephaeus nilssonii, assembly GCF_951640355.1. Taxonomy (NCBI): domain Eukaryota; kingdom Metazoa; phylum Chordata; class Mammalia; order Chiroptera; family Vespertilionidae; genus Cnephaeus; species Cnephaeus nilssonii. The sequence goes on along the minus strand of NC_137083.1, from coordinate 86,307,758 downwards.
GTAGTATTCAACTGTAAAACAGTTGAAAGACAAGTGTATATAGCTTCTCAAGTTCAGAGAAGAGTGTATAAAGTTGTTTCTACATGTGCTGATGTCCCACAAGTAGAAAAGAAGGCCGATTATGGGAAACGGCTAGAAATCAGTAGTCATTCAGAGCAAATACTAATGAATATCACAGAATAGTGAGAGAACAAGTGTAAAAGACATCAAAATGAATGTGTCTTCTCTAGAAAGGATGTTGTACACTGCAGAAATCCTTGAAATAGAGTTAGTTCACCTGAAACCAGTGTTTGAAACCACCAGAATTCACTGAAAAGTAGTACTCAACTGTAAAACAGTTGAAAGACAAGTGTATATAGCTTCGCAATTCCAGAGAAGAGAGTATAAAGTTGTTTCTACATGTGGTGAAGTCCCACAAATAGAAAAGAAGGCCCATTATAGGAAACAGCTAGAAATTAGTTGTCATTCAGGGCAAATATTAATGAATATCACAGAATAGTGAGAGAACAAGTGTAAAAGACATCAAAATGTAAGTCTCTAGTCTAGAAAGGTTGTTGTACACTGCAGAAATCCTTGAAATAGAGTTACTTCACAAGAAAAGAGTGTTTCAACCCACTAGAATTCACTGAAAAGTAGTATTCAACTGTAAAACAGATGAAAGACAAGTGTATATAGCTTCTCAAGTTCAGAGAAGAGTGTATAAATTTGTTTCTACATGTGGTGAAGTCCCACAAGTAGAAAAGAAGGCCCATTATGGGAAACAGCTAGAAATCAGTAGTCATTCAGCGCAAATACTAATGAATATCACAGAATAGTGAGAGAACAAGTTTAAAAGACATCAAAATGTAAGTCTCTAGTCTAGAAAGGATGTTGTACACTGCACAAATCCTTGAAATAGAGTTAGTTCACATGAAACCAGTGTTAGAAACGACCAGAATTCACTGAAAAGTAGTATTCAACTGTAAAACAGTTGAAAGACAAGTGTATATAGCTTCTCAAGTTCAGAGAAGAGTGTATAAAGTTGTTTCTACATGTGGTGAAGTCCCACAAGTAGAAAAGACGGCCCATTATAGGAAACAGCTAGAAATCAGTAGTCATTCACAGCAAATAGTAATGACTATCACAGAATAGTGAGAGAACAAGTGTAAAAGACATCAAAATGAAAGTGTCTTGTCTAGAAAGGATGATGTACACTGCAGAAATCCTTGAAAAAGAGTTAGTTCACATGAAACCAGTGTTTCAAACCACAAGAATTCACTGAAAAGTAGTACTCAACTGTAAAACAGTTGAAAGACAAGTTTATATAGCTTCGCAATTCCAGAGAAGAGAGTATAAAGTTGTTTCTACATGTGGTGAAGTCCCACAAGTAGAAAAGAAGGCCCATTACAGGAAACAGCTAGAAATCAGTAGTCATTCAGGGCAAATACTAATGAATATCACAGAATAGTGAGAGAACAAGTGTAAAAGACATCAAAATGTAAGTCTCTAGTCTAGAAAGGATGTTGTACACTGCAGAAATCCTTGAAATAGAGTTACTTCACAAGAAAACAGTGTTTCAACCCACTAGAATTCACTGAAAAGTAGTATTCAACTGTAAAACAGTTGAAAGACAAGTGTATATAGCTTCTCAAGTTCAGAGAAGAGTGTATAAAGTTGTTTCTACATGTGGTGAAGTCCCACAAGTAGAAAAGAAGGCCCATTATAGGAAACGGCTAGAAATCAGTAGTCATTCAGAGCAAATACTAATGAATATCACAGAATAGTGAGAGAACAAGTGTAAAAGACATCAAATGTAAGTCTTTAGTCTAGAAAGGATGTTGTACACTGCACAAATCCTTGAAATAGAGTTAGTTCACATGAATCCAGTGTTTGAAACGACCAGAATTCACTGAAAAGTAGTATTCAACTGTAAAACAGTTGAAAGACAAGTGTATATAGCTTCTCAAGTTCAGAGAAGAGTGTATAAAGTTGTTTCTACATGTGGTGATGTCCCACAAGTAGAAAAGAAGGCCCATTATGGGAAACGGCTAGAAATCAGTAGTCATTCAGAGCAAATACTAATGAATATCACAGAATAGTGAGAGAACAAGTGTAAAAGACATCAAAATGAATGTGTCTTCTCTAGAAAGGATGTTGTACACTGCAGAAATCCTTGAAATAGAGTTAGTTCACATGAAACCAGTGTTTGAAACCACCAGAATTCACTGAAAAGTAGTACTCAACTGTAAAACAGTTGAAAGACAAGTTTATATAGCTTCGCAATTCCAGAGAAGAGAGTATAAAGTTGTTTCTACATGTGGTGAAGTCCCACAAATAGAAAAGAAGGCCCATTATAGGAAACAGCTAGAAATTAGTTGTCATTCAGGGCAAATACTAATGAATATCACAGAATAGTGAGAGAACAAGTGTAAAAGAAATCAAAATGTAAGTCTCTAGTCTAGAAAGGTTGTTGTACACTGCAGAAATCCTTGAAATAGAGTTACTTCACAAGAAAACAGTGTTTCAACCCACTAGAATTCACTGAAAAGTAGTATTCAAGTGTAAAACAGATGAAAGACAAGTGTATATAGCTTCTAAAGTTCAGAGAAGAGTGTATAAAGTTGTTTCTACATGTGGTGAAGTCCCACAAGAAGAAAAGAAGGCCCATTATAGGAAACAGCAAGAAATCATAGTCATTCAGGGCAAATACTAATGAATATCACAGAATAGTGAGAGAACAAGTGTAAAAGACATCAAATGTAAGTCTTTAGTCTAGAAAGGATGTTGTACACTGCACAAATCCTTGAAATAGAGTTAGTTCACATGAATCCAGTGTTTGAAACGACCAGAATTCACTGAAAAGTAGTATTCAACTGTAAAACAGTTGAAAGACAAGTGTATATAGCTTCTCAAGTTCAGAGAAGAGTGTATAAAGTTGTTTCTACATGTGCTGATGTCCCACAAGTAGAAAAGAAGGCCCATTATGGGAAACGGCTAGAAATCAGTAGTCATTCAGAGCAAATACTAATGAATATCACAGAATAGTGAGAGAACAAGTGTAAAAGACATCAAAATGAATGTGTCTTCTCTAGAAAGGATGTTGTACACTGCAGAAATCCTTGAAATAGAGTTAGTTCACCTGAAACCAGTGTTTGAAACCACCAGAATTCACTGAAAAGTAGTACTCAACTGTAAAACAGTTGAAAGACAAGTGTATATAGCTTCGCAATTCCAGAGAAGAGAGTATAAAGTTGTTTCTACATGTGGTGAAGTCCCACAAATAGAAAAGAAGGCCCATTATAGGAAACAGCTAGAAATTAGTTGTCATTCAGGGCAAATATTAATGAATATCACAGAATAGTGAGAGAACAAGTGTAAAAGACATCAAAATGTAAGTCTCTAGTCTAGAAAGGTTGTTGTACACTGCAGAAATCCTTGAAATAGAGTTACTTCACAAGAAAAGAGTGTTTCAACCCACTAGAATTCACTGAAAAGTAGTATTCAACTGTAAAACAGATGAAAGACAAGTGTATATAGCTTCTCAAGTTCAGAGAAGAGTGTATAAATTTGTTTCTACATGTGGTGAAGTCCCACAAGTAGAAAAGAAGGCCCATTATGGGAAACAGCTAGAAATCAGTAGTCATTCAGAGCAAATACTAATGAATATCACAGAATAGTGAGAGAACAAGTGTAAAAGACATCAAAATGAATGTGTCTTCTCTAGAAAGGATGTTGTACACTGCAGAAATCCTTGAAATAGAGTTAGTTCACATGAAACCAGTGTTTCAAACCACCAGAATTCACTGAAAAGTAGTATTTAACTGTAAAACAGTTGAAAGACAAGTTTATATAGCTTTGTAAGTCCAGAGAAGAGTGTATAAAGTTGTTTCTACATGTGGTGAAGTCCCACAAGTAGAAAAGAAGGCCCATTATGGGAAACAGCTAGAAATCAGTAGTCATTCAGAGCAAATACTAATGAATATCACAGAATAGTGAGAGAACAAGTGTAAAAGATATCAAAATGTAAGTTTCTAGTCTAGAAAGGATGCTGTACACTACAGAAATCCTTGAAATAGAGTTACTTCACAAGAAAACAGTGTTTCAACCCACTAGAATTCACTGAAAAGTAGTATTCAACTGTAAAACAGTTGAAAGACAAGTGTATATAGTTTCTCAAGTTCAGAGAAGGGTGCATAAAGTTGTTTCTACATGTGGTGAAGTCCCACAAGTAGAAAAGAAGGCCCATTATGGGAAACAGCTAGAAATCAGTAGTCATTCAGAGCAAATACTAATGAATATCACAGAATAGTGAGAGAACATGTGTAAAAGACATCAAAATGTACGTTTCTAGTCTAGAAAGGATGCTATACACTACAGAAATCCTTGAAATAGAGTTACTTCACAAGAAAACAGTGTTTCAACCCACTAGAATTCACTGAAAAGTAGTATTCAACTGTAAAACAGTTGAAAGACAAGTGTATATAGCTTCTCAAGTTCAGAGAAGAGTGTATAAAGTTGTTTCTACATGTGGTGAAGTCCCACAAGTAGAAAAGAAGGCCCATTATAGGAAACAGCTAGAAATCAGGAGTCATTCAGAGCAAATACTCATGAATATCACCGAATAGTGACAGAACAAGTGTAAAAGACATCAAAATGTAAGTCTCTAGTCTAGAAAGGATGTTGTACACTGCACAAATCCTTGAAATAGAGTTAGTTCACATGAAACCAGTGTTTGAAACGACCAGAATTCACTGAAAAGTAGTATTCAACTGTAAAACATTTGAAAGACAAGTGTATATAGCTTCTCAAGTTCAGAGGAGAGTGTATAAAGTTGTTTCTACATGTGGTGAAGTCCCACAAGTAGAAAAGAAGGCCCATTATGGGAAACAGCTAGAAATCAGTAGTCATTCAGAGCAAATACTAATGAATATCACAGAATAGTGAGAGAACAAGTGTAAAAGATATCAAAATGTAAGTTTCTAGTCTAGAAAGGATGCTGTACACTACAGAAATCCTTGAAATAGAGTTACTTCACAAGAAAACAGTGTTTCAACCCACTAGAATTCACTGAAAAGTAGTATTCAACTGTAAAACAGTTGAAAGACAAGTGTATATAGTTTCTCAAGTTCAGAGAAGGGTGCATAAAGTTGTTTCTACATGTGGTGAAGTCCCACAAGTAGAAAAGAAGGCCCATTATGGGAAACAGCTAGAAATCAGTAGTCATTCAGAGCAAATACTAATGAATATCACAGAATAGTGAGAGAACATGTGTAAAAGACATCAAAATGTACGTTTCTAGTCTAGAAAGGATGCTATACACTACAGAAATCCTTGAAATAGAGTTACTTCACAAGAAAACAGTGTTTCAACCCACTAGAATTCACTGAAAAGTAGTATTCAACTGTAAAACAGTTGAAAGACAAGTGTATATAGCTTCTCAAGTTCAGAGAAGAGTGTATAAAGTTGTTTCTACATGTGGTGAAGTCCCACAAGTAGAAAAGAAGGCCCATTATAGGAAACAGCTAGAAATCAGTAGTCATTCATAGCAAATACTAATGACTATCACAGAATAGTGAGAGAACAAGTGTAAAAGACATCAAAATGAAAGTGTCTTGTCTAGAAAGGATGATGTACACTGCAGAAATCCTTGAAAAAGAGTTAGTTCACATGAAACCAGTGTTTCAAACCACCAGAATTCACTGAAAAGTAGTACTCAACTGTAAAACAGTTGAAAGACAAGTTTATATAGCTTCGCAATTCCAGAGAAGAGAGTATAAAGTTGTTTCTACATGTGGTGAAGTCCCACAAGTAGAAAAGTAGGCCCATTATAGGAAACAGCTAGAAATCAGTAGTCATTCAGGGCAAATACTAATGAATATCATAGAATAGTGAGAGAACAAGTGTAAAAGACATCAAAATGTAAGTCTCTAGTCTAGAAAGGATGTTGTACACTGCAGAAATCCTTGAAATAGAGTTACTTCACAAGAAAACAGTGTTTCAACCCACTAGAATTCACTGAAAAGTAGTATTCAACTGTAAAACTGTTGAAAGACAAGTGTATATAGCTTCTCAAGTTCAGAGAAGAGTGTATAAAGTTGTTTCTACATGTGGTGAAGTCCCACAAGTAGAAAAGAAGGCCCATTATGGGAAACAGCTAGAAATCAGTAGTCATTCAGAGCAAATACTAATGAATATCACAGAATAGTGAGAGAACAAGTGTAAAAGACATCAAAATGTAAGTCTCTAGTCTAGAAAGGTTGTTGTACACTGCAGAAATCCTTGAAATAGAGTTACTTCACAAGAAAACAGTGTTTCAACCCACTAGAATTCACTGAAAAGAAGTATTCAACTGTAAAACAGATGAAAGACAAGTGTATATAGCTTCTCAAGTTCAGAGAAGAGTGTATAAATTTGTTTCTACATGTGGTGAAGTCCCACAAGTAGAAAAGAAGGCCCATTATGGGAAACAGCTAGAAATCAGTAGTCATTCAGCGCAAATACTAATGAATATCACAGAATAGTGAGAGAACAAGTTTAAAAGACATCAAAATGTAAGTCTCTAGTCTAGAAAGGATGTTGTACACTGCACAAATCCTTGAAATAGAGTTAGTTCACATGAAACCAGTGTTTGAAACGACCAGAATTCACTGAAAAGTAGTATTCAACTGTAAAACAGTTGAAAGACAAGTGTATATAGCTTCTCAAGTTCAGAGAAGAGTGTATAAAGTTGTTTCTACATGTGGTGATGTCCCACAAGTAGAAAAGAAGGGCCATTTTGGGAAACGGCTAGAAATCAGTAGTCATTCAGAGCAAATACTAATGAATATCACAGAATAGTGAGAGAACCAGTGTAAAAGACATAAAAATGTAAGTCTCTAGTCTAGAAAGGATGTTGTACACTGCAGAAATCCTTGAAATAGAGTTAGTTCACATGAAACCAGTGTTTGAAACCACCAGAATTCACTGAGGAGTAGTATTCAACTGTAAAACAGTTGAAAGACTAGTGTATATAGTTTCTCAAGTTCAGAGAAGAGCGTATAAAGTTGTTTCTACATGTATTGAAGTCCCACAAGTAGAAAAGACGGCCCATTATAGGAAACAGCTAGAAATCAGTAGTCATTCATAGCAAATACTAATGACTATCACAGAATAGTGAGAGAACAAGTGTAAAAGACATCAAAATGAAAGTGTCTTGTCTAGAAAGGATGATGTACACTGCAGAAATCCTTGAAATAGAGTTAGTTCACCTGAAACCAGTGTTTGAAACCACCAGAATTCACTGAAAAGTAGTACTCAACTGTAAAACAGTTGAAAGACAAGTGTATATAGCTTCGCAATTCCAGAGAAGAGAGTATAAAGTTGTTTCTACATGTGGTGAAGTCCCACAAGTAGAAAAGAAGGCCCATTATGGGAAACGGCTAGAAATCAGTAGTCATTCAGAGCAAATACTAATGAATATCACAGAATAGTGAGAGAACAAGTGTAAAAGACATCAAAATGTAAGTCTCTAGTCTAGAACGGATGTTGTACACTGCACAAATCCTTGAAATAGAGTTAGTTCACATGAATCCAGTGTTTGAAACGACCAGAATTCACTGAAAAGTAGTATTCAACTGTAAAACAGTTGAAAGACAAGTGTATATAGCTTCTCAAGTTCAGAGAAGAGTGTATAAAGTTGTTTCTACATGTGGTGATGTCCCACAAGTAGAAAAGAAGGCCCATTATGGGAAACGGCTAGAAATCAGTAGTCATTCAGAGCAAATACTAATGAATATCACAGAATAGTGAGAGAACAAGTGTAAAAGACATCAAAATGAATGTGTCTTCTCTAGAAAGGATGTTGTACACTGCAGAAATCCTTGAAATAGAGTTAGTTCACATGAAAGCAGTGTTTGAAACCACCAGAATTCACTGAAAAGTAGTACTCAACTGTAAAACAGTTGAAAGACAAGTTTATATAGCTTCGCAATTCCAGAGAAGAGAGTATAAAGTTGTTTCCACATGTGGTGAAGTCCCACAAATAGAAAAGAAGGCCCATTATAGGAAACAGCTAGAAATTAGTTGTCATTCAGGGCAAATACTAATGAATATCACAGAATAGTGAGAGAACAAGTGTAAAAGAAATCAAAATGTAAGTCTCTAGTCTAGAAAGGTTGTTGTACACTGCAGAAATCCTTGAAATAGAGTTACTTCACAAGAAAACAGTGTTTCAACCCACTAGAATTCACTGAAAAGTAGTATTCAACTGTAAAACAGATGAAAGACAAGTGTATATAGCTTCTCAAGTTCAGAGAAGAGTGTATAAATTTGTTTCTACATGTGGTGAAGTCCCACAAGTAGAAAAGAAGGCCCATTATGGGAAACAGCTAGAAATCAGTAGTCATTCAGAGCAAATACTAATGAATATCACAGAATAGTGAGAGAACAAGTGTAAAAGACATGAAAATGTAAGTCTCTAGTCTAGAAAGGATGTTGTACACTGCACAAATCCTTGAAATAGAGTTAGTTCACATGAAACCAGTGTTTGAAACGACCAGAATTCACTGAAAAGTAGTACTCAACTGTAAAACAGTTGAAAGACAAGTTTATATAGCTTTGTAAGTCCAGAGAAGAGTGTATAAAGTTGTTTGTACATGTGGTGAAGTCCCACAAGTAGAAAAGAAGGCCCATTATGGGAAACAGCTAGAAATCAGTAGTCATTCAGAGCAAATACTAATGAATATCACAGAATAGTGAGAGAACAAGTGTAAAAGACATCAAAATGTAAGTTTCTAGTCTAGAAAGGATGCTATACACTACAGAAATCCTTGAAATAGAGTTACTTCACAAGAAAACAGTGTTTCAACCCACTAGAATTCACTGAAAAGTAGTATTCAACTGTAAAACAGTTGAAAGACAAGTGTATATAGCTTCTAAAGTTCAGAGAAGAGTGTATAAAGTTGTTTCTACATGTGGTGAAGTCCCACAAGTAGAAAAGAAGGCCCATTATAGGAAACAGCAAGAAATCATAGTCATTCAGGGCAAATACAAATGAATATCACAGAATAGTGAGAGAACAAGTGTAAAAGACATGAAATGTAAGTCTTTAGTCTAGAAAGGATGTTGTACACTGAACAAATCCTTGAAATAGAGTTAGTTCACATAAAACCAGTGTTTGAAACGACCAGAATTCACTGAAAAGTAGTATTCAACTGTAAAACAGTTGAAAGACAAGTGTATATAGCTTCTCAAGTTCAGAGAAGAGTGTATAAAGTTGTTTCTACATGTGGTGATGTCCCACAAGTAGAAAAGAAGGCCCATTATGGGAAACGGCTAGAAATCAGTAGTCATTCAGAGCAAATACTAATGAATATCACCGAATAGTGAGAGAACAAGTGTAAAAGACATCAAAATGTAAGTCTCTGGTCTAGAAAGGATGTTGTTCACTGCACAAATCCTTGAAATAGAGTTAGTTCACATGAAACCAGTGTTTGAAACGACCAGAATTCACTGAAAAGTAGTATTCAACTGTAAAACAGTTGAAAGACAAGTGTATATAGCTTCTCAAGTTTAGAGAAGAGTGTATAAAGTTGTTTCTACATGTGGTGAAGTCCCACAAGTAGAAAAGACGGCCCATTATAGGAAACAGCTAGAAATCAGTAGTCATTCACAGCAAATAGTAATGACTATCACAGAATAGTGAGAGAACAAGTGTAAAAGACATCAAATGTAAGTCTTTAGTCTAGAAAGGATGTTGTACACTGAACAAATCCTTGAAATAGAGTTAGTTCACATAAAACCAGTGTTTGAAACGACCAGAATTCACTGAAAAGTAGTATTCAACTGTAAAACAGTTGAAAGACAAGTGTATATAGCTTCTCAAGTTCAGAGAAGAGTGTATAAAGTTGTTTCTACATGTGGTGATGTCCCACAAGTAGAAAAGAAGGCCCATTATGGGAAACGGCTAGAAATCAGTAGTCATTCAGAGCAAATACTAATGAATATCACCGAATAGTGAGAGAACAAGTGTAAAAGACATCAAAATGTAAGTCTCTGGTCTAGAAAGGATGTTGTACAGTGCACAAATCCTTGAAATAGAGTTAGTTCACATGAAACCAGTGTTTGAAACGACCAGAATTCACTGAAAAGTAGTATTCAACTGTAAAACATTTGAAAGACAAGTGTATATAGCTTCTCAAGTTTAGAGAAGAGTGTATAAAGTTGTTTCTACATGTGGTGAAGTCCCACAAGTAGAAAAGACGGCCCATTATAGGAAACAGCTAGAAATCAGTAGTCATTCACAGCAAATAGTAATGACTATCACAGAATAGTGAGAGAACAAGTGTAAAAGACATCAAAATGAAAGTGTCTTGTCTAGAAAGGATGATGTACACTGCAGAAATCCTTGAAAAAGAGTTAGTTCACATGAAACCAGTGTTTCAAACCACAAGAATTCACTGAAAAGTAGTACTCAACTGTAAAACAGTTGAAAGACAAGTTTATATAGCTTCGCAATTCCAGAGAAGAGAGTATAAAGTTGTTTCTACATGTGGTGAAGTCCCACAAGTAGAAAAGAAGGCCCATTACAGGAAACAGCTAGAAATCAGTAGTCATTCAGGGCAAATACTAATGAATATCACAGAATAGTGAGAGAACAAGTGTAAAAGACATCAAAATGTAAGTCTCTAGTCTAGAAAGGATGTTGTACACTGCAGAAATCCTTGAAATAGAGTTACTTCACAAGAAAACAGTGTTTCAACCCACTAGAATTCACTGAAAAGTAGTATTCAACTGTAAAACTGTTGAAAGACAAGTGTATATAGCTTCTCAAGTTCAGAGAAGAGTGTATAAAGTTGTTTCTACATGTGGTGAAGTCCCACAAGTAGAAAAGAAGGCCCATTATAGGAAACGGCTAGAAATCAGTAGTCATTCAGAGCAAATACTAATGAATATCACAGAATAGTGAGAGAACAAGTGTAAAAGACATCAAATGTAAGTCTTTAGTCTAGAAAGGATGTTGTACACTGCACAAATCCTTGAAATAGAGTTAGTTCACATGAATCCAGTGTTTGAAACGACCAGAATTCACTGAAAAGTAGTATTCAACTGTAAAACAGTTGAAAGACAAGTGTATATAGCTTCTCAAGTTCAGAGAAGAGTGTATAAAGTTGTTTCTACATGTGGTGATGTCCCACAAGTAGAAAAGAAGGCCCATTATGGGAAACGGCTAGAAATCAGTAGTCATTCAGAGCAAATACTAATGAATATCACATAATAGTGAGAGAACAAGTGTAAAAGACATCAAAATGTAAGTCTCTAGTCTAGAAAGGATGTTGTACACTATAGAAATGCTTGAAATAGAGTTACTTCACATGAAACCAGTTTTGAAACGACCAGAATTCACTGAAAAGTAGTATTCAACTGTAAAACAGTTGAAAGACAAGTGTATATAGCTTCTCAAGTTCAGAAAAGAGTGTATAAAGTTGTTTCTACATGTGGTGAAGTCCCACAAGTAGAAAAGACGGCCCATTATAGGAAACAGCTAGAAATCAGTAGTCATTCATAGCAAATACTAATGACTATCACAGAATAGTGAGAGAACAAGTGTAGAAGACATCAAAATGAAAGTGTCTTGTCTAGAAAGGATGATGTACACTGCAGAAATCCTTGAAAAAGAGTTAGTTCACATGAAACCAGTGTTTCAAACCACCAGAATTCACTGAAAAGTAGTACTCAACTGTAAAATAGTTGAAAGACAAGTTTATATAGCTTCGCAATTCCAGAGAAGAGAGTATAAAGTTGTTTCTACATGTGGTGAAGTCCCACAAGTAGAAAAGAAGGCCCATTATAGGAAACAGCTAGAAATCAGTAGTCATTCAGGGCAAATACTAATGAATATCACAGAATAGTGAGAGAACAAGTGTAAAAGACATCAAAATGTAAGTCTCTAGTCTAGAAAGGATGTTGTACACTGCAGAAATCCTTGAAATAGAGTTACTTCACAAGAAAACAGTGTTTCAACCCACTAGAATTCACTGAAAAGTAGTATTCAACTGTAAAACTGTTGAAAGACAAGTGTATATAGCTTCTCAAGTTCAGAGAAGAGTGTATAAAGTTGTTTATACATGTGGTGAAGTCCCACAAGTAGAAAAGAAGGCCCATTATGGGAAACGGCTAGAAATCAGTAGTCATTCAGAGCAAATACTAATGAATATCACAGAATAGTGAGAGAACAAGTGTAAAAGACATCAAAATGTAAGTTTCTAGTCTAGAAAGGATGCTATACACTATAGAAATGCTTGAAATAGAGTTACTTCACAAGAAAACAGTGTTTCAACCCACTAGAATTCACTGAAAAGTAGTATTCAACTGTAAAACAGTTGAAAGACAAGTGTATATAGCTTCTAAAGTTCAGAGAAGAGTGTATAAAGTTGTTTCTACATGTGGTGAAGTCCCACAAGTAGAAAAGAAGGCCCATTATAGGAAACAGCAAGAAATCATAGTCATTCAGGGCAAATACAAATGAATATCACAGAATAGTGAGAGAACAAGTGTAAAAGACATGAAATGTAAGTCTTTAGTCTAGAAAGGATGTTGTACACTGAACAAATCCTTGAAATAGAGTTAGTTCACATAAAACCAGTGTTTGAAACGACCAGAATTCACTGAAAAGTAGTATTCAACTGTAAAACAGTTGAAAGACAAGTGTATATAGCTTCTCAAGTTCAGAGAAGAGTGTATAAAGTTGTTTCTACATGTGGTGATGTCCCACAAGTAGAAAAGAAGGCCCATTATGGGAAACGGCTAGAAATCAGTAGTCATTCAGAGCAAATACTAATGAATATCACCGAATAGTGAGAGAACAAGTGTAAAAGACATCAAAATGTAAGTCTCTGGTCTAGAAAGGATGTTGTTCACTGCACAAATCCTTGAAATAGAGTTAGTTCACATGAAACCAGTGTTTGAAACGACCAGAATTCACTGAAAAGTAGTATTCAACTGTAAAACATTTGAAAGACAAGTGTATATAGCTTCTCAAGTTTAGAGAAGAGTGTATAAAGTTGTTTCTACATGTGGTGAAGTCCCACAAGTAGAAAAGACGGCCCATTATAGGAAACAGCTAGAAATCAGTAGTCATTCACAGCAAATAGTAATGACTATCACAGAATAGTGAGAGAACAAGTGTAAAAGACATCAAAATGAAAGTGTCTTGTCTAGAAAGGATGATGTACACTGCAGAAATCCTTGAAAAAGAGTTAGTTCACATGAAACCAGTGTTTCAAACCACAAGAATTCACTGAAAAGTAGTACTCAACTGTAAAACAGTTGAAAGACAAGTTTATATAGCTTCGCAATTCCAGAGAAGAGAGTATAAAGTTGTTTCTACATGTGGTGAAGTCCCACAAGTAGAAAAGAAGGCCCATTACAGGAAACAGCTAGAAATCAGTAGTCATTCAGGGCAAATACTAATGAATATCACAGAATAGTGAGAGAACAAGTGTAAAAGACATCAAAATGTAAGTCTCTAGTCTAGAAAGGATGTTGTACACTGCAGAAATCCTTGAAATAGAGTTACTTCACAAGAAAACAGTGTTTCAACCCACTAGAATTCACTGAAAAGTAGTATTCAACTGTAAAACTGTTGAAAGACAAGTGTATATAGCTTCTCAAGTTCAGAGAAGAGTGTATAAAGTTGTTTCTACATGTGGTGAAGTCCCACAAGTAGAAAAGAAGGCCCATTATAGGAAACGGCTAGAAATCAGTAGTCATTCAGAGCAAATACTAATGAATATCACAGAATAGTGAGAGAACAAGTGTAAAAGACATCAAATGTAAGTCTTTAGTCTAGAAAGGATGTTGTACACTGCACAAATCCTTGAAATAGAGTTAGTTCACATGAATCCAGTGTTTGAAACGACCAGAATTCACTGAAAAGTAGTATTCAACTGTAAAACAGTTGAAAGACAAGTGTATATAGCTTCTCAAGTTCAGAGAAGAGTGTATAAAGTTGTTTCTACATGTGGTGATGTCCCACAAGTAGAAAAGAAGGCCCATTATGGGAAACGGCTAGAAATCAGTAGTCATTCAGAGCAAATACTAATGAATATCACAGAATAGTGAGAGAACAAGTGTAAAAGACATCAAAATGAATGTGTCTTCTCTAGAAAGGATGTTGTACACTGCAGAAATCCTTGAAATAGAGTTAGTTCACATGAAACCAGTGTTTGAAACCACCAGAATTCACTGAAAAGTAGTACTCAACTGTAAAACAGTTGAAAGACAAGTTTATATAGCTTCGCAATTCCAGAGAAGAGAGTATAAAGTTGTTTCTACATGTGGTGAAGTCCCACAAAAAGAAAAGAAGGCCCATTATAGGAAACAGCTAGAAATCAGTAGTCATTCAGGGCAAATACTAATGAATATCACAGAATAGTGAGAGAACAAGTGTAAAAGACATCAAAATGTAAGTCTCTAGTCTAGAAAGGATGTTGTACACTGCAGAAATCCTTGAAATAGAGTTACTTCACAAGAAAACAGTGTTTCAACCCACTAGAATTCACTGAAAAGTAGTATTCAACTGTAAAACTGTTGAAAGACAAGTGTATATAGCTTCTCAAGTTCAGAGAAGAGTGTATAAAGTTGTTTATACATGTGGTGAAGTCCCACAAGTAGAAAAGAAGGCCCATTATGGGAAACGGCTAGAAATCAGTAGTCATTCAGAGCAAATACTAATGAATATCACAGAATAGTGAGAGAACAAGTGTAAAAGACATCAAAATGTAAGTTTCTAGTCTAGAAAGGATGCTATACACTATAGAAATGCTTGAAATAGAGTTACTTCACAAGAAAACAGTGTTTCAACCCACTAGAATTCACTGAAAAGTAGTATTCAACTGTAAAACAGTTGAAAGACAAGTGTATATAGCTTCTAAAGTTCAGAGAAGAGTGTATAAAGTTGTTTCTACATGTGGTGAAGTCCCACAAGTAGAAAAGAAGGCCCATTATAGGAAACAGCAAGAAATCATAGTCATTCAGGGCAAATACAAATGAATATCACAGAATAGTGAGAGAACAAGTGTAAAAGACATCAAATGTAAGTCTTTAGTCTAGAAAGGATGTTGTACACTGAACAAATCCTTGAAATAGAGTTAGTTCACATAAAACCAGTGTTTGAAACGACCAGAATTCACTGAAAAGTAGTATTCAACTGTAAAACAGTTGAAAGACAAGTGTATATAGCTTCTCAAGTTCAGAGAAGAGTGTATAAAGTTGTTTCTACATGTGGTGATGTCCCACAGGTAGAAAAGAAGGCCCATTATGGGAAACGGCTAGAAATCAGTAGTCATTCAGAGCAAATACTAATGAATATCACCGAATAGTGAGAGAACAAGTGTAAAAGACATCAAAATGTAAGTCTCTGGTCTAGAAAGGATGTTGTTCACTGCACAAATCCTTGAAATAGAGTTAGTTCACATGAAACCAGTGTTTGAAACGACCAGAATTCACTGAAAAGTAGTATTCAACTGTAAAACAGT
Source organism: Cnephaeus nilssonii (assembly GCF_951640355.1). Classification (NCBI taxonomy): domain Eukaryota; kingdom Metazoa; phylum Chordata; class Mammalia; order Chiroptera; family Vespertilionidae; genus Cnephaeus; species Cnephaeus nilssonii. Next base: position 86,292,264 of record NC_137083.1, on the reverse strand, counting down.
TGAAAGACAAGTGTATATAGCTTCTCAAGTTTAGAGAAGAGTGTATAAAGTTGTTTCTACATGTGGTGAAGTCCCACAAGTAGAAAAGACGGCCCATTATAGGAAACAGCTAGAAATCAGTAGTCATTCACAGCAAATAGTAATGACTATCACAGAATAGTGAGAGAACAAGTGTAAAAGACATCAAATGTAAGTCTTTAGTCTAGAAAGGATGTTGTACACTGAACAAATCCTTGAAATAGAGTTAGTTCACATAAAACCAGTGTTTGAAACGACCAGAATTCACTGAAAAGTAGTATTCAACTGTAAAACAGTTGAAAGACAAGTGTATATAGCTTCTCAAGTTCAGAGAAGAGTGTATAAAGTTGTTTCTACATGTGGTGATGTCCCACAAGTAGAAAAGAAGGCCCATTATGGGAAACGGCTAGAAATCAGTAGTCATTCAGAGCAAATACTAATGAATATCACAGAATAGTGAGAGAACAAGTGTAAAAGACATCAAATGTAAGTCTTTAGTCTAGAAAGGATGTTGTACACTGCACAAATCCTTGAAATAGAGTTAGTTCACATGAATCCAGTGTTTGAAACGACCAGAATTCACTGAAAAGTAGTATTCAACTGTAAAACAGTTGAAAGACAAGTGTATATAGCTTCTCAAGTTCAGAGAAGAGTGTATAAAGTTGTTTCTACATGTGCTGATGTCCCACAAGTAGAAAAGAAGGCCCATTATGGGAAACGGCTAGAAATCAGTAGTCATTCAGAGCAAATACTAATGAATATCACAGAATAGTGAGAGAACAAGTGTAAAAGACATCAAAATGAATGTGTCTTCTCTAGAAAGGATGTTGTACACTGCAGAAATCCTTGAAATAGAGTTAGTTCACCTGAAACCAGTGTTTGAAACCACCAGAATTCACTGAAAAGTAGTACTCAACTGTAAAACAGTTGAAAGACAAGTGTATATAGCTTCGCAATTCCAGAGAAGAGAGTATAAAGTTGTTTCTACATGTGGTGAAGTCCCACAAATAGAAAAGAAGGCCCATTATAGGAAACAGCTAGAAATTAGTTGTCATTCAGGGCAAATACTAATGAATATCACAGAATAGTGAGAGAACAAGTGTAAAAGACATCAAAATATAAGTCTCTAGTCTAGAAAGGTTGTTGTACACTGCAGAAATCCTTGAAATAGAGTTACTTCACAAGAAAAGAGTGTTTCAACCCACTAGAATTCACTGAAAAGTAGTATTCAACTGTAAAACAGATGAAAGACAAGTGTATATAGCTTCTCAAGTTCAGAGAAGAGTGTATAAATTTGTTTCTACATGTGGTGAAGTCCCACAAGTAGAAAAGAAGGCCCATTATGGGAAACAGCTAGAAATCAGTAGTCATTCAGAGCAAATACTAATGAATATCACAGAATAGTGAGAGAACAAGTGTAAAAGACATCAAAATGAATGTGTCTTCTCTAGAAAGGATGTTGTACACTGCAGAAATCCTTGAAATAGAGTTAGTTCACATGAAACCAGTGTTTCAAACCACCAGAATTCACTGAAAAGTAGTATTTAACTGTAAAACAGTTGAAAGACAAGTTTATATAGCTTTGTAAGTCCAGAGAAGAGTGTATAAAGTTGTTTCTACATGTGGTGAAGTCCCACAAGTAGAAAAGAAGGCCCATTATGGGAAACAGCTAGAAATCAGTAGTCATTCAGAGCAAATACTAATGAATATCACAGAATAGTGAGAGAACAAGTGTAAAAGACATCAAAATGTAAGTCTCTGGTCTAGAAAGGATGTTGTTCACTGCACAAATCCTTGAAATAGAGTTAGTTCACATGAAACCAGTGTTTGAAACGACCAGAATTCACTGAAAAGTAGTATTCAACTGTAAAACAGTTGAAAGACAAGTGTATATAGCTTCTCAAGTTTAGAGAAGAGTGTATAAAGTTGTTTCTACATGTGGTGAAGTCCCACAAGTAGAAAAGACGGCCCATTATAGGAAACAGCTAGAAATCAGTAGTCATTCACAGCAAATAGTAATGACTATCACAGAATAGTGAGAGAACAAGTGTAAAAGACATCAAATGTAAGTCTTTAGTCTAGAAAGGATGTTGTACACTGAACAAATCCTTGAAATAGAGTTAGTTCACATAAAACCAGTGTTTGAAACGACCAGAATTCACTGAAAAGTAGTATTCAACTGTAAAACAGTTGAAAGACAAGTGTATATAGCTTCTCAAGTTCAGAGAAGAGTGTATAAAGTTGTTTCTACATGTGGTGATGTCCCACAAGTAGAAAAGAAGGCCCATTATGGGAAACGGCTAGAAATCAGTAGTCATTCAGAGCAAATACTAATGAATATCACCGAATAGTGAGAGAACAAGTGTAAAAGACATCAAAATGTAAGTCTCTGGTCTAGAAAGGATGTTGTACAGTGCACAAATCCTTGAAATAGAGTTAGTTCACATGAAACCAGTGTTTGAAACGACCAGAATTCACTGAAAAGTAGTATTCAACTGTAAAACATTTGAAAGACAAGTGTATATAGCTTCTCAAGTTTAGAGAAGAGTGTATAAAGTTGTTTCTACATGTGGTGAAGTCCCACAAGTAGAAAAGACGGCCCATTATAGGAAACAGGTAGAAATCAGTAGTCATTCACAGCAAATAGTAATGACTATCACAGAATAGTGAGAGAACAAGTGTAAAAGACATCAAAATGAAAGTGTCTTGTCTAGAAAGGATGATGTACACTGCAGAAATCCTTGAAAAAGAGTTAGTTCACATGAAACCAGTGTTTCAAACCACAAGAATTCACTGAAAAGTAGTACTCAACTGTAAAACAGTTGAAAGACAAGTTTATATAGCTTCGCAATTCCAGAGAAGAGAGTATAAAGTTGTTTCTACATGTGGTGAAGTCCCACAAGTAGAAAAGAAGGCCCATTACAGGAAACAGCTAGAAATCAGTAGTCATTCAGGGCAAATACTAATGAATATCACAGAATAGTGAGAGAACAAGTGTAAAAGACATCAAAATGTAAGTCTCTAGTCTAGAAAGGATGTTGTACACTGCAGAAATCCTTGAAATAGAGTTACTTCACAAGAAAACAGTGTTTCAACCCACTAGAATTCACTGAAAAGTAGTATTCAACTGTAAAACTGTTGAAAGACAAGTGTATATAGCTTCTCAAGTTCAGAGAAGAGTGTATAAAGTTGTTTCTACATGTGGTGAAGTCCCACAAGTAGAAAAGAAGGCCCATTATAGGAAACGGCTAGAAATCAGTAGTCATTCAGAGCAAATACTAATGAATATCACAGAATAGTGAGAGAACAAGTGTAAAAGACATCAAATGTAAGTCTTTAGTCTAGAAAGGATGTTGTACACTGCACAAATCCTTGAAATAGAGTTAGTTCACATGAATCCAGTGTTTGAAACGACCAGAATTCACTGAAAAGTAGTATTCAACTGTAAAACAGTTGAAAGACAAGTGTATATAGCTTCTCAAGTTCAGAGAAGAGTGTATAAAGTTGTTTCTACATGTGGTGATGTCCCACAAGTAGAAAAGAAGGCCCATTATGGGAAACGGCTAGAAATCAGTAGTCATTCAGAGCAAATACTAATGAATATCACAGAATAGTGAGAGAACAAGTGTAAAAGACATCAAAATGAATGTGTCTTCTCTAGAAAGGATGTTGTACACTGCAGAAATCCTTGAAATAGAGTTAGTTCACATGAAACCAGTGTTTGAAACCACCAGAATTCACTGAAAAGTAGTACTCAACTGTAAAACAGTTGAAAGACAAGTTTATATAGCTTCGCAATTCCAGAGAAGAGAGTATAAAGTTGTTTCTACATGTGGTGAAGTCCCACAAAAAGAAAAGAAGGCCCATTATAGGAAACAGCTAGAAATCAGTAGTCATTCAGGGCAAATACTAATGAATATCACAGAATAGTGAGAGAACAAGTGTAAAAGACATCAAAATGTAAGTCTCTAGTCTAGAAAGGATGTTGTACACTGCAGAAATCCTTGAAATAGAGTTACTTCACAAGAAAACAGTGTTTCAACCCACTAGAATTCACTGAAAAGTAGTATTCAACTGTAAAACTGTTGAAAGACAAGTGTATATAGCTTCTCAAGTTCAGAGAAGAGTGTATAAAGTTGTTTATACATGTGGTGAAGTCCCACAAGTAGAAAAGAAGGCCCATTATGGGAAACGGCTAGAAATCAGTAGTCATTCAGAGCAAATACTAATGAATATCACAGAATAGTGAGAGAACAAGTGTAAAAGACATCAAAATGTAAGTTTCTAGTCTAGAAAGGATGCTATACACTATAGAAATGCTTGAAATAGAGTTACTTCACAAGAAAACAGTGTTTCAACCCACTAGAATTCACTGAAAAGTAGTATTCAACTGTAAAACAGTTGAAAGACAAGTGTATATAGCTTCTAAAGTTCAGAGAAGAGTGTATAAAGTTGTTTCTACATGTGGTGAAGTCCCACAAGTAGAAAAGAAGGCCCATTATAGGAAACAGCAAGAAATCATAGTCATTCAGGGCAAATACAAATGAATATCACAGAATAGTGAGAGAACAAGTGTAAAAGACATCAAATGTAAGTCTTTAGTCTAGAAAGGATGTTGTACACTGAACAAATCCTTGAAATAGAGTTAGTTCACATAAAACCAGGGTTTGAAACGACCAGAATTCACTGAAAAGTAGTATTCAACTGTAAAACAGTTGAAAGACAAGTGTATATAGCTTCTCAAGTTCAGAGAAGAGTGTATAAAGTTGTTTCTACATGTGGTGATGTCCCACAAGTAGAAAAGAAGGCCCATTATGGGAAACGGCTAGAAATCAGTAGTCATTCAGAGCAAATACTAATGAATATCACCGAATAGTGAGAGAACAAGTGTAAAAGACATCAAAATGTAAGTCTCTGGTCTAGAAAGGATGTTGTTCACTGCACAAATCCTTGAAATAGAGTTAGTTCACATGAAACCAGTGTTTGAAACGACCAGAATTCACTGAAAAGTAGTATTCAACTGTAAAACAGTTGAAAGACAAGTGTATATAGCTTCTCAAGTTTAGAGAAGAGTGTATAAAGTTGTTTCTACATGTGGTGAAGTCCCACAAGTAGAAAAGACGGCCCATTATAGGAAACAGCTAGAAATCAGTAGTCATTCACAGCAAATAGTAATGACTATCACAGAATAGTGAGAGAACAAGTGTAAAAGACATCAAATGTAAGTCTTTAGTCTAGAAAGGATGTTGTACACTGAACAAATCCTTGAAATAGAGTTAGTTCACATAAAACCAGTGTTTGAAACGACCAGAATTCACTGAAAAGTAGTATTCAACTGTAAAACAGTTGAAAGACAAGTGTATATAGCTTCTCAAGTTCAGAGAAGAGTGTATAAAGTTGTTTCTACATGTGGTGATGTCCCACAAGTAGAAAAGAAGGCCCATTATGGGAAACGGCTAGAAATCAGTAGTCATTCAGAGCAAATACTAATGAATATCACAGAATAGTGAGAGAACAAGTGTAAAAGACATCAAATGTAAGTCTTTAGTCTAGAAAGGATGTTGTACACTGCACAAATCCTTGAAATAGAGTTAGTTCACATGAATCCAGTGTTTGAAACGACCAGAATTCACTGAAAAGTAGTATTCAACTGTAAAACAGTTGAAAGACAAGTGTATATAGCTTCTCAAGTTCAGAGAAGAGTGTATAAAGTTGTTTCTACATGTGCTGATGTCCCACAAGTAGAAAAGAAGGCCCATTATGGGAAACGGCTAGAAATCAGTAGTCATTCAGAGCAAATACTAATGAATATCACAGAATAGTGAGAGAACAAGTGTAAAAGACATCAAAATGAATGTGTCTTCTCTAGAAAGGATGTTGTACACTGCAGAAATCCTTGAAATAGAGTTAGTTCACCTGAAACCAGTGTTTGAAACCACCAGAATTCACTGAAAAGTAGTACTCAACTGTAAAACAGTTGAAAGACAAGTGTATATAGCTTCGCAATTCCAGAGAAGAGAGTATAAAGTTGTTTCTACATGTGGTGAAGTCCCACAAATAGAAAAGAAGGCCCATTATAGGAAACAGCTAGAAATTAGTTGTCATTCAGGGCAAATACTAATGAATATCACAGAATAGTGAGAGAACAAGTGTAAAAGACATCAAAATATAAGTCTCTAGTCTAGAAAGGTTGTTGTACACTGCAGAAATCCTTGAAATAGAGTTACTTCACAAGAAAAGAGTGTTTCAACCCACTAGAATTCACTGAAAAGTAGTATTCAACTGTAAAACAGATGAAAGACAAGTGTATATAGCTTCTCAAGTTCAGAGAAGAGTGTATAAATTTGTTTCTACATGTGGTGAAGTCCCACAAGTAGAAAAGAAGGCCCATTATGGGAAACAGCTAGAAATCAGTAGTCATTCAGAGCAAATACTAATGAATATCACAGAATAGTGAGAGAACAAGTGTAAAAGACATCAAAATGAATGTGTCTTCTCTAGAAAGGATGTTGTACACTGCAGAAATCCTTGAAATAGAGTTAGTTCACATGAAACCAGTGTTTCAAACCACCAGAATTCACTGAAAAGTAGTATTTAACTGTAAAACAGTTGAAAGACAAGTTTATATAGCTTTGTAAGTCCAGAGAAGAGTGTATAAAGTTGTTTCTACATGTGGTGAAGTCCCACAAGTAGAAAAGAAGGCCCATTATGGGAAACAGCTAGAAATCAGTAGTCATTCAGAGCAAATACTAATGAATATCACAGAATAGTGAGAGAACAAGTGTAAAAGATATCAAAATGTAAGTTTCTAGTCTAGAAAGGATGCTGTACACTACAGAAATCCTTGAACTAGAGTTACTTCACAAGAAAACAGTGTTTCAACCCACTAGAATTCACTGAAAAGTAGTATTCAACTGTAAAACAGTTGAAAGACAAGTGTATATAGTTTCTCAAGTTCAGAGAAGGGTGCATAAAGTTGTTTCTACATGTGGTGAAGTCCCACAAGTAGAAAAGAAGGCCCATTATGGGAAACAGCTAGAAATCAGTAGTCATTCAGAGCAAATACTAATGAATATCACAGAATAGTGAGAGAACATGTGTAAAAGACATCAAAATGTACGTTTCTAGTCTAGAAAGGATGCTATACACTACAGAAATCCTTGAAATAGAGTTACTTCACAAGAAAACAGTGTTTCAACCCACTAGAATTCACTGAAAAGTAGTATTCAACTGTAAAACAGTTGAAAGACAAGTGTATATAGCTTCTCAAGTTCAGAGAAGAGTGTATAAAGTTGTTTCTACATGTGGTGAAGTCCCACAAGTAGAAAAGAAGGCCCATTATAGGAAACAGCTAGAAATCAGGAGTCATTCAGAGCAAATACTCATGAATATCACCGAATAGTGACAGAACAAGTGTAAAAGACATCAAAATGTAAGTCTCTAGTCTAGAAAGGATGTTGTACACTGCACAAATCCTTGAAATAGAGTTAGTTCACATGAAACCAGTGTTTGAAACGACCAGAATTCACTGAAAAGTAGTATTCAACTGTAAAACATTTGAAAGACAAGTGTATATAGCTTCTCAAGTTCAGAGGAGAGTGTATAAAGTTGTTTCTACATGTGGTGAAGTCCCCCAAGTAGAAAAGACGGCCCATTATAGGAAACAGCTAGAAATCAGTAGTCATTCATAGCAAATACTAATGACTATCACAGAATAGTGAGAGAACAAGTGTAAAAGACATCAAAATGAAAGTGTCTTGTCTAGAAAGGATGATGTACACTGCAGAAATCCTTGAAAAAGAGTTAGTTCACATGAAACCAGTGTTTCAAACCACCAGAATTCACTGAAAAGTAGTACTCAACTGTAAAACAGTTGAAAGACAAGTTTATATAGCTTCGCAATTCCAGAGAAGAGAGTATAAAGTTGTTTCTACATGTGGTGAAGTCCCACAAGTAGAAAAGTAGGCCCATTATAGGAAACAGCTAGAAATCAGTAGTCATTCAGGGCAAATACTAATGAATATCATAGAATAGTGAGAGAACAAGTGTAAAAGACATCAAAATGTAAGTCTCTAGTCTAGAAAGGATGTTGTACACTGCAGAAATCCTTGAAATAGAGTTACTTCACAAGAAAACAGTGTTTCAACCCACTAGAATTCACTGAAAAGTAGTATTCAACTGTAAAACTGTTGAAAGACAAGTGTATATAGCTTCTCAAGTTCAGAGAAGAGTGTATAAAGTTGTTTCTACATGTGGTGAAGTCCCACAAGTAGAAAAGAAGGCCCATTATGGGAAACAGCTAGAAATCAGTAGTCATTCAGAGCAAATACTAATGAATATCACAGAATAGTGAGAGAACAAGTGTAAAAGACATCAAAATGTAAGTCTCTAGTCTAGAAAGGTTGTTGTACACTGCAGAAATCCTTGAAATAGAGTTACTTCACAAGAAAACAGTGTTTCAACCCACTAGAATTCACTGAAAAGAAGTATTCAACTGTAAAACAGATGAAAGACAAGTGTATATAGCTTCTCAAGTTCAGAGAAGAGTGTATAAATTTGTTTCTACATGTGGTGAAGTCCCACAAGTAGAAAAGAAGGCCCATTATGGGAAACAGCTAGAAATCAGTAGTCATTCAGCGCAAATACTAATGAATATCACAGAATAGTGAGAGAACAAGTTTAAAAGACATCAAAATGTAAGTCTCTAGTCTAGAAAGGATGTTGTACACTGCACAAATCCTTGAAATAGAGTTAGTTCACATGAAACCAGTGTTTGAAACGACCAGAATTCACTGAAAAGTAGTATTCAACTGTAAAACAGTTGAAAGACAAGTGTATATAGCTTCTCAAGTTCAGAGAAGAGTGTATAAAGTTGTTTCTACATGTGGTGATGTCCCACAAGTAGAAAAGAAGGGCCATTTTGGGAAACGGCTAGAAATCAGTAGTCATTCAGAGCAAATACTAATGAATATCACAGAATAGTGAGAGAACCAGTGTAAAAGACATCAAAATGTAAGTCTCTAGTCTAGAAAGGATGTTGTACACTGCAGAAATCCTTGAAATAGAGTTAGTTCACATGAAACCAGTGTTTGAAACCACCAGAATTCACTGAGGAGTAGTATTCAACTGTAAAACAGTTGAAAGACTAGTGTATATAGTTTCTCAAGTTCAGAGAAGAGCGTATAAAGTTGTTTCTACATGTATTGAAGTCCCACAAGTAGAAAAGACGGCCCATTATAGGAAACAGCTAGAAATCAGTAGTCATTCATAGCAAATACTAATGACTATCACAGAATAGTGAGAGAACAAGTGTAAAAGACATCAAAATGAAAGTGTCTTGTCTAGAAAGGATGATGTACACTGCAGAAATCCTTGAAATAGAGTTAGTTCACCTGAAACCAGTGTTTGAAACCACCAGAATTCACTGAAAAGTAGTACTCAACTGTAAAACAGTTGAAAGACAAGTGTATATAGCTTCGCAATTCCAGAGAAGAGAGTATAAAGTTGTTTCTACATGTGGTGAAGTCCCACAAATAGAAAAGAAGGCCCATTATAGGAAACAGCTAGAAATTAGTTGTCATTCAGGGCAAATACTAATGAATATCACAGAATAGTGAGAGAACAAGTGTAAAAGACATCAAAATGTAAGTCTCTAGTCTAGAAAGGTTGTTGTACACTGCAGAAATCCTTGAAATAGAGTTACTTCACAAGAAAAGAGTGTTTCAACCCACTAGAATTCACTGAAAAGTAGTATTCAACTGTAAAACAGATGAAAGACAAGTGTATATAGCTTCTCAAGTTCAGAGAAGAGTGTATAAATTTGTTTCTACATGTGGTGAAGTCCCACAAGTAGAAAAGAAGGCCCATTATGGGAAACAGCTAGAAATCAGTAGTCATTCAGAGCAAATACTAATGAATATCACAGAATAGTGAGAGAACAAGTGTAAAAGACATCAAAATGAATGTGTCTTCTCTAGAAAGGATGTTGTACACTGCAGAAATCCTTGAAATAGAGTTAGTTCACATGAAACCAGTGTTTCAAACCACCAGAATTCACTGAAAAGTAGTATTTAACTGTAAAACAGTTGAAAGACAAGTTTATATAGCTTTGTAAGTCCAGAGAAGAGTGTATAAAGTTGTTTCTACATGTGGTGAAGTCCCACAAGTAGAAAAGAAGGCCCATTATGGGAAACAGCTAGAAATCAGTAGTCATTCAGAGCAAATACTAATGAATATCACAGAATAGTGAGAGAACAAGTGTAAAAGATATCAAAATGTAAGTTTCTAGTCTTGAAAGGATGCTGTACACTACAGAAATCCTTGAAATAGAGTTACTTCACAAGAAAACAGTGTTTCAACCCACTAGAATTCACTGAAAAGTAGTATTCAACTGTAAAACAGTTGAAAGACAAGTGTATATAGTTTCTCAAGTTCAGAGAAGGGTGCATAAAGTTGTTTCTACATGTGGTGAAGTCCCACAAGTAGAAAAGAAGGCCCATTATGGGAAACAGCTAGAAATCAGTAGTCATTCAGAGCAAATACTAATGAATATCACAGAATAGTGAGAGAACATGTGTAAAAGACATCAAAATGTACGTTTCTAGTCTAGAAAGGATGCTATACACTACAGAAATCCTTGAAATAGAGTTACTTCACAAGAAAACAGTGTTTCAACCCACTAGAATTCACTGAAAAGTAGTATTCAACTGTAAAACAGTTGAAAGACAAGTGTATATAGCTTCTCAAGTTCAGAGAAGAGTGTATAAAGTTGTTTCTACATGTGGTGAAGTCCCACAAGTAGAAAAGAAGGCCCATTATAGGAAACAGCTAGAAATCAGGAGTCATTCAGAGCAAATACTCATGAATATCACCGAATAGTGACAGAACAAGTGTAAAAGACATCAAAATGTAAGTCTCTAGTCTAGAAAGGATGTTGTACACTGCACAAATCCTTGAAATAGAGTTAGTTCACATGAAACCAGTGTTTGAAACGACCAGAATTCACTGAAAAGTAGTATTCAACTGTAAAACATTTGAAAGACAAGTGTATATAGCTTCTCAAGTTCAGAGGAGAGTGTATAAAGTTGTTTCTACATGTGGTGAAGTCCCCCAAGTAGAAAAGACGGCCCATTATAGGAAACAGCTAGAAATCAGTAGTCATTCATAGCAAATACTAATGACTATCACAGAATAGTGAGAGAACAAGTGTAAAAGACATCAAAATGAAAGTGTCTTGTCTAGAAAGGATGATGTACACTGCAGAAATCCTTGAAAAAGAGTTAGTTCACATGAAACCAGTGTTTCAAACCACCAGAATTCACTGAAAAGTAGTACTCAACTGTAAAACAGTTGAAAGACAAGTTTATATAGCTTCGCAATTCCAGAGAAGAGAGTATAAAGTTGTTTCTACATGTGGTGAAGTCCCACAAGTAGAAAAGTAGGCCCATTATAGGAAACAGCTAGAAATCAGTAGTCATTCAGGGCAAATACTAATGAATATCATAGAATAGTGAGAGAACAAGTGTAAAAGACATCAAAATGTAAGTCTCTAGTCTAGAAAGGATGTTGTACACTGCAGAAATCCTTGAAATAGAGTTACTTCACAAGAAAACAGTGTTTCAACCCACTAGAATTCACTGAAAAGTAGTATTCAACTGTAAAACTGTTGAAAGACAAGTGTATATAGCTTCTCAAGTTCAGAGAAGAGTGTATAAAGTTGTTTCTACATGTGGTGAAGTCCCACAAGTAGAAAAGAAGGCCCATTATGGGAAACAGCTAGAAATCAGTAGTCATTCAGAGCAAATACTAATGAATATCACAGAATAGTGAGAGAACAAGTGTAAAAGACATCAAAATGTAAGTCTCTAGTCTAGAAAGGTTGTTGTACACTGCAGAAATCCTTGAAATAGAGTTACTTCACAAGAAAACAGTGTTTCAACCCACTAGAATTCACTGAAAAGAAGTATTCAACTGTAAAACAGATGAAAGACAAGTGTATATAGCTTCTCAAGTTCAGAGAAGATTGTATAAATTTGTTTCTACATGTGGTGAAGTCCCACAAGTAGAAAAGAAGGCCCATTATGGGAAACAGCTAGAAATCAGTAGTCATTCAGCGCAAATACTAATGAGTATCACAGAATAGTGAGAGAACAAGTTTAAAAGACATCAAAATGTAAGTCTCTAGTCTAGAAAGGATGTTGTACACTGCACAAATCCTTGAAATAGAGTTAGTTCACATGAAACCAGTGTTTGAAAAGACCAGAATTCACTGAAAAGTAGTATTCAACTGTAAAACAGTTGAAAGACAAGTGTATATAGCTTCTCAAGTTCAGAGAAGAGTGTATAAAGTTGTTTCTACATGTGGTGATGTCCCACAAGTAGAAAAGAAGGGCCATTTTGGGAAACGGCTAGAAATCAGTAGTCATTCAGAGCAAATACTAATGAATATCACAGAATAGTGAGAGAACCAGTGTAAAAGACATCAAAATGTAAGTCTCTAGTCTAGAAAGGATGTTGTACACTGCAGAAATCCTTGAAATAGAGTTAGTTCACATGAAACCAGTGTTTGAAACCACCAGAATTCACTGAGGAGTAGTATTCAACTGTAAAACAGTTGAAAGACTAGTGTATATAGTTTCTCAAGTTCAGAGAAGAGCGTATAAAGTTGTTTCTACATGTATTGAAGTCCCACAAGTAGAAAAGACGGCCCATTATAGGAAACAGCTAGAAATCAGTAGTCATTCATAGCAAATACTAATGACTATCACAGAATAGTGAGAGAACAAGTGTAAAAGACATCAAAATGAAAGTGTCTTGTCTAGAAAGGATGATGTACACTGCAGAAATCCTTGAAAAAGAGTTAGTTCACATGAAACCAGTGTTTCAAACCACCAGAATTCACTGAAAAGTAGTATTTATGTGTAAAACAGTTGAAAGACAAGTTTATATAGCTTCGCAATTCCAGAGAAGAGAGTATAAAGTTGTTTCTACATGTAGTGAAGTCCCACAAGTAGAAAAGAAGGCCCATTATAGGAAACAGCTAGAAATCAGTAGTCATTCAGGGCAAATACTAATGAATATCACAGAATAGTGAGAGAACAAGTGTAAAAGACATCAAAATGTAAGTCCCTAGTCTAGAAAGGTTGTTGTACACTGCAGAAATCCTTGAAATAGAGTTACTTCACAAGAAAACAGTGTTTCAACCCACTAGAATTCACTGAAAAGTAGTATTCAACTGTAAAACAGTTGAAAGACAAGTGTATATAGTTTCTCAAGTTCAGAGAAGGGTGTATAAAGTTGTTTCTACATGTGGTGAAGTCCCACAAGTAGAAAAGAAGGCCCATTATGATAAACAGCTAGAAATCAGTAGTCATTCAGAGCAAATACTAATGAATATCACAGAATAGTGAGAGAACATGTGTAAAAGACATCAAAATGTACGTTTCTAGTCTAGAAAGGATGCTATACACTACAGAAATCCTTGAAATAGAGTTACTTCACAAGAAAACAGTGTTTCAACCCACTAGAATTCACTGAAAAGTAGTATTCAACTGTAAAACAGTTGAAAGACAAGTGTATATAGCTTCTCAAGTTCAGAGAAGAGTGTATAAAGTTGTTTCTACATGTGGTGAAGTCCCACAAGTAGAAAAGAAGTCCCATTATAGGAAACAGCTAGAAATCAGTAGTCATTCAGAGCAAATACTAATGAATATCACCGAATATTGAGAGAACAAGTGTAAAAGACATCAAAATGTAAGTCTCTAGTCTAGAAAGGATGTTGTACACTGCACAAATCCTTGAAATAGAGTTAGTTCACATGAAACCAGTGTTTGAAACGACCAGAATTCACTGAAAAGTAGTATTCAACTGTAAAACATTTGAAAGACAAGTGTATATAGCTTCTCAAGTTCAGAGAAGAGTGTATAAAGTTGTTTCTAAATGTGGTGAAGTCCCACAAGTAGAAAAGACGGCCCATTATAGGAAACAGCTAGAAATCAGTAGTCATTCATAGCAAATACTAATGACTATCACAGAATAGTGAGAGAACAAGTGTAAAAGACATCAAAATGAAAGTGGCTTGTCTAGAAAGGATGATGTACACTGCAGAAATCCTTGAAAAAGAGTTAGTTCACATGAAACCAGTGTTTCAAACCACCAGAATTCACTGAAAAGTAGTACTCAACTGTAAAACAGTTGAAAGACAAGTTTATATAGCTTCGCAATTCCAGAGAAGAGAGTATAAAGTTGTTTCTACATGTGGTGAAGTCCCACAAGTAGAAAAGAAGGCCCATTATAGGAAACAGCTAGAAATCAGTAGTCATTCAGGGCAAATACTAATGAATATCACAGAATAGTGAGAGAACAAGTGTAAAAGACATCAAAATGTAAGTCTCTAGTCTAGAAAGGATGTTGTACACTGCAGAAATCCTTGAAATAGAGTTACTTCACAAGAAAACAGTGTTTCAACCCACTAGAATTCACTGAAAAGTAGTATTCAACTGTAAAACTGTTGAAAGACAAGTGTATATAGCTTCTCAAGTTCAGAGAAGAGTGTATAAAGTTGTTTCTACATGTGGTGAAGTCCCACAAGTAGAAACGAAGGCCCATTATGGGAAACAGCTAGAAATCAGTAGTCATTCAGAGCAAATACTAATGAATATCAGAGAATAATGAGAGAACAAGTGTAAAAGACATCAAAATGTAAGTCTCTAGTCTAGAAAGGTTGTTGTACACTGCAGAAATCCTTGAAATAGAGTTACTTCACAAGAAAACAGTGTTTCAACCCACTAGAATTCACTGAAAAGTAGTATTCAACTGTAAAACAGATGAAAGACAAGTGTATATAGCTTCTCAAGTTCAGAGAAGAGTGTATAAATTTGTTTCTACATGTGGTGAAGTCCCACAAGTAGAAAATAGAAGGCCCATTATGGGAAACAGCTGGAAATCAGTAGTCATTCAGCGCAAATACTAATGAATATCACAGAATAGTGAGAGAACAAGTTTAAAAGACATCAAAATGTAAGTCTCTAGTCTAGAAAGGATGTTGTACACTGCACAAATCCTTGAAATAGAGTTAGTTCACATGAAACCAGTGTTTGAAACGACCAGAATTCACTGAAAAGTAGTATTCAACTGTAAAACAGTTGAAAGACAAGTGTATATAGCTTCTCAAGTTCAGAGAAGAGTGTATAAAGTTGTTTCTACATGTGGTGATGTCCCACAAGTAGAAAAGAAGGCCCATTATGGGAAACGGCTAGAAATCAGTAGTCATTCAGAGCAAATACTAATGAATATCACAGAATAATGAGAGAACAAGTGTAAAAGACATCAAAATGTAAGTCTCTAGTCTAGAAAGGTTGTTGTACACTGCAGAAATCCTTGAAATAGAGTTACTTCACAAGAAAACAGTGTTTCAACCCACTAGAATTCACTGAAAAGTAGTATTCAACTGTAAAACAGATGAAAGACAAGTGTATATAGCTTCTCAATTTCAGAGAAGAGTGTATAAATTTGTTTCTACATGTGGTGAAGTCCCACAAGTAGAAAATAGAAGGCCCATTATGGGAAACAGCTGGAAATCAGTAGTCATTCAGCGCAAATACTAATGAATATCACAGAATAGTGAGAGAACAAGTTTAAAAGACATCAAAATGTAAGTCTCTAGTCTAGAAAGGATGTTGTACACTGCACAAATCCTTGAAATAGAGTTAGTTCACATGAAACCAGTGTTTGAAACGACCAGAATTCACTGAAAAGTAGTATTCAACTGTAAAACAGTTGAAAGACAAGTGTATATAGCTTCTCAAGTTCAGAGAAGAGTGTATAAAGTTGTTTCTACATGTGGTGATGTCCCACAAGTAGAAAAGAAGGCCCATTATGGGAAACGGCTAGAAATCAGTAGTCATTCAGAGCAAATACTAATGAATATCACAGAATAGTGAGAGAACCAGTGTAAAAGACATCAAAATGTAAGTCTCTAGTCTAGAAAGGATGTTGTACACTGCAGAAATCCTTGAAATAGAGTTAGTTCACATGAAACCAGTGTTTGAAACCACCAGAATTCACTGAGGAGTAGTATTCAACTGTAAAACAGTTGAAAGACTAGTGTATATACCTTCTCAAGTACAGAGAAGAGCGTATAAAGTTGTTTCTACATGTGGTGATGTCCCACAAGTAGAAAAGACTGCCCATTATAGGAAACAGCTAGAAATCAGTAGTCATTCATAGCAAATACTAATGACTATCACAGAATAGTGAGAGAACAAGTGTAAAAGACATCAAAATGAAAGTGTCTTGTCTAGAAAGGATGATGTACACTGCAGAAATCCTTTGAAAAGAGTTAGTTCACATGAAACCAGTGTTTCAAACCACCAGAATTCACTGAAAAGTAGTATTTAACTGTAAAACAGTTGAAAGACAAGTTTATATAGCTTCGCAATTCCAGAGAAGAGAGTATAAAGTTGATTCTACATGTGGTGAAGTCCCACAAGTAGAAAAGAAGGACCATTATAGGAAACAGCTAGAAATCAGTAGTCATTCAGGGAAAATACTAATGAATATCACAGAATAGTGAGAGAACAAGTGTAAAAGACATCAAAATGTAAGTCCCTAGTCTAGAAAGGTTGTTGTACACTGCAGAAATCCTTGAAATAGAGTTACTTCACAAGAAAACAGTGTTTCAACCCACTAGAATTCACTGAAAAGTAGTATTCAACTGTAAAACAGTTGAAAGACAAGTGTATATAGCTTCTCAAGTTCAGAGAAGAGTGTATAAAGTTGTTTCTACATGTGGTGAAGTCCCACAAGTAGAAAAGAAGGCCCATTATAGGAAACGGCTAGAAATCATTAGTCATTCAGAGCAAATACTAATGAATATCACAGAATAGTGAGAGAACAAGTGTAAAAGACATCAAAATGTAAGTCTCTAGTCTAGAAAGGATGTTGTACACTGCACAAATCCTTGAAATAGAGTTAGTTCACATGAAACCAGTGTTTGAAACGACCAGAATTCACTGAAAAGTAGTATTCAACTGTAAAACATTTGAAAGACAAGTGTATATAGCTTCTCAAGTTTAGAGGAGAGTGTATAAAGTTGTTTCTACATGTGGTGAAGTCCCACAAGTAGAAAAGACGGCCCATTATAGGAAACAGCTAGAAATCAGTAGTCATTCATAGCAAATACTAATGACTATCACAGAATAGTGAGAGAACAAGTGTAAAAGACATCAAAATGAAAGTGTCTTGTCTAGAAAGGATGATGTACAATGCAGAAATCCTTGAAAAAGAGTTAGTTCACATGAAACCAGTGTTCAAACCACCAGAATTCACTGAAAAGTAGTACTCAACTGTAAAACAGTTGAAAGACAAGTTTATATAGCTTCGCAATTCCAGAGAAGAGAGTATAAAGTTGTTTCTACATGTGGTGAAGTCCCACAAGTAGAAAAGAAGGCCCATTATAGGAAACAGCTAGAAATCAGTAGTCATTCAGGGCAAATACTAATGAATATCACAGAATAGTGAGAGAACAAGTGTAAAAGACATCAAAATGTAAGTCTCTAGTCTAGAAAGGATGTTGTACACTGCAGAAATCCTTGAAATAGAGTTGCTTCACAAGAAAACAGTGTTTCAACCCACTAGAATTCACTGAAAAGTAGTATTCAACTGTAAAACTGTTGAAAGACAAGTGTATATAGCTTCTCAAGTTCAGAGAAGAGTGTATAAATTTGTTTCTACATGTGGTGAAGTCCCACAAGTAGAAAATAGAAGGCCCATTATGGGAAACAGCTGGAAATCGATAGTCATTCAGCGCAAATACTAATGAATATCACAGAATAGTGAGAGAACAAGTTTAAAAGACATCAAAATGTAAGTCTCTAGTCTAGAAAGGATGTTGTACACTGCAGAAATCCTTGAAATAGAGTTAGTTCACATGAAACCAGTGTTTGAAACCACCATAATTCACTGAGGAGTAGTATTCAACTGTAAAACAGTTGAAAGACTAGTGTATATACCTTCTCAAGTACAGAGAAGAGCGTATAAAGTTGTTTCTACATGTGGTGAAGTCCCACAAGTAGAAAAGACGGCCCATTATAGGAAACAGCTAGAAATCAGTAGTCATTCAGGGCAAAAACTAATGAATATCACAGAATAGTGATAGAACAAGTGTAAAAGGCATCAAATGTAAGTCTTTAGTCTAGAAAGGATGTTGTACACTGCAGAAATCCTTGAAATAGAGTTAGTTCACATGAAACCAGTGTTTGAAACCACCAGAATTCACTGAGGAGTAGTATTCAACTGTAAAACAGTTGAAAGACTAGTGTATATACCTTCTCAAGTACAGAGAAGAGCGTATAAAGTTGTTTCTACATGTGGTGATGTCCCACAAGTAGAAAAGACTGCCCATTATAGGAAACAGCTAGAAATCAGTAGTCATTCATAGCAAATACTAATGACTATCACAGAATAGTGAGAGAACAAGTGTAAAAGACATCAAAATGAAAGTGTCTTGTCTAGAAAGGATGATGTACACTGCAGAAATCCTTTGAAAAGAGTTAGTTCACATGAAACCAGTGTTTCAAACCACCAGAATTCACTGAAAAGTAGTATTTAACTGTAAAACAGTTGAAAGACAAGTTTATATAGCTTCGCAATTCCAGAGAAGAGAGTATAAAGTTGATTCTACATGTGGTGAAGTCCCACAAGTAGAAAAGAAGGACCATTATAGGAAACAGCTAGAAATCAGTAGTCATTCAGGGAAAATACTAATGAATATCACAGAATAGTGAGAGAACAAGTGTAAAAGACATCAAAATGTAAGTCCCTAGTCTAGAAAGGTTGTTGTACACTGTAGAAATCCTTGAAATAGAGTTACTTCACAAGAAAACAGTGTTTCAACCCACTAGAATTCACTGAAAAGTAGTATTCAACTGTAAAACAGTTGAAAGACAAGTGTATATAGCTTCTCAAGTTCAGAGAAGAGTGTATAAAGTTGTTTCTACATGTGGTGAAGTCCCACAAGTAGAAAAGAAGGCCCATTATAGGAAACGGCTAGAAATCATTAGTCATTCAGAGCAAATACTAATGAATATCACAGAATAGTGAGAGAACAAGTGTAAAAGACATCAAAATGTAAGTCTCTAGTCTAGAAAGGATGTTGTACACTGCACAAATCCTTGAAATAGAGTTAGTTCACATGAAACCAATGTTTGAAACGACCAGAATTCACTGAAAAGTAGTATTCAACTGTAAAACATTTGAAAGACAAGTGTATATAGCTTCTCAAGTTTAGAGGAGAGTGTATAAAGTTGTTTCTACATGTGGTGAAGTCCCACAAGTAGAAAAGACGGCCCATTATAGGAAACAGCTAGAAATCAGTAGTCATTCATAGCAAATACTAAAGACTATCACAGAATAGTGAGAGAACAAGTGTAAAAGACATCAAAATGAAAGTGTCTTGTCTAGAAAGGATGATGTACAATGCAGAAATCCTTGAAAAAGAGTTAGTTCACATGAAACCAGTGTTTCAAACCACCAGAATTCACTGAAAAGTAGTACTCAACTGTAAAACAGTTGAAAGACAAGTTTATATAGCTTCGCAATTCCAGAGAAGAGAGTATAAAGTTGTTTCTACATGTGGTGAAGTCCCACAAGTAGAAAAGAAGGCCCATTATAGGAAACAGCTAGAAATCAGTAGTCATTCAGGGCAAATACTAATGAATATCACAGAATAGTGAGAGAACAAGTGTAAAAGACATCAAAATGTAAGTCTCTAGTCTAGAAAGGATGTTGTACACTGCAGAAATCCTTGAAATAGAGTTGCTTCACAAGAAAACAGTGTTTCAACCCACTAGAATTCACTGAAAAGTAGTATTCAACTGTAAAACTGTTGAAAGACAAGTGTATATAGCTTCTCAAGTTCAGAGAAGAGTGTATAAATTTGTTTCTACATGTGGTGAAGTCCCACAAGTAGAAAATAGAAGGCCCATTATGGGAAACAGCTGGAAATCGGTAGTCATTCAGCGCAAATACTAATGAATATCACAGAATAGTGAGAGAACAAGTTTAAAAGACATCAAAATGTAAGTCTCTAGTCTAGAAAGGATGTTGTACACTGCAGAAATCCTTGAAATAGAGTTAGTTCACATGAAACCAGTGTTTGAAACCACCATAATTCACTGAGGAGTAGTATTCAACTGTAAAACAGTTGAAAGACTAGTGTATATACCTTCTCAAGTACAGAGAAGAGCGTATAAAGTTGTTTCTACATGTGGTGAAGTCCCACAAGTAGAAAAGACGGCCCATTATAGGAAACAGCTAGAAATCAGTAGTCATTCAGGGCAAAAACTAATGAATATCACAGAATAGTGATAGAACAAGTGTAAAAGGCATCAAATGTAAGTCTTTAGTCTAGAAAGGATGTTGTACACTGCACAAATCCTTGAAATAGAGTTAGTTCACATGAAACCAGTGATTGAAACGACCAGAATTCACTGAAAAGTAGTATTCAACTGTAAAACAGTTGAAAGACACGTGTATAAGCTTCTCAAGTTCAGAGAAGAGTGTGGAAAGTTGTTTCTACATGTGGTGAAGTTCCACAAGTAGAAAAGAAGGCCCATTATGGAAAACAGATAGAAATCAGTAGTCATTCAGAGCAAATACTAATGAATATCACAGAATAGTGAGAGAACAACAGTAAAAGATATCAAAATGTAAGTCTCTAGTCTAGAAAGGTTGTTGTACACTGCACAAATCCTTGAAATAGAGTTAGTTCACATGAAACCAGTGTTTGAAACGACGAGAATTCACTGAAAAGTAGTATTCAACTGTAAAACAGTTGAAAGACAAGTGTATATAGCTTCTCAAGTTCAGAGAAGAGTGTATAAAGTTGTTTCTACATGTGGTGAAGTCCCACAAGTAGAAAAGAAGGCCCATTATAGGAAAAGGCTAGAAATCAGTAGTCATTCAGAGCAAATACTAATGAATATCACAGAATAGTGAGAGAACAAGTGTAAAGACATCAAACTGAAAGTGTCTAGTCTAGAAAGGATGTTGTACACTGCAGAAATACTTGAAATAGTGTTAGTTCACATGAATCCAGTGTTTCAAACCACCAGAATTCACTGAAAAGTAGTATTCAACTGTAAAACAGTTGAAAAACAAGTTTATATAGCTTCGCAAGTCCAGAGAAGAGTGTATAAATTTCTACTACATGTGGTGAAGTCCGACAAGTAGAAAAGAAGGCCCATTATGGGAAACAGCTAGAAATCAGTAGTATTTCAGAGAAAATACTAATGAATATCACAGAATAGTGAGAGAACAAGTGTAAAAGACATCAAAATGTAAGTCTCTAGTCTAGAAAGGATGTTGTACACTGCAGAAATCCTTGAAATAGAGTTAGTTCACATGAAACCAGTGTTTCAAACCAACAGAATTCACTGAAAAGTAGTATTCAACTGTAAAAGAGTTGAAAGACAAGTTTATATAGCTTCACAAGTCCAGAGAAGAGTATATAACGTTGTTTCTATATGTGGTGAAGTCCCACAAGTAGAAAAAAATGCCCATTATAGGAAACAGCTAGAAATCAGTAGTCATTCAGAGCAAATACTAATGAATATCACAGAATAGTGAGAGAACATGTGTAAAAGACTTCAAAATGTAAGTTTCTACTCTAGAAAGGATGCTATACACTACAGAAATCCTTGAAATAGAGTTACTTCACAAGAAAACAGTGTTTTAACCCACTAGAATTCACTGAAAAGTAGTATTCAACTGTAAAACAGTTGAAAGACAAGTGTATATAGCTTCCCAAGTTCAGAGAAGAGTGTATAAAGTTGTTTCTACATGTGGTGAAGTCCCACAAGTAGAAAAGAAGGCCCATTATAGGAAACAGCTAGAAATCAGTAGTCATTCAGAGCAAATACTAATGAATATCACAGAATAGTGAGAGAACATGTGTAAAAGACATCAAAATGTAAGTCTCTAGTCTAGAAAGGAGGCTGTAAACTGCACAAATCCTTGAAATAGAGTTACTTCACATGAAATCAGTATTTCAAACCACCAGAATTCACTGAAAAGTAGTATTTAACTGTAAAACAGTTGAAAGATAAGTGTATATAGCTTCTCAAGTTCAGAGAAGAGTGTATAAAGTTGTTTCTACATGTGGTGAAGTCCTACAAGTAGAGCAGAAGGCCCATTTCAGGAAACAGCTAGAAATCAGTACTCATTCAGAGCAAATACTAATGAATATCACAGAATAGTGAGAGAACTAGTGTAAAAGACACCAAAATGTAAGTCTCTAGTCTAGAAAGGATGTTGTACACTGCAGAAATCCTTGAAATAGAGTTAGTTCACATGAAACCAGTGTTTAAAACCACCGGAATTCACTGAAAAGTAGTATTCAACTGTAAAATAGTTGAAGGACAAGTGTATATAGCTTCTCAAGTTCAGAGAAACGTGTATAAAGTTGTTTCTACATGTGTTGAAGTCCCACAAGTAGAAAAGAAGGCCCATTATAGGAAACAGCTAGAAATCAGTAGTCATTCAGAGAAAATACTAATGAATATCACAGAATAGTGAGAGAACAAGTGTAAAAGACATCAAAATGAAAGTGTCTTGTCTAGAAAGGATGATGTACACTGCAGAAATCCTTGAAAAAGCGTTAGTTCACATGAAACCAGTGTTTCAAACCACCAGAATTCACTGAAAAGTAGTATTTAACTGTAAAACAGTTGAAAGACAAGTTTATATAGCTTCGTAAGTCCAGAGAAGAGTGTATAAAGTTGTTTCTTCATGTGGTGAAGTCCCACAAGTAGAAAAGAAGGCCCATTATGGGAAACAGCTAGAAATCAGTAGTCATTCAGAGCAAATACAAATGAATATCACAGAATAGTGAGAGAACAAGTGTAAAAGACATCAAAATGTAAGTGTCTACTCTAGAAAGGATGTCTTACACTGCAGAAATCCTTGAAATAGAGTTAGTTTACATGAAACCAGTGTTTGAAACCACCAGAATTCTCTGAAAAGTAGTACTCAACTGTAAAACAGTTGAAAGACAAGTTTATATAGCTTCGCAATTCCAGAGAAGAGAGTATAAAGTTGTTTCTACATGTGGTGAAGTCCCACAAGTAGAAAAGAAGGCCCATTATAGGAAACAGCTAGAAATCAGTAGTCATTCAGGGTAAATACTAATGAATATCACAGAATAGTGATAGAACAAGTGTAAAAGGCATCAAATGTAAGTCTTTAGTCTAGAAAGGATGCTGTACACTGCACAAATCCTTGAAATAGAGGTAGTTCACATGAAACCAGTGTTTGAAACCACCAGAATTTACTGAAAAGTAGTATTCAACTGTAAAACAGTTGAAAGACAAGTGTATATAGCTTCTCAAGTTCAGAGTAGAGTGTGTAAAGTTGTTTCTACATGTGGTGAAGTCCCACAAGTAGAAAAGAAGGCCCATTATGGGAAACAGCTAGAAATCAGTAGTCATTCAGAGCAAATACTAATGAATATCACAGAATAGTGAGAGAACAAGTGTAAAAGACATGAAAATGTAAGTTTCTTGTCTAGAAAGGATGCTATACACTACAGAAATCCTTGAAATAGAGTTACTTCACAAGAAAACAGTGTTTCAACCCACTAGAATTCACTGAAAAGTAGTATTCAACTGTAAAACTGTTGAAAGACAAGTGTATATAGCTTCTCAAGTTCAGAGAAGAGTGTATAAAGTTGTTTCTACATGTGGTGAAGTCCAACTAGTAGAAAAGAAGGCCCATTATGGGAAACAGCTAGAAATCAGTAGTCATTCAGAGCAAATACTAATGACTATCACCGAATAGTGAGAGAACAAGTGTAAAAGACATCAAAATGTAAGTCTCTAGTCTAGAAAGGATGTTGTACACTGCACAAATCCTTGAAATAGAGTTAGTTCACATGAAACCAGTGTTTGAAACAACCAGAATTCACTGAAAGGTAGTATTCAACTGTAAAACAGTTGAAAGACAAGTGTATATAGCTTCTCAAGTTCAGAGAAGAGTGTATAAAGTTGTTTCTACATGTGGTGAAGTCCCACAAGTAGAGCAGAAGGCCCATTACAGGAAACAGCTAGAAATCAGTAGTAATTCAGAGGAAATACTGATGAATATCATAGAATTGTGTGAGAACAAGTGTAAAAGACATGAAAATGTAAGTCTCTACTCTAGAAAGGATGTTGTACACTGCCGAAATCCTTGAAATAGAGTTAGTTCACATGAAACCAGTGTTTCAAACCACCGGATTTCACTGAAAAGTAGTATTTAACTGTAAAACAGTTGAAAGACAAGTTTATATAGCTTCGCATGTCCACAGAAGAGTGTATAAAGTTGTTTCTACAAGAGTTGAAGTCCCACAAGTAGAAAAGAAGGCCCATTATGGGAAACAGCTAGAAATCAGTAGTCATTCAGAGCAAATACTAATGAATATCACAGAATAGTGAGAGAACAAGTGTAAAAGACCTCAAAATGTAAGTTTATAGTCTAGAAAGGATGTTGTACACTGCCGAAATCCTTGAAATAGAGTTAGTTCACATGAAACCAGTGTTACAAACCACCAGAATTCACTGAAAAGTACTATTCAACTGTAAAACAGTTGAAAGACAGGTGTATATAGCTTCTCAAGTTCAGAGAAGAGTGTGTAAAGTTGTTTCTACATGTGGTGAAGTCCCACAAGTAGAAAAGAAGGCCCATTATGGGAAACAGCTAGAAATCAGTAGTCATTCAGAGCAAATACTAATGAATATCACAGAATAGTTAGAGAACAAGTGTAAAAGACATCAAAATGTAAGTCTCTAGTCTAGAAAGGATGCTGTACACTGCACAAATCCTTGAAATAGAGGTAGTTCACATGAAACCAGTGTTTGAAACCACCAGAATTTACTGAAAAGTAGTATTCAACTGTAAAACAGTTGAAAGACAAGTGTATAAAGCTTCTCAAGTTCAGAGTAGAGTGTGTAAAGTTGTTTCTACATGTGGTGAAGTCCCACAAGTAGAAAAGAAGGCCCATTATGGGAAACAGCTAGAAATCAGTAGTCATTCAGAGCAAATACTAATGAATATCACAGAATAGTGAGAGAACAAGTGTAAAAGACATGAAAATGTAAGTTTCTTGTCTAGAAAGGATGCTATACACTACAGAAATCCTTGAAATAGAGTTACTTCACAAGAAAACAGTGTTTCAACCCACTAGAATTCACTGAAAAGTAGTATTCAACTGTAAAACTGTTGAAAGACAAGTGTATATAGCTTCGCAAGTTCAGAGAAGAGTGTATAAAGTTGTTTCTACATGTGGTGAAGTCCAACTAGTAGAAAAGAAGGCCCATTATGGGAAAAAGCTAGAAATCAGTAGTCATTCAGAGCAAATACTAATGAATATCACCGAATAGTGAGAGAACAAGTGTAAAAGACATCAAAATGTAAGTCTCTAGTCTAGAAAGGATGTTGTACACTGCACAAATCCTTGAAATAGAGTTAGTTCACATGAAACCAGTGTTTGAAACAACCAGAATTCACTGAAAGGTAGTATTCAACTGTAAAACAGTTGAAAGACAAGTGTATATAGCTTCTCAAGTTCAGAGAAGAGTGTATAAAGTTGTTTCTACATGTGGTGAAGTCCCACAAGTAGAGCAGAAGGCCCATTACAGGAAACAGCTAGAAATCAGTAGTAATTCAGAGGAAATACTGATGAATATCATAGAATTGTGTGAGAACAAGTGTAAAAGACATGAAAATGTAAGTCTCTACTCTAGAAAGGATGTTGTACACTGCCGAAATCCTTGAAATAGAGTTAGTTCACATGAAACCAGTGTTTCAAACCACCGGATTTCACTGAAAAGTAGTATTTAACTGTAAAACAGTTGAAAGACAAGTTTATATAGCTTCGCATGTCCACAGAAGAGTGTATAAAGTTGTTTCTACAAGAGTTGAAGTCCCACAAGTAGAAAAGAAGGCCCATTATGGGAAACAGCTAGAAATCAGTAGTCATTCAGAGCAAATACTAATGAATATCACAGAATAGTGAGAGAACAAGTGTAAAAGACCTCAAAATGTAAGTTTATAGTCTAGAAAGGATGTTGTACACTGCCGAAATCCTTGAAATAGAGTTAGTTCACATGAAACCAGTGTTACAAACCACCAGAATTCACTGAAAAGTACTATTCAACTGTAAAACAGTTGAAAGACAGGTGTATATAGCTTCTCAAGTTAAGAGAAGAGTGTGTAAAGTTGTTTCTACATGTGATGAAGTCCCACAAGTAGAAAAGAAGGCCCATTATGGGAAACAGCTAGAAATCAGTAGTCATTCAGAGCAAATACTAATGAATATCACAGAATAGTGAGAGAACAAGTGCAAAAGACATCAAAATGTAAGTCTCTAGTCTAGAAAGGATGCTGTACACTGCACAAATCCTTGAAATAGAGGTAGTTCACATGAAACCAGTGTTTGAAACCACCAGAATTTACTGAAAAGTAGTATTTAAGTGTAAAACAGTTGAAAGACAAGTGTATATAGCTTCTCAAGTTCAGAGTAGAGTGTGTAAAGTTGTTTCTACATGTGGTGAAGTCCCACAAGTAGAAAAGAAGGCCCATTATGGGAAACAGCTAGAAATCAGTAGTCATTCAGAGCAAATACTAATGAATATCACAGAATAGTGAGAGAACAAGTGTAAAAGACATGAAAATGTAAGTTTCTTGTCTAGAAAGGATGCTATACACTACAGAAATCCTTGAAATAGAGTTACTTCACAAGAAAACAGTGTTTCAACCCACTAGAATTCACTGAAAAGTAGTATTCAACTGTAAAACTGTTGAAAGACAAGTGTATATAGCTTCTCAAGTTCAGAGAAGAGTGTATAAAGTTGTTTCTACATGTGGTGAAGTCCAACTAGTAGAAAAGAAGGCCCATTATGGGAAACAGCTAGAAATCAGTAGTCATTCAGAGCAAATACTAATGAATATCACCGAATAGTGAGAGAACAAGTGTAAAAGACATCAAAATGTAAGTCTCTAGTCTAGAAAGGATGTTGTACACTGCACAAATCCTTGAAATAGAGTTAGTTCACATGAAACCAGTGTTTGAAACAACCAGAATTCACTGAAAGGTAGTATTCAACTGTAAAACAGTTGAAAGACAAGTGTATATAGCTTCTCAAGTTCAGGGAAGAGTGTATAAAGTTGTTTCTACATGTGGTGAAGTCCCACAAGTAGAGCAGAAGGCCCATTACAGGAAACAGCTAGAAATCAGTAGTAATTCAGAGGAAATACTGATGAATATCATAGAATTGTGTGAGAACAAGTGTAAAAGACATGAAAATGTAAGTCTCTACTCTAGAAAGGATGTTGTACACTGCCGAAATCCTTGAAATAGAGTTAGTTCACATGAAACCAGTGTTTCAAACCACCGGATTTCACTAAAAGTAGTATTTAACTGTAAAACAGTTGAAAGACAAGTTTATATAGCTTCGCATGTCCACAGAAGAGTGTATAAAGTTGTTTCTACAAGAGTTGAAGTCCCACAAGTAGAAAAGAAGGCCCATTATGGGAAACAGCTAGAAATCAGTAGTCATTCAGAGCAAATAATAATGAATATCACAGAATAGTGAGAGAACAAGTGTAAAAGACCTCAAAATGTAAGTTTATAGTCTAGAAAGGATGTTGTACACTGCAGAAATCCTTGAAATAGAATTAGTTCACATGAAACCAGTATTTAAAACCACCAGAATTCACTGAAAAGTAGTATTTAAGTGTAAAACAGTTGAAAGACAAGTGTATATAGCTTCCCAAGTTCAGAGAAGAGTGTATAAAGTTGTTTCTACATGTGGTGAAGTCCCACAAGTAGAAAAGAAGGCCCATTACAGGAAACAGCTAGAAATCAGTAGTAATTCAGAGGAAATACTGATGAATATCATAGAATTGTGTGAGAACAAGTGTAAAAGACATCAAAATGTAAGTCTCTAGTCTAGAAAGGATGTTGTACACTGCCGAAATCCTTGAAATAGAGTTAGTTCACATGAAACCAGTGTTTCAAACCACCAGAATTCACTGAAAAGTACTATTCAAGTGTAAAACAGTTGAAAGACAGGTGTATATAGCTTCTCAAGTTCAGAGAAGAGTGTGTAAAGTTGTTTCTACATGTGGTAAAGTCCCACAAGTAGAAAAGAAGGCCCATTATGGGAAACAGCTAGAAATCAGTAGTCATTCAGAGCAAATACTAATGAATATCACAGAATAGTGAGAGAACAAGTGTAAAAGACATCAAAATGTAAGTCTCTAGTCTAGAAAGGATGCTGTACACTGCACAAATCCTTGAAATAGAGGTAGTTCACATGAAACCAGTGTTTGAAAGCACCAGAATTTACTGAAAAGTAGTATTCAACTGTAAAACAGTTGAAAGACAAGTGTATATAGCTTCTCAAGTTCAGAGTAGAGTGTGTAAAGTTGTTTCTACATGTGGTGAAGTCCCACAAGTAGATCAGAAGGCCCATTACAGGAAACAGCTAGAAATCAGTAGTCATTCAGAGCAAATACTAATGAATATCACAGAATAGTGAGAGAACATGTGTAAAAGACATCAAAATGTAAGTCTCTAGTCTATAAAGGATGTTGTACACTGCACAAATCCTTGAAATAGAGTTAGTTCACATGAAACCAGTGTTTCAAACCACCAGAATTCACTGAAAAGTACTATTCAACTGTAAAACAGTTGAAAGACAGGTGTATAAAGCTTCTCAAGTTCAGAGAAGAGTGTGTAAAGTTGTTTCTACATGTGGTGAAGTCCCACAAGTAGAAAAGAAGGCCCATTATGGGAAACAGCTAGAAATCAGTAGTCATTCAGAGCCAATACTAATGAATATCACAGAATAGTGAGAGAACAAGTGTAAAAGACCTAAAAATGTAAGTTTCTAGTCTAGAAAGTATGCTATACTCTACAGAAATCCTTGAAATAGAGTTACTTCACAAGAAAACAGTGTTTCAACCCACTAGAATTCACTGAAAAGTAGTACTCAACTGTAAAACAGTTGAAAGACAAGTGTATATAGCTTCTCAAGTTCAGAGAAGAGTGTATAAAGTTGTTTCTACATGTGGTGAAGTCCCACAAGTAGAAAAGAAGGCCCATTATAGGAAACGGCTGGAAATCAGTAGTCATTCAGAGCAAATATTAATGAATATCACAGAATAGTGAGAGAACAAGTGTAAAAGACATCAAAATGAAAGTGTCTAGTCTAGAAAGCATGTTGTACACTGCAGAAATCTTTGAAATAGAGTTAGGTCACATGAAATGAGTGTTTCAAACCACCAGAATTCACTGAAAAGTAGTATTTAACTGTAAAACAGTTGAAAGACAGGTTTATATAGCTTCGCAAGTCCAGAGAAGAGTGTATAAAGTTGTTTCTACAAGTGGTTAAGTCCCACATGTAGAAAAGAAGGCCCAATATAGGAAACGGCTGAAAATCAGTAGTCATTCAGAGCAAATACTAATGAATATCACAGAATAGTGAGAGAGCAAGTGTAAAAGACATCAAAATGTAAGTCTCTAGTCTAGAAAGGATGCTGTACACTGCACAAATCCTTGAAATAGAGGTAGTTCACATGAAACCAGTGTTTGAAACCACCAGAATTCACTGAAAAGTAGTATTCAACTGTAAAACAGTTGAAAGACAAGTGTATATAGCTTCTCAAGTTCAGAGAAGAGTATATAAAGTTGTTTCTACATGTGGTGAAGTCCCACAAGTAGAAAAGAAGGCCCATTATAGGAAACAGCTAGAAATCAGTAGTCATTCAGAGCAAATACTAATGAATATCACAGAATAGTGAGAGAACTAGTTTAAAAGACACCAAAATGTAAGTCTCTAGTCTAGAAAGGATGTTGTACACTGCAGAAATCCTTGAAATAGAATTGGTTCACATGAAACCAGTATTTAAAAACACCAGAATTCACTGAAAAGTAGTATTTAAGTGTAAAACAGTTGAAAGACAAGTGTATATAGCTTCTCAAGTTCAGAGAAGAGTGTATAAAGTTGTTTCTACATGTGGTGAAGTCCCACAAGTAGAGCAGAAGGCCCATTACAGGAAACAGCTAGAAATCAGTAGTAATTCAGAGGAAATACTGATGAATATCATAGAATTGTGTGAGAACAAGTGTAAAAGACATCAAAATGTAAGTCTCTAGTCTAGAAAGGATGTTGTACACTGCCGAAATCCTTGAAATAGAGTTATTTCACAAGAAAACAGTGTTTCAACCCACTAGAATTCACTGAAAAGTAGTACTCAACTGTAAAACTGTTGAAAGACAAGTGTATATAGCTTCTCAAGTTCAGAGAAGAGTGTATAAAGTTGTTTCTACATGTTTTGAAGTCCCACAAGTAGAAAAGAAGGCCCATTATAGGAAACGGCTGGAAATCAGTAGTCATTCAGTGCAAATACAAATGAATCTCACAGAATAGTGAGAGAACAAGTGTAAAAGACATCAAAATGAAAGTGTCTAGTCTAGAAAGCATGTTGTACACTGCAGAAATCTTTGAAATAGAGTTAGTTCACATGAAACGAGTGTTTCAAACCACCAGAATTCACTGAAAAGTAGTATTTAACTGTAAAACAGTTGAAAGACAAGTTTATATAGCTTCGCAAGTCCAGAGAAGAGTGTATAAAGTTGTTTCTACGAGTGTGAAGTCCCACATGTAGAAAAGAAGGCCCATTATAGGAAACGGCTGGAAATCAGTAGTCATTCAGAGCAAATACTAATGAATATCACAGAATAGTGAGAGAACAAGTGTAAAAGACATCAAAATGTAAGTCTCTAGTCTAGAAAGGATGCTGTACACTGCACAAATCCTTGAAATAGAGGTAGTTCACATGAAACCAGTGTTTGAAACCACCAGAATTTACTGAAAAGTAGTATTCAACTGTAAAACAGTTGAAAGACAAGTGTATATAGCTTCTCAAGTTCAGAGTAGAGTGTGTAAAGTTGTTTCTACATGTGGTGAAGTCCCACAAGTAGAAATTAAGGCCCATTACAGGAAACAGCTAGAAATCAGTAGTAATTCAGAGGAAATACTGATGAATATCATAGAATTGTGTGAGAACAAGTGTAAAAGACATCAAAATGTAAGTCTCTAGTCTAGAAAGGATGTTGTACACTGCCGAAATCCTTGAAATAGAGTTAGTTCACATGAAACCAGTGTTTCAAACCACCAGAATTCACTGAAAAGTACTATTCAAGTGTAAAACAGTTGAAAGACAGGTGTATATAGCTTCTCAAGTTCAGAGAAGAGTGTGTAAAGTTGTTTCTACATGTGGTAAAGTCCCACAAGTAGAAAAGAAGGCCCATTATGGGAAACAGCTAGAAATCAGTAGTCATTCAGAGCAAATACTAATGAATATCACAGAATAGTGAGAGAACAAGTGTAAAAGACATCAAAATGTAAGTCTCTAGTCTAGAAAGGATGCTGTACACTGCACAAATCCTTGAAATAGAGGTAGTTCACATGAAACCAGTGTTTGAAAGCACCAGAATTTACTGAAAAGTAGTATTCAACTGTAAAACAGTTGAAAGACAAGTGTATATAGCTTCTCAAGTTCAGAGTAGAGTGTGTAAAGTTGTTTCTACATGTGGTGAAGTCCCACAAGTAGATCAGAAGGCCCATTACAGGAAACAGCTAGAAATCAGTAGTCATTCAGAGCAAATACTAATGAATATCACAGAATAGTGAGAGAACATGTGTAAAAGACATCAAAATGTAAGTCTCTAGTCTATAAAGGATGTTGTACACTGCACAAATCCTTGAAATAGAGTTAGTTCACATGAAACCAGTGTTTCAAACCACCAGAATTCACTGAAAAGTACTATTCAACTGTAAAACAGTTGAAAGACAGGTGTATAAAGCTTCTCAAGTTCAGAGAAGAGTGTGTAAAGTTGTTTCTACATGTGGTGAAGTCCCACAAGTAGAAAAGAAGGCCCATTATGGGAAACAGCTAGAAATCAGTAGTCATTCAGAGCCAATACTAATGAATATCACAGAATAGTGAGAGAACAAGTGTAAAAGACCTAAAAATGTAAGTTTCTAGTCTAGAAAGTATGCTATACTCTACAGAAATCCTTGAAATAGAGTTACTTCACAAGAAAACAGTGTTTCAACCCACTAGAATTCACTGAAAAGTAGTACTCAACTGTAAAACAGTTGAAAGACAAGTGTATATAGCTTCTCAAGTTCAGAGAAGAGTGTATAAAGTTGTTTCTACATGTGGTGAAGTCCCACAAGTAGAAAAGAAGGCCCATTATAGGAAACGGCTGGAAATCAGTAGTCATTCAGAGCAAATATTAATGAATATCACAGAATAGTGAGAGAACAAGTGTAAAAGACATCAAAATGAAAGTGTCTAGTCTAGAAAGCATGTTGTACACTGCAGAAATCTTTGAAATAGAGTTAGGTCACATGAAATGAGTGTTTCAAACCACCAGAATTCACTGAAAAGTAGTATTTAACTGTAAAACAGTTGAAAGACAGGTTTATATAGCTTCGCAAGTCCAGAGAAGAGTGTATAAAGTTGTTTCTACAAGTGGTTAAGTCCCACATGTAGAAAAGAAGGCCCAATATAGGAAACGGCTGAAAATCAGTAGTCATTCAGAGCAAATACTAATGAATATCACAGAATAGTGAGAGAGCAAGTGTAAAAGACATCAAAATGTAAGTCTCTAGTCTAGAAAGGATGCTGTACACTGCACAAATCCTTGAAATAGAGGTAGTTCACATGAAACCAGTGTTTGAAACCACCAGAATTCACTGAAAAGTAGTATTCAACTGTAAAACAGTTGAAAGACAAGTGTATATAGCTTCTCAAGTTCAGAGAAGAGTATATAAAGTTGTTTCTACATGTGGTGAAGTCCCACAAGTAGAAAAGAAGGCCCATTATAGGAAACAGCTAGAAATCAGTAGTCATTCAGAGCAAATACTAATGAATATCACAGAATAGTGAGAGAACTAGTTTAAAAGACACCAAAATGTAAGTCTCTAGTCTAGAAAGGATGTTGTACACTGCAGAAATCCTTGAAATAGAATTGGTTCACATGAAACCAGTATTTAAAAACACCAGAATTCACTGAAAAGTAGTATTTAAGTGTAAAACAGTTGAAAGACAAGTGTATATAGCTTCTCAAGTTCAGAGAAGAGTGTATAAAGTTGTTTCTACATGTGGTGAAGTCCCACAAGTAGAGCAGAAGGCCCATTACAGGAAACAGCTAGAAATCAGTAGTAATTCAGAGGAAATACTGATGAATATCATAGAATTGTGTGAGAACAAGTGTAAAAGACATCAAAATGTAAGTCTCTAGTCTAGAAAGGATGTTGTACACTGCCGAAATCCTTGAAATAGAGTTATTTCACAAGAAAACAGTGTTTCAACCCACTAGAATTCACTGAAAAGTAGTACTCAACTGTAAAACTGTTGAAAGACAAGTGTATATAGCTTCTCAAGTTCAGAGAAGAGTGTATAAAGTTGTTTCTACATGTTTTGAAGTCCCACAAGTAGAAAAGAAGGCCCATTATAGGAAACGGCTGGAAATCAGTAGTCATTCAGTGCAAATACAAATGAATCTCACAGAATAGTGAGAGAACAAGTGTAAAAGACATCAAAATGAAAGTGTCTAGTCTAGAAAGCATGTTGTACACTGCAGAAATCTTTGAAATAGAGTTAGTTCACATGAAACGAGTGTTTCAAACCACCAGAATTCACTGAAAAGTAGTATTTAACTGTAAAACAGTTGAAAGACAAGTTTATATAGCTTCGCAAGTCCAGAGAAGAGTGTATAAAGTTGTTTCTACGAGTGTGAAGTCCCACATGTAGAAAAGAAGGCCCATTATAGGAAACGGCTGGAAATCAGTAGTCATTCAGAGCAAATACTAATGAATATCACAGAATAGTGAGAGAACAAGTGTAAAAGACATCAAAATGTAAGTCTCTAGTCTAGAAAGGATGCTGTACACTGCACAAATCCTTGAAATAGAGGTAGTTCACATGAAACCAGTGTTTGAAACCACCAGAATTTACTGAAAAGTAGTATTCAACTGTAAAACAGTTGAAAGACAAGTGTATATAGCTTCTCAAGTTCAGAGTAGAGTGTGTAAAGTTGTTTCTACATGTGGTGAAGTCCCACAAGTAGAAATTAAGGCCCATTACAGGAAACAGCTAGAAATCAGTAGTAATTCAGAGGAAATACTGATGAATATCATAGAATTGTGTGAGAACAAGTGTAAAAGACATCAAAATGTAAGTCTCTAGTCTAGAAAGGATGTTGTACACTGCCGAAATCCTTGAAATAGAGTTAGTTCACATGAAACCAGTGTTTCAAACCACCAGAATTCACTGAAAAGTACTATTCAAGTGTAAAACAGTTGAAAGACAGGTGTATATAGCTTCTCAAGTTCAGAGAAGAGTGTGTAAAGTTGTTTCTACATGTGGTAAAGTCCCACAAGTAGAAAAGAAGGCCCATTATGGGAAACAGCTAGAAATCAGTAGTCATTCAGAGCAAATACTAATGAATATCACAGAATAGTGAGAGAACAAGTGTAAAAGACATCAAAATGTAAGTCTCTAGTCTAGAAAGGATGCTGTACACTGCACAAATCCTTGAAATAGAGGTAGTTCACATGAAACCAGTGTTTGAAAGCACCAGAATTTACTGAAAAGTAGTATTCAACTGTAAAACAGTTGAAAGACAAGTGTATATAGCTTCTCAAGTTCAGAGTAGAGTGTGTAAAGTTGTTTCTACATGTGGTGAAGTCCCACAAGTAGATCAGAAGGCCCATTACAGGAAACAGCTAGAAATCAGTAGTCATTCAGAGCAAATACTAATGAATATCACAGAATAGTGAGAGAACATGTGTAAAAGACATCAAAATGTAAGTCTCTAGTCTATAAAGGATGTTGTACACTGCACAAATCCTTGAAATAGAGTTAGTTCACATGAAACCAGTGTTTCAAACCACCAGAATTCACTGAAAAGTACTATTCAACTGTAAAACAGTTGAAAGACAGGTGTATAAAGCTTCTCAAGTTCAGAGAAGAGTGTGTAAAGTTGTTTCTACATGTGGTGAAGTCCCACAAGTAGAAAAGAAGGCCCATTATGGGAAACAGCTAGAAATCAGTAGTCATTCAGAGCCAATACTAATGAATATCACAGAATAGTGAGAGAACAAGTGTAAAAGACCTAAAAATGTAAGTTTCTAGTCTAGAAAGTATGCTATACTCTACAGAAATCCTTGAAATAGAGTTACTTCACAAGAAAACAGTGTTTCAACCCACTAGAATTCACTGAAAAGTAGTACTCAACTGTAAAACAGTTGAAAGACAAGTGTATATAGCTTCTCAAGTTCAGAGAAGAGTGTATAAAGTTGTTTCTACATGTGGTGAAGTCCCACAAGTAGAAAAGAAGGCCCATTATAGGAAACGGCTGGAAATCAGTAGTCATTCAGAGCAAATATTAATGAATATCACAGAATAGTGAGAGAACAAGTGTAAAAGACATCAAAATGAAAGTGTCTAGTCTAGAAAGCATGTTGTACACTGCAGAAATCTTTGAAATAGAGTTAGGTCACATGAAATGAGTGTTTCAAACCACCAGAATTCACTGAAAAGTAGTATTTAACTGTAAAACAGTTGAAAGACAGGTTTATATAGCTTCGCAAGTCCAGAGAAGAGTGTATAAAGTTGTTTCTACAAGTGGTTAAGTCCCACATGTAGAAAAGAAGGCCCAATATAGGAAACGGCTGAAAATCAGTAGTCATTCAGAGCAAATACTAATGAATATCACAGAATAGTGAGAGAGCAAGTGTAAAAGACATCAAAATGTAAGTCTCTAGTCTAGAAAGGATGCTGTACACTGCACAAATCCTTGAAATAGAGGTAGTTCACATGAAACCAGTGTTTGAAACCACCAGAATTCACTGAAAAGTAGTATTCAACTGTAAAACAGTTGAAAGACAAGTGTATATAGCTTCTCAAGTTCAGAGAAGAGTATATAAAGTTGTTTCTACATGTGGTGAAGTCCCACAAGTAGAAAAGAAGGCCCATTATAGGAAACAGCTAGAAATCAGTAGTCATTCAGAGCAAATACTAATGAATATCACAGAATAGTGAGAGAACTAGTTTAAAAGACACCAAAATGTAAGTCTCTAGTCTAGAAAGGATGTTGTACACTGCAGAAATCCTTGAAATAGAATTGGTTCACATGAAACCAGTATTTAAAAACACCAGAATTCACTGAAAAGTAGTATTTAAGTGTAAAACAGTTGAAAGACAAGTGTATATAGCTTCTCAAGTTCAGAGAAGAGTGTATAAAGTTGTTTCTACATGTGGTGAAGTCCCACAAGTAGAGCAGAAGGCCCATTACAGGAAACAGCTAGAAATCAGTAGTAATTCAGAGGAAATACTGATGAATATCATAGAATTGTGTGAGAACAAGTGTAAAAGACATCAAAATGTAAGTCTCTAGTCTAGAAAGGATGTTGTACACTGCCGAAATCCTTGAAATAGAGTTATTTCACAAGAAAACAGTGTTTCAACCCACTAGAATTCACTGAAAAGTAGTACTCAACTGTAAAACTGTTGAAAGACAAGTGTATATAGCTTCTCAAGTTCAGAGAAGAGTGTATAAAGTTGTTTCTACATGTTTTGAAGTCCCACAAGTAGAAAAGAAGGCCCATTATAGGAAACGGCTGGAAATCAGTAGTCATTCAGTGCAAATACAAATGAATCTCACAGAATAGTGAGAGAACAAGTGTAAAAGACATCAAAATGAAAGTGTCTAGTCTAGAAAGCATGTTGTACACTGCAGAAATCTTTGAAATAGAGTTAGTTCACATGAAACGAGTGTTTCAAACCACCAGAATTCACTGAAAAGTAGTATTTAACTGTAAAACAGTTGAAAGACAAGTTTATATAGCTTCGCAAGTCCAGAGAAGAGTGTATAAAGTTGTTTCTACGAGTGTGAAGTCCCACATGTAGAAAAGAAGGCCCATTATAGGAAACGGCTGGAAATCAGTAGTCATTCAGAGCAAATACTAATGAATATCACAGAATAGTGAGAGAACAAGTGTAAAAGACATCAAAATGTAAGTCTCTAGTCTAGAAAGGATGCTGTACACTGCACAAATCCTTGAAATAGAGGTAGTTCACATGAAACCAGTGTTTGAAACCACCAGAATTTACTGAAAAGTAGTATTCAACTGTAAAACAGTTGAAAGACAAGTGTATATAGCTTCTCAAGTTCAGAGTAGAGTGTGTAAAGTTGTTTCTACATGTGGTGAAGTCCCACAAGTAGAAATTAAGGCCCATTACAGGAAACAGCTAGAAATCAGTAGTCATTCAGAGCAAATACTAATGAATATCACCGAATAGTGAGAGAACAAGTGTAAAAGACATCAAAATGTAAGTTTCTCCTCTAGAAAGGATGCTATACACTACAGAAATACTTGAAATAGAGTTACTTCACAAGAAAACAGTGTTTTAACCCACTAGAATTCACTGAAAAGTAGTATTCAACTGTAAAACAGTTGAAAGACAAGTGTATATAGCTTCCCAAGTTCAGAGAAGAGTGTATAAAGTTGTTTCTACATGTGGTGAAGTCCCACAAGTAGAAAAGAAGGCCCATTATGGGAAACAGCTAGAAATCAGTAGTCATTCAGAGCAAATACTAATGAATATCACAGAATAGTGAGAGAACAAGTGTAAAAGACATCAAAATGTAAGTCTCTAGTCTAGAAAGGATGTTGTACACTGCACAAATCCTTGAAATAGAGTTAGTTCACATGAAACCAGTGTTTGAAACAACCAGAATTCACTGAAAAGTAGTATTTAACTGTAAAACAGTTGAAAGACAGGTTTATATAGCTTCGCAAGTCCAGAGAAGAGTGTATAAAGTTGTTTCTACAAGTGGTTAAGTCCCACATGTAGAAAAGAAGGCCCAATATAGGAAACGGCTGAAAATCAGTAGTCATTCAGAGCAAATACTAATGAATATCACAGAATAGTGAGAGAGCAAGTGTAAAAGACATCAAAATGTAAGTCTCTAGTCTAGAAAGGATGCTGTACACTGCACAAATCCTTGAAATAGAGGTAGTTCACATGAAACCAGTGTTTGAAACCACCAGAATTCACTGAAAAGTAGTATTCAACTGTAAAACAGTTGAAAGACAAGTGTATATAGCTTCTCAAGTTCAGAGAAGAGTATATAAAGTTGTTTCTACATGTGGTGAAGTCCCACAAGTAGAAAAGAAGGCCCATTATAGGAAACAGCTAGAAATCAGTAGTCATTCAGAGCAAATACTAATGAATATCACAGAATAGTGAGAGAACTAGTTTAAAAGACACCAAAATGTAAGTCTCTAGTCTAGAAAGGATGTTGTACACTGCAGAAATCCTTGAAATAGAATTGGTTCACATGAAACCAGTATTTAAAAACACCAGAATTCACTGAAAAGTAGTATTTAAGTGTAAAACAGTTGAAAGACAAGTGTATATAGCTTCTCAAGTTCAGAGAAGAGTGTATAAAGTTGTTTCTACATGTGGTGAAGTCCCACAAGTAGAGCAGAAGGCCCATTACAGGAAACAGCTAGAAATCAGTAGTAATTCAGAGGAAATACTGATGAATATCATAGAATTGTGTGAGAACAAGTGTAAAAGACATGAAAATGTAAGTCTCTACTCTAGAAAGGATGTTGTACACTGCCGAAATCCTTGAAATAGAGTTAGTTCACATGAAACCAGTGTTTCAAACCACCGGATTTCACTGAAAAGTAGTATTTAACTGTAAAACAGTTGAAAGACAAGTTTATATAGCTTCGCATGTCCACAGAAGAGTGTATAAAGTTGTTTCTACAAGAGTTGAAGTCCCACAAGTAGAAAAGAAGGCCCATTATGGGAAACAGCTAGAAATCAGTAGTCATTCAGAGCAAATACTAATGAATATCACAGAATAGTGAGAGAACAAGTGTAAAAGACCTCAAAATGTAAGTTTATAGTCTAGAAAGGATGTTGTACACTGCAGAAATCCTTGAAATAGAATTAGTTCACATGAAACCAGTATTTAAAACCACCAGAATTCACTGAAAAGTAGTATTTAAGTGTAAAACAGTTGAAAGACAAGTGTATATAGCTTCCCAAGTTCAGAGAAGAGTGTATAAAGTTGTTTCTACATGTGGTGAAGTCCCACAAGTAGAAAAGAAGGCCCATTACAGGAAACAGCTAGAAATCAGTAGTATTTCAGAGGAAATACTGATGAATATCATAGAATTGTGTGAGAACAAGTGTAAAAGACATCAAAATGTAAGTCTCTAGTCTAGAAAGGATGTTGTACACTGCCGAAATCCTTGAAATAGAGTTAGTTCACATGAAACCAGTGTTTCAAACCACCAGAATTCACTGAAAAGTACTATTCAAGTGTAAAACAGTTGAAAGACAGGTGTATATAGCTTCTCAAGTTCAGAGAAGAGTGTGTAAAGTTGTTTCTACATGTGGTAAAGTCCCACAAGTAGAAAAGAAGGCCCATTATGGGAAACAGCTAGAAATCAGTAGTCATTCAGAGCAAATACTAATGAATATCACAGAATAGTGAGAGAACAAGTGTAAAAGACATCAAAATGTAAGTCTCTAGTCTAGAAAGGATGCTGTACACTGCACAAATCCTTGAAATAGAGGTAGTTCACATGAAACCAGTGTTTGAAAGCACCAGAATTTACTGAAAAGTAGTATTCAACTGTAAAACAGTTGAAAGACAAGTGTATATAGCTTCTCAAGTTCAGAGTAGAGTGTGTAAAGTTGTTTCTACATGTGGTGAAATCCCACAAGTAGATCAGAAGGCCCATTACAGGAAACAGCTAGAAATCAGTAGTCATTCAGAGCAAATACTAATGAATATCACAGAATAGTGAGAGAACATGTGTAAAAGACATCAAAATGTAAGTCTCTAGTCTAGAAAGGATGTTGTACACTGCACAAATCCTTGAAATAGAGTTAGTTCACATGAAACCAGTGTTTCAAACCACCAGAATTCACTGAAAAGTACTATTCAACTGTAAAACAGTTGAAAGACAGGTGTATAAAGCTTCTCAAGTTCAGAGAAGAGTGTGTAAAGTTGTTTCTACATGTGGTGAAGTCCCACAAGTAGAAAAGAAGGCCCATTATGGGAAACAGCTAGAAATCAGTAGTCATTCAGAGCCAATACTAATGAATATCACAGAATAGTGAGAGAACAAGTGTAAAAGACCTAAAAATGTAAGTTTCTAGTCTAGAAAGTATGCTATACTCTACAGAAATCCTTGAAATAGAGTTACTTCACAAGAAAACAGTGTTTCAACCCACTAGAATTCACTGAAAAGTAGTACTCAACTGTAAAACAGTTGAAAGACAAGTGTATATAGCTTCTCAAGTTCAGAGAAGAGTGTGTAAAGTTGTTTCTACATGTGGTGAAGTCCCACAAGTAGAAAAGAAGGCCCATTATGGGAAACAGCTAGAAATCAGTAGTCATTCAGAGCAAATACTAATGAATATCACAGAATAGTGAGAGAACAAGTGTAAAAGACATCAAAATGTAAGTCTCTAGTCTAGAAAGGATGCTGTACACTGCACAAATCCTTGAAATAGAGGTAGTTCACATGAAACCAGTGTTCCAAACCACCGGATTTCACTGAAAAGTAGTATTTAACTGTAAAACAGTTGAAAGACAAGTTTATATAGCTTCGCATGTCCACAGAAGAGTGTATAAAGTTGTTTCTACAAGAGTTGAAGTCCCACAAGTAGAAAAGAAGGCCCATTATGGGAAACAGCTAGAAATCAGTAGTCATTCAGAGCTAATACTAATGAATATCACAGAATAGTGAGAGAACAAGTGTAAAAGACCTCAAAATGTAAGTTTATAGTCTAGAAAGGATGTTGTACACTGCAGAAATCCTTGAAATAGAATTAGTTCACATGAAACCAGTATTTAAAACCACCAGAATTGACTGCAAAGTAGTATTTAAGTGTAAAACAGTTGAAAGACAAGTGTATATAGCTTCCCAATTCAGAGAAGAGTGTATAAAGTTGTTTCTACATGTGGTGAAGTCCCACAAGTAGAAAAGAAGGCCCATTACAGGAAACAGCTAGAAATCAGTAGTAATTCAGAGGAAATACTAATGAATATCATAGAATGTGTGAGAACAAGTGTAAAAGACATCAAAATGTAAGTCTCTAGTCTAGAAAGGATGTTGTACACTGCCGAAATCCTTGAAATAGAGTTAGTTCACATGAAACCAGTGTTACAAACCACCAGAATTCACTGAAAAGTACTATTCAACTGTAAAACAGTTGAAAGACAGGTGTATATAGCTTCTCAAGTTCAGAGAAGAGTGTGTAAAGTTGTTTCTACATGTGGTGAAGTCCCACAAGTAGAAAAGAAGGCCCATTATGGGAAACAGCTAGAAATCAGTAGTCATTCAGAGCAAATACTAATGAATATCACAGAATAGTTAGAGAACAAGTGTAAAAGACATCAAAATGTAAGTCTCTAGTCTAGAAAGGATGCTGTACACTGCACAAATCCTTGAAATAGAGGTAGTTCACATGAAACCAGTGTTTGAAACCACCAGAATTTACTGAAAAGTAGTATTCAACTGTAAAACAGTTGAAAGACAAGTGTATATAGCTTCTCAAGTTCAGAGTAGAGTGTGTAAAGTTGTTTCTACATGTGGTGAAGTCCCACAAGTAGAAAAGAAGGCCCATTATGGGAAACAGCTAGAAATCAGTAGTCATTCAGAGCAAATACTAATGAATATCACAGAATAGTGAGAGAACAAGTGTAAAAGACATGAAAATGTAAGTTTCTTGTCTAGAAAGGATGCTATACACTACAGAAATCCTTGAAATAGAGTTACTTCACAAGAAAACAGTGTTTCAACCCACTAGAATTCACTGAAAAGTAGTATTCAACTGTAAAACTGTTGAAAGACAAGTGTATATAGCTTCGCAAGTTCAGAGAAGAGTGTATAAAGTTGTTTCTACATGTGGTGAAGTCCAACTAGTAGAAAAGAAGGCCCATTATGGGAAACAGCTAGAAATCAGTAGTCATTCAGAGCAAATACTAATGAATATCACCGAATAGTGAGAGAACAAGTGTAAAAGACATCAAAATGTAAGTCTCTAGTCTAGAAAGGATGTTGTACACTGCACAAATCCTTGAAATAGAGTTAGTTCACATGAAACCAGTGTTTGAAACAACCAGAATTCACTGAAAGGTAGTATTCAACTGTAAAACAGTTGAAAGACAAGTGTATATAGCTTCTCAAGTTCAGAGAAGAGTGTATAAAGTTGTTTCTACATGTGGTGAAGTCCCACAAGTAGAGCAGAAGGCCCATTACAGGAAACAGCTAGAAATCAGTAGTAATTCAGAGGAAATACTGATGAATATCATAGAATTGTGTGAGAACAAGTGTAAAAGACATGAAAATGTAAGTCTCTACTCTAGAAAGGATGTTGTACACTGCCGAAATCCTTGAAATAGAGTTAGTTCACATGAAACCAGTGTTTCAAACCACCGGATTTCACTGAAAAGTAGTATTTAACTGTAAAACAGTTGAAAGACAAGTTTATATAGCTTCGCATGTCCACAGAAGAGTGTATAAAGTTGTTTCTACAAGAGTTGAAGTCCCACAAGTAGAAAAGAAGGCCCATTATGGGAAACAGCTAGAAATCAGTAGTCATTCAGAGCAAATACTAATGAATATCACAGAATAGTGAGAGAACAAGTGTAAAAGACCTCAAAATGTAAGTTTATAGTCTAGAAAGGATGTTGTACACTGCCGAAATCCTTGAAATAGAGTTAGTTCACATGAAACCAGTGTTACAAACCACCAGAATTCACTGAAAAGTACTATTCAACTGTAAAACAGTTGAAAGACAGGTGTATATAGCTTCTCAAGTTCAGAGAAGAGTGTGTAAAGTTGTTTCTACATGTGGTGAAGTCCCACAAGTAGAAAAGAAGGCCCATTATGGGAAACAGCTAGAAATCAGTAGTCATTCAGAGCAAATACTAATGAATATCAAAGAATAGTTAGAGAACAAGTGTAAAAGACATCAAAATGTAAGTCTCTAGTCTAGAAAGGATGCTGTACACTGCACAAATCCTTGAAATAGAGGTAGTTCACATGAAACCAGTGTTTGAAACCACCAGAATTTACTGAAAAGTAGTATTCAACTGTAAAACAGTTGAAAGACAAGTGTATAAAGCTTCTCAAGTTCAGAGTAGAGTGTGTAAAGTTGTTTCTACATGTGGTGAAGTCCCACAAGTAGAAAAGAAGGCCCATTATGGGAAACAGCTAGAAATCAGTAGTCATTCAGAGCAAATACTAATGAATATCACAGAATAGTGAGAGAACAAGTGTAAAAGACATGAAAATGTAAGTTTCTTGTCTAGAAAGGATGCTATACACTACAGAAATCCTTGAAATAGAGTTACTTCACAAGAAAACAGTGTTTCAACCCACTAGAATTCACTGAAAAGTAGTATTCAACTGTAAAACTGTTGAAAGACAAGTGTATATAGCTTCGCAAGTTCAGAGAAGAGTGTATAAAGTTGTTTCTACATGTGGTGAAGTCCAACTAGTAGAAAAGAAGGCCCATTATGGGAAACAGCTAGAAATCAGTAGTAATTCAGAGCAAATACTAATGAATATCACCGAATAGTGAGAGAACAAGTGTAAAAGACATCAAAATGTAAGTCTCTAGTCTAGAAAGGATGTTGTACACTGCACAAATCCTTGAAATAGAGTTAGTTCACATGAAACCAGTGTTTGAAACAACCAGAATTC
Source organism: Cnephaeus nilssonii (assembly GCF_951640355.1). Classification (NCBI taxonomy): domain Eukaryota; kingdom Metazoa; phylum Chordata; class Mammalia; order Chiroptera; family Vespertilionidae; genus Cnephaeus; species Cnephaeus nilssonii. Next base: position 86,248,384 of record NC_137083.1, on the reverse strand, counting down.
ACTGAAAGGTAGTATTCAACTGTAAAACAGTTGAAAGACAAGTGTATATAGCTTCTCAAGTTCAGAGAAGAGTGTATAAAGTTGTTTCTACATGTGGTGAAGTCCCACAAGTAGAGCAGAAGGCCCATTACAGGAAACAGCTAGAAATCAGTAGTAATTCAGAGGAAATACTGATGAATATCATAGAATTGTGTGAGAACAAGTGTAAAAGACATGAAAATGTAAGTCTCTACTCTAGAAAGGATGTTGTACACTGCCGAAATCCTTGAAATAGAGTTAGTTCACATGAAACCAGTGTTTCAAACCACCGGATTTCACTGAAAAGTAGTATTTAACTGTAAAACAGTTGAAAGACAAGTTTATATAGCTTCGCATGTCCACAGAAGAGTGTATAAAGTTGTTTCTACAAGAGTTGAAGTCCCACAAGTAGAAAAGAAGGCCCATTATGGGAAACAGCTAGAAATCAGTAGTCATTCAGAGCAAATACTAATGAATATCACAGAATAGTGAGAGAACAAGTGTAAAAGACCTCAAAATGTAAGTTTATAGTCTAGAAAGGATGTTGTACACTGCCGAAATCCTTGAAATAGAGTTAGTTCACATGAAACCAGTGTTACAAACCACCAGAATTCACTGAAAAGTACTATTCAACTGTAAAACAGTTGAAAGACAGGTGTATATAGCTTCTCAAGTTCAGAGAAGAGTGTGTAAAGTTGTTTCTACATGTGGTGAAGTCCCACAAGTAGAAAAGAAGGCCCATTATGGGAAACAGCTAGAAATCAGTAGTCATTCAGAGCAAATACTAATGAATATCACAGAATAGTTAGAGAACAAGTGTAAAAGACATCAAAATGTAAGTCTCTAGTCTAGAAAGGATGCTGTACACTGCACAAATCCTTGAAATAGAGGTAGTTCACATGAAACCAGTGTTTGAAACCACCAGAATTTACTGAAAAGTAGTATTCAACTGTAAAACAGTTGAAAGACAAGTGTATATAGCTTCTCAAGTTCAGAGTAGAGTGTGTAAAGTTGTTTCTACATGTGGTGAAGTCCCACAAGTAGAAAAGAAGGCCCATTATGGGAAACAGCTAGAAATCAGTAGTCATTCAGAGCAAATACTAATGAATATCACAGAATAGTGAGAGAACAAGTGTAAAAGACATGAAAATGTAAGTTTCTTGTCTAGAAAGGATGCTATACACTACAGAAATCCTTGAAATAGAGTTACTTCACAAGAAAACAGTGTTTCAACCCACTAGAATTCACTGAAAAGTAGTATTCAACTGTAAAACTGTTGAAAGACAAGTGTATATAGCTTCGCAAGTTCAGAGAAGAGTGTATAAAGTTGTTTCTACATGTGGTGAAGTCCAACTAGTAGAAAAGAAGGCCCATTATGGGAAACAGCTAGAAATCAGTAGTCATTCAGAGCAAATACTAATGAATATCACCGAATAGTGAGAGAACAAGTGTAAAAGACATCAAAATGTAAGTCTCTAGTCTAGAAAGGATGTTGTACACTGCACAAATCCTTGAAATAGAGTTAGTTCACATGAAACCAGTGTTTGAAACAACCAGAATTCACTGAAAGGTAGTATTCAACTGTAAAACAGTTGAAAGACAAGTGTATATAGCTTCTCAAGTTCAGAGAAGAGTGTATAAAGTTGTTTCTACATGTGGTGAAGTCCCACAAGTAGAGCAGAAGGCCCATTACAGGAAACAGCTAGAAATCAGTAGTAATTCAGAGGAAATACTGATGAATATCATAGAATTGTGTGAGAACAAGTGTAAAAGACATGAAAATGTAAGTCTCTACTCTAGAAAGGATGTTGTACACTGCCGAAATCCTTGAAATAGAGTTAGTTCACATGAAACCAGTGTTTCAAACCACCGGATTTCACTGAAAAGTAGTATTTAACTGTAAAACAGTTGAAAGACAAGTTTATATAGCTTCGCATGTCCACAGAAGAGTGTATAAAGTTGTTTCTACAAGAGTTGAAGTCCCACAAGTAGAAAAGAAGGCCCATTATGGGAAACAGCTAGAAATCAGTAGTCATTCAGAGCAAATAATAATGAATATCACAGAATAGTGAGAGAACAAGTGTAAAAGACCTCAAAATGTAAGTTTATAGTCTAGAAAGGATGTTGTACACTGCAGAAATCCTTGAAATAGAATTAGTTCACATGAAACCAGTATTTAAAACCACCAGAATTCACTGAAAAGTAGTATTTAAGTGTAAAACAGTTGAAAGACAAGTGTATATAGCTTCCCAAGTTCAGAGAAGAGTGTATAAAGTTGTTTCTACATGTGGTGAAGTCCCACAAGTAGAAAAGAAGGCCCATTACAGGAAACAGCTAGAAATCAGTAGTAATTCAGAGGAAATACTGATGAATATCATAGAATTGTGTGAGAACAAGTGTAAAAGACATCAAAATGTAAGTCTCTAGTCTAGGAAGGATGTTGTACACTGCCGAAATCCTTGAAATAGAGTTAGTTCACATGAAACCAGTGTTTCAAACCACCAGAATTCACTGAAAAGTACTATTCAAGTGTAAAACAGTTGAAAGACAGGTGTATATAGCTTCTCAAGTTCAGAGAAGAGTGTGTAAAGTTGTTTCTACATGTGGTAAAGTCCCACAAGTAGAAAAGAAGGCCCATTATGGGAAACAGCTAGAAATCAGTAGTCATTCAGAGCAAATACTAATGAATATCACAGAATAGTGAGAGAACAAGTGTAAAAGACATCAAAATGTAAGTCTCTAGTCTAGAAAGGATGCTGTACACTGCACAAATCCTTGAAATAGAGGTAGTTCACATGAAACCAGTGTTTGAAAGCACCAGAATTTACTGAAAAGTAGTATTCAACTGTAAAACAGTTGAAAGACAAGTGTATATAGCTTCTCAAGTTCAGAGTAGAGTGTGTAAAGTTGTTTCTACATGTGGTGAAGTCCCACAAGTAGATCAGAAGGCCCATTACAGGAAACAGCTAGAAATCAGTAGTCATTCAGAGCAAATACTAATGAATATCACAGAATAGTGAGAGAACATGTGTAAAAGACATCAAAATGTAAGTCTCTAGTCTATAAAGGATGTTGTACACTGCACAAATCCTTGAAATAGAGTTAGTTCACATGAAACCAGTGTTTCAAACCACCAGAATTCACTGAAAAGTACTATTCAACTGTAAAACAGTTGAAAGACAGGTGTATAAAGCTTCTCAAGTTCAGAGAAGAGTGTGTAAAGTTGTTTCTACATGTGGTGAAGTCCCACAAGTAGAAAAGAAGGCCCATTATGGGAAACAGCTAGAAATCAGTAGTCATTCAGAGCCAATACTAATGAATATCACAGAATAGTGAGAGAACAAGTGTAAAAGACCTAAAAATGTAAGTTTCTAGTCTAGAAAGTATGCTATACTCTACAGAAATCCTTGAAATAGAGTTACTTCACAAGAAAACAGTGTTTCAACCCACTAGAATTCACTGAAAAGTAGTACTCAACTGTAAAACAGTTGAAAGACAAGTGTATATAGCTTCTCAAGTTCAGAGAAGAGTGTATAAAGTTGTTTCTACATGTGGTGAAGTCCCACAAGTAGAAAAGAAGGCCCATTATAGGAAACGGCTGGAAATCAGTAGTCATTCAGAGCAAATATTAATGAATATCACAGAATAGTGAGAGAACAAGTGTAAAAGACATCAAAATGAAAGTGTCTAGTCTAGAAAGCATGTTGTACACTGCAGAAATCTTTGAAATAGAGTTAGTTCACATGAAACGAGTGTTTCAAACCACCAGAATTCACTGAAAAGTAGTATTTAACTGTAAAACAGTTGAAAGACAGGTTTATATAGCTTCGCAAGTCCAGAGAAGAGTGTATAAAGTTGTTTCTACAAGTGGTTAAGTCCCACATGTAGAAAAGAAGGCCCAATATAGGAAACGGCTGAAAATCAGTAGTCATTCAGAGCAAATACTAATGAATATCACAGAATAGTGAGAGAGCAAGTGTAAAAGACATCAAAATGTAAGTCTCTAGTCTAGAAAGGATGCTGTACACTGCACAAATCCTTGAAATAGAGGTAGTTCACATGAAACCAGTGTTTGAAACCACCAGAATTCACTGAAAAGTAGTATTCAACTGTAAAACAGTTGAAAGACAAGTGTATATAGCTTCTCAAGTTCAGAGAAGAGTATATAAAGTTGTTTCTACATGTGGTGAAGTCCCACAAGTAGAAAAGAAGGCCCATTATAGGAAACAGCTAGAAATCAGTAGTCATTCAGAGCAAATACTAATGAATATCACAGAATAGTGAGAGAACTAGTTTAAAAGACACCAAAATGTAAGTCTCTAGTCTAGAAAGGATGTTGTACACTGCAGAAATCCTTGAAATAGAATTGGTTCACATGAAACCAGTATTTAAAAACACCAGAATTCACTGAAAAGTAGTATTTAAGTGTAAAACAGTTGAAAGACAAGTGTATATAGCTTCTCAAGTTCAGAGAAGAGTGTATAAAGTTGTTTCTACATGTGGTGAAGTCCCACAAGTAGAGCAGAAGGCCCATTACAGGAAACAGCTAGAAATCAGTAGTAATTCAGAGGAAATACTGATGAATATCATAGAATTGTGTGAGAACAAGTGTAAAAGACATCAAAATGTAAGTCTCTAGTCTAGAAAGGATGTTGTACACTGCCGAAATCCTTGAAATAGAGTTATTTCACAAGAAAACAGTGTTTCAACCCACTAGAATTCACTGAAAAGTAGTACTCAACTGTAAAACAGTTGAAAGACAAGTGTATATAGCTTCTCAAGTTCAGAGAAGAGTGTATAAAGTTGTTTCTACATGTGGTGAAGTCCCACAAGTAGAAAAGAAGGCCCATTATAGGAAACGGCTGGAAATCAGTAGTCATTCAGAGCAAATATTAATGAATATCACAGAATAGTGAGAGAACAAGTGTAAAAGACATCAAAATGAAAGTGTCTAGTCTAGAAAGCATGTTGTACACTGCAGAAATCTTTGAAATAGAGTTAGTTCACATGAAACGAGTGTTTCAAACCACCAGAATTCACTGAAAAGTAGTATTTAACTGTAAAACAGTTGAAAGACAGGTTTATATAGCTTCGCAAGTCCAGAGAAGAGTGTATAAAGTTGTTTCTACAAGTGGTTAAGTCCCACATGTAGAAAAGAAGGCCCAATATAGGAAACGGCTGAAAATCAGTAGTCATTCAGAGCAAATACTAATGAATATCACAGAATAGTGAGAGAGCAAGTGTAAAAGACATCAAAATGTAAGTCTCTAGTCTAGAAAGGATGCTGTACACTGCACAAATCCTTGAAATAGAGGTAGTTCACATGAAACCAGTGTTTGAAACCACCAGAATTCACTGAAAAGTAGTATTCAACTGTAAAACAGTTGAAAGACAAGTGTATATAGCTTCTCAAGTTCAGAGAAGAGTATATAAAGTTGTTTCTACATGTGGTGAAGTCCCACAAGTAGAAAAGAAGGCCCATTATAGGAAACAGCTAGAAATCAGTAGTCATTCAGAGCAAATACTAATGAATATCACAGAATAGTGAGAGAACTAGTTTAAAAGACACCAAAATGTAAGTCTCTAGTCTAGAAAGGATGTTGTACACTGCAGAAATCCTTGAAATAGAATTGGTTCACATGAAACCAGTATTTAAAAACACCAGAATTCACTGAAAAGTAGTATTTAAGTGTAAAACAGTTGAAAGACAAGTATATATAGCTTCTCAAGTTCAGAGAAGAGTGTATAAAGTTGTTTCTACATGTGGTGAAGTCCCACAAGTAGAGCAGAAGGCCCATTACAGGAAACAGCTAGAAATCAGTAGTAATTCAGAGGAAATACTGATGAATATCATAGAATTGTGTGAGAACAAGTGTAAAAGACATCAAAATGTAAGTCTCTAGTCTAGAAAGGATGTTGTACACTGCCGAAATCCTTGAAATAGAGTTATTTCACAAGAAAACAGTGTTTCAACCCACTAGAATTCACTGAAAAGTAGTACTCAACTGTAAAACTGTTGAAAGACAAGTGTATATAGCTTCTCAAGTTCAGAGAAGAGTGTATAAAGTTGTTTCTACATGTTTTGAAGTCCCACAAGTAGAAAAGAAGGCCCATTATAGGAAACGGCTGGAAATCAGTAGTCATTCAGAGCAAATACAAATGAATCTCACAGAATAGTGAGAGAACAAGTGTAAAAGACATCAAAATGAAAGTGTCTAGTCTAGAAAGCATGTTGTACACTGCAGAAATCTTTGAAATAGAGTTAGTTCACATGAAACGAGTGTTTCAAACCACCAGAATTCACTGAAAAGTAGTATTTAACTGTAAAACAGTTGAAAGACAAGTTTATATAGCTTCGCAAGTCCAGAGAAGAGTGTATAAAGTTGTTTCTACAAGTGGTGAAGTCCCACATGTAGAAAAGAAGGCCCATTATAGGAAACGGCTGGAAATCAGTAGTCATTCAGAGCAAATACTAATGAATATCACAGAATAGTGAGAGAACAAGTGTAAAAGACATCAAAATGTAAGTCTCTAGTCTAGAAAGGATGCTGTACACTGCACAAATCCTTGAAATAGAGGTAGTTCACATGAAACCAGTGTTTGAAACCACCAGAATTTATTGAAAAGTAGTATTCAACTGTAAAACAGTTGAAAGACAAGTGTATATAGCTTCTCAAGTTCAGAGTAGAGTGTGTAAAGTTGTTTCTACATGTGGTGAAGTCCCACAAGTAGAAAAGAAGGCCCATTATGGGAAACAGCTAGAAATCAGTAGTCATTCAGAGCAAATACTAATGAATATCACAGAATAGTGAGAGAACAAGTGTAAAAGACATCAAAATGTAAGTTTCTTGTCTAGAAAGGATGCTATACACTACAGAAATCCTTGAAATAGAGTTACTTCACAAGAAAACAGTGTTTCAACCCACTAGAATTCACTGAAAAGTAGTATTCAACTGTAAAACAGTTGAAAGACAAGTGTATATAGCTTCTCAAGTTCAGAGAAGAGTATATAAAGTTGTTTCTACATGTGGTGAAGTCCCACAAGTAGAAAAGAAGGCCCATTATAGGAAACAGCTAGAAATCAGTAGTCATTCAGAGCAAATACTAATGAATATCACAGAATAGTGAGAGAACTAGTTTAAAAGACACCAAAATGTAAGTCTCTAGTCTAGAAAGGATGTTGTACACTGCAGAAATCCTTGAAATAGAATTGGTTCACATGAAACCAGTATTTAAAAACACCAGAATTCACTGAAAAGTAGTATTTAAGTGTAAAACAGTTGAAAGACAAGTATATATAGCTTCTCAAGTTCAGAGAAGAGTGTATAAAGTTGTTTCTACATGTGGTGAAGTCCCACAAGTAGAGCAGAAGGCCCATTACAGGAAACAGCTAGAAATCAGTAGTAATTCAGAGGAAATACTGATGAATATCATAGAATTGTGTGAGAACAAGTGTAAAAGACATCAAAATGTAAGTCTCTAGTCTAGAAAGGATGTTGTACACTGCCGAAATCCTTGAAATAGAGTTATTTCACAAGAAAACAGTGTTTCAACCCACTAGAATTCACTGAAAAGTAGTACTCAACTGTAAAACTGTTGAAAGACAAGTGTATATAGCTTCTCAAGTTCAGAGAAGAGTGTATAAAGTTGTTTCTACATGTTTTGAAGTCCCACAAGTAGAAAAGAAGGCCCATTATAGGAAACGGCTGGAAATCAGTAGTCATTCAGAGCAAATACAAATGAATCTCACAGAATAGTGAGAGAACAAGTGTAAAAGACATCAAAATGAAAGTGTCTAGTCTAGAAAGCATGTTGTACACTGCAGAAATCTTTGAAATAGAGTTAGTTCACATGAAACGAGTGTTTCAAACCACCAGAATTCACTGAAAAGTAGTATTTAACTGTAAAACAGTTGAAAGACAAGTTTATATAGCTTCGCAAGTCCAGAGAAGAGTGTATAAAGTTGTTTCTACAAGTGGTGAAGTCCCACATGTAGAAAAGAAGGCCCATTATAGGAAACGGCTGGAAATCAGTAGTCATTCAGAGCAAATACTAATGAATATCACAGAATAGTGAGAGAACAAGTGTAAAAGACATCAAAATGTAAGTCTCTAGTCTAGAAAGGATGCTGTACACTGCACAAATCCTTGAAATAGAGGTAGTTCACATGAAACCAGTGTTTGAAACCACCAGAATTTACTGAAAAGTAGTATTCAACTGTAAAACAGTTGAAAGACAAGTGTATATAGCTTCTCAAGTTCAGAGTAGAGTGTGTAAAGTTGTTTCTACATGTGGTGAAGTCCCACAAGTAGAAAAGAAGGCCCATTATGGGAAACAGCTAGAAATCAGTAGTCATTCAGAGCAAATACTAATGAATATCACAGAATAGTGAGAGAACAAGTGTAAAAGACATCAAAATGTAAGTTTCTTGTCTAGAAAGGATGCTATACACTACAGAAATCCTTGAAATAGAGTTACTTCACAAGAAAACAGTGTTTCAACCCACTAGAATTCACTGAAAAGTAGTATTCAACTGTAAAACAGTTGAAAGACAAGTGTATATAGCTTCTCAAGTTCAGAGTAGAGTGTGTAAAGTTGTTTCTACATGTGGTGAAGTCCCACAAGTAGATCAGAAGGCCCATTACAGGAAACAGCTAGAAATCAGTAGTCATTCAGAGCAAATACTAATGAATATCACAGAATAGTGAGAGAACATGTGTAAAAGACATCAAAATGTAAGTCTCTAGTCTATAAAGGATGTTGTACACTGCACAAATCCTTGAAATAGAGTTAGTTCACATGAAACCAGTGTTTCAAACCACCAGAATTCACTGAAAAGTACTATTCAACTGTAAAACAGTTGAAAGACAGGTGTATAAAGCTTCTCAAGTTCAGAGAAGAGTGTGTAAAGTTGTTTCTACATGTGGTGAAGTCCCACAAGTAGAAAAGAAGGCCCATTATGGGAAACAGCTAGAAATCAGTAGTCATTCAGAGCCAATACTAATGAATATCACAGAATAGTGAGAGAACAAGTGTAAAAGACCTAAAAATGTAAGTTTCTAGTCTAGAAAGTATGCTATACTCTACAGAAATCCTTGAAATAGAGTTACTTCACAAGAAAACAGTGTTTCAACCCACTAGAATTCACTGAAAAGTAGTACTCAACTGTAAAACAGTTGAAAGACAAGTGTATATAGCTTCTCAAGTTCAGAGAAGAGTGTATAAAGTTGTTTCTACATGTGGTGAAGTCCCACAAGTAGAAAAGAAGGCCCATTATAGGAAACGGCTGGAAATCAGTAGTCATTCAGAGCAAATATTAATGAATATCACAGAATAGTGAGAGAACAAGTGTAAAAGACATCAAAATGAAAGTGTCTAGTCTAGAAAGCATGTTGTACACTGCAGAAATCTTTGAAATAGAGTTAGTTCACATGAAACGAGTGTTTCAAACCACCAGAATTCACTGAAAAGTAGTATTTAACTGTAAAACAGTTGAAAGACAGGTTTATATAGCTTCGCAAGTCCAGAGAAGAGTGTATAAAGTTGTTTCTACAAGTGGTTAAGTCCCACATGTAGAAAAGAAGGCCCAATATAGGAAACGGCTGAAAATCAGTAGTCATTCAGAGCAAATACTAATGAATATCACAGAATAGTGAGAGAGCAAGTGTAAAAGACATCAAAATGTAAGTCTCTAGTCTAGAAAGGATGCTGTACACTGCACAAATCCTTGAAATAGAGGTAGTTCACATGAAACCAGTGTTTGAAACCACCAGAATTCACTGAAAAGTAGTATTCAACTGTAAAACAGTTGAAAGACAAGTGTATATAGCTTCTCAAGTTCAGAGAAGAGTATATAAAGTTGTTTCTACATGTGGTGAAGTCCCACAAGTAGAAAAGAAGGCCCATTATAGGAAACAGCTAGAAATCAGTAGTCATTCAGAGCAAATACTAATGAATATCACAGAATAGTGAGAGAACTAGTTTAAAAGACACCAAAATGTAAGTCTCTAGTCTAGAAAGGATGTTGTACACTGCAGAAATCCTTGAAATAGAATTGGTTCACATGAAACCAGTATTTAAAAACACCAGAATTCACTGAAAAGTAGTATTTAAGTGTAAAACAGTTGAAAGACAAGTGTATATAGCTTCTCAAGTTCAGAGAAGAGTGTATAAAGTTGTTTCTACATGTGGTGAAGTCCCACAAGTAGAGCAGAAGGCCCATTACAGGAAACAGCTAGAAATCAGTAGTAATTCAGAGGAAATACTGATGAATATCATAGAATTGTGTGAGAACAAGTGTAAAAGACATCAAAATGTAAGTCTCTAGTCTAGAAAGGATGTTGTACACTGCCGAAATCCTTGAAATAGAGTTATTTCACAAGAAAACAGTGTTTCAACCCACTAGAATTCACTGAAAAGTAGTACTCAACTGTAAAACAGTTGAAAGACAAGTGTATATAGCTTCTCAAGTTCAGAGAAGAGTGTATAAAGTTGTTTCTACATGTGGTGAAGTCCCACAAGTAGAAAAGAAGGCCCATTATAGGAAACGGCTGGAAATCAGTAGTCATTCAGAGCAAATATTAATGAATATCACAGAATAGTGAGAGAACAAGTGTAAAAGACATCAAAATGAAAGTGTCTAGTCTAGAAAGCATGTTGTACACTGCAGAAATCTTTGAAATAGAGTTAGTTCACATGAAACGAGTGTTTCAAACCACCAGAATTCACTGAAAAGTAGTATTTAACTGTAAAACAGTTGAAAGACAGGTTTATATAGCTTCGCAAGTCCAGAGAAGAGTGTATAAAGTTGTTTCTACAAGTGGTTAAGTCCCACATGTAGAAAAGAAGGCCCAATATAGGAAACGGCTGAAAATCAGTAGTCATTCAGAGCAAATACTAATGAATATCACAGAATAGTGAGAGAGCAAGTGTAAAAGACATCAAAATGTAAGTCTCTAGTCTAGAAAGGATGCTGTACACTGCACAAATCCTTGAAATAGAGGTAGTTCACATGAAACCAGTGTTTGAAACCACCAGAATTCACTGAAAAGTAGTATTCAACTGTAAAACAGTTGAAAGACAAGTGTATATAGCTTCTCAAGTTCAGAGAAGAGTATATAAAGTTGTTTCTACATGTGGTGAAGTCCCACAAGTAGAAAAGAAGGCCCATTATAGGAAACAGCTAGAAATCAGTAGTCATTCAGAGCAAATACTAATGAATATCACAGAATAGTGAGAGAACTAGTTTAAAAGACACCAAAATGTAAGTCTCTAGTCTAGAAAGGATGTTGTACACTGCAGAAATCCTTGAAATAGAATTGGTTCACATGAAACCAGTATTTAAAAACACCAGAATTCACTGAAAAGTAGTATTTAAGTGTAAAACAGTTGAAAGACAAGTATATATAGCTTCTCAAGTTCAGAGAAGAGTGTATAAAGTTGTTTCTACATGTGGTGAAGTCCCACAAGTAGAGCAGAAGGCCCATTACAGGAAACAGCTAGAAATCAGTAGTAATTCAGAGGAAATACTGATGAATATCATAGAATTGTGTGAGAACAAGTGTAAAAGACATCAAAATGTAAGTCTCTAGTCTAGAAAGGATGTTGTACACTGCCGAAATCCTTGAAATAGAGTTATTTCACAAGAAAACAGTGTTTCAACCCACTAGAATTCACTGAAAAGTAGTACTCAACTGTAAAACTGTTGAAAGACAAGTGTATATAGCTTCTCAAGTTCAGAGAAGAGTGTATAAAGTTGTTTCTACATGTTTTGAAGTCCCACAAGTAGAAAAGAAGGCCCATTATAGGAAACGGCTGGAAATCAGTAGTCATTCAGAGCAAATACAAATGAATCTCACAGAATAGTGAGAGAACAAGTGTAAAAGACATCAAAATGAAAGTGTCTAGTCTAGAAAGCATGTTGTACACTGCAGAAATCTTTGAAATAGAGTTAGTTCACATGAAACGAGTGTTTCAAACCACCAGAATTCACTGAAAAGTAGTATTTAACTGTAAAACAGTTGAAAGACAAGTTTATATAGCTTCGCAAGTCCAGAGAAGAGTGTATAAAGTTGTTTCTACAAGTGGTGAAGTCCCACATGTAGAAAAGAAGGCCCATTATAGGAAACGGCTGGAAATCAGTAGTCATTCAGAGCAAATACTAATGAATATCACAGAATAGTGAGAGAACAAGTGTAAAAGACATCAAAATGTAAGTCTCTAGTCTAGAAAGGATGCTGTACACTGCACAAATCCTTGAAATAGAGGTAGTTCACATGAAACCAGTGTTTGAAACCACCAGAATTTACTGAAAAGTAGTATTCAACTGTAAAACAGTTGAAAGACAAGTGTATATAGCTTCTCAAGTTCAGAGTAGAGTGTGTAAAGTTGTTTCTACATGTGGTGAAGTCCCACAAGTAGAAAAGAAGGCCCATTATGGGAAACAGCTAGAAATCAGTAGTCATTCAGAGCAAATACTAATGAATATCACAGAATAGTGAGAGAACAAGTGTAAAAGACATCAAAATGTAAGTTTCTTGTCTAGAAAGGATGCTATACACTACAGAAATCCTTGAAATAGAGTTACTTCACAAGAAAACAGTGTTTCAACCCACTAGAATTCACTGAAAAGTAGTATTCAACTGTAAAACAGTTGAAAGACAAGTGTATATAGCTTCTCAAGTTCAGAGAAGAGTATATAAAGTTGTTTCTACATGTGGTGAAGTCCCACAAGTAGAAAAGAAGGCCCATTATAGGAAACAGCTAGAAATCAGTAGTCATTCAGAGCAAATACTAATGAATATCACAGAATAGTGAGAGAACTAGTTTAAAAGACACCAAAATGTAAGTCTCTAGTCTAGAAAGGATGTTGTACACTGCAGAAATCCTTGAAATAGAATTGGTTCACATGAAACCAGTATTTAAAAACACCAGAATTCACTGAAAAGTAGTATTTAAGTGTAAAACAGTTGAAAGACAAGTATATATAGCTTCTCAAGTTCAGAGAAGAGTGTATAAAGTTGTTTCTACATGTGGTGAAGTCCCACAAGTAGAGCAGAAGGCCCATTACAGGAAACAGCTAGAAATCAGTAGTAATTCAGAGGAAATACTGATGAATATCATAGAATTGTGTGAGAACAAGTGTAAAAGACATCAAAATGTAAGTCTCTAGTCTAGAAAGGATGTTGTACACTGCCGAAATCCTTGAAATAGAGTTATTTCACAAGAAAACAGTGTTTCAACCCACTAGAATTCACTGAAAAGTAGTACTCAACTGTAAAACTGTTGAAAGACAAGTGTATATAGCTTCTCAAGTTCAGAGAAGAGTGTATAAAGTTGTTTCTACATGTTTTGAAGTCCCACAAGTAGAAAAGAAGGCCCATTATAGGAAACGGCTGGAAATCAGTAGTCATTCAGAGCAAATACAAATGAATCTCACAGAATAGTGAGAGAACAAGTGTAAAAGACATCAAAATGAAAGTGTCTAGTCTAGAAAGCATGTTGTACACTGCAGAAATCTTTGAAATAGAGTTAGTTCACATGAAACGAGTGTTTCAAACCACCAGAATTCACTGAAAAGTAGTATTTAACTGTAAAACAGTTGAAAGACAAGTTTATATAGCTTCGCAAGTCCAGAGAAGAGTGTATAAAGTTGTTTCTACAAGTGGTGAAGTCCCACATGTAGAAAAGAAGGCCCATTATAGGAAACGGCTGGAAATCAGTAGTCATTCAGAGCAAATACTAATGAATATCACAGAATAGTGAGAGAACAAGTGTAAAAGACATCAAAATGTAAGTCTCTAGTCTAGAAAGGATGCTGTACACTGCACAAATCCTTGAAATAGAGGTAGTTCACATGAAACCAGTGTTTGAAACCACCAGAATTTACTGAAAAGTAGTATTCAACTGTAAAACAGTTGAAAGACAAGTGTATATAGCTTCTCAAGTTCAGAGTAGAGTGTGTAAAGTTGTTTCTACATGTGGTGAAGTCCCACAAGTAGAAAAGAAGGCCCATTATGGGAAACAGCTAGAAATCAGTAGTCATTCAGAGCAAATACTAATGAATATCACAGAATAGTGAGAGAACAAGTGTAAAAGACATCAAAATGTAAGTTTCTTGTCTAGAAAGGATGCTATACACTACAGAAATCCTTGAAATAGAGTTACTTCACAAGAAAACAGTGTTTCAACCCACTAGAATTCACTGAAAAGTAGTATTCAACTGTAAAACAGTTGAAAGACAAGTGTATATAGCTTCTCAAGTTCAGAGAAGAGTATATAAAGTTGTTTCTACATGTGGTGAAGTCCCACAAGTAGAAAAGAAGGCCCATTATAGGAAACAGCTAGAAATCAGTAGTCATTCAGAGCAAATACTAATGAATATCACAGAATAGTGAGAGAACTAGTTTAAAAGACACCAAAATGTAAGTCTCTAGTCTAGAAAGGATGTTGTACACTGCAGAAATCCTTGAAATAGAATTGGTTCACATGAAACCAGTATTTAAAAACACCAGAATTCACTGAAAAGTAGTATTTAAGTGTAAAACAGTTGAAAGACAAGTATATATAGCTTCTCAAGTTCAGAGAAGAGTGTATAAAGTTGTTTCTACATGTGGTGAAGTCCCACAAGTAGAGCAGAAGGCCCATTACAGGAAACAGCTAGAAATCAGTAGTAATTCAGAGGAAATACTGATGAATATCATAGAATTGTGTGAGAACAAGTGTAAAAGACATCAAAATGTAAGTCTCTAGTCTAGAAAGGATGTTGTACACTGCCGAAATCCTTGAAATAGAGTTATTTCACAAGAAAACAGTGTTTCAACCCACTAGAATTCACTGAAAAGTAGTACTCAACTGTAAAACTGTTGAAAGACAAGTGTATATAGCTTCTCAAGTTCAGAGAAGAGTGTATAAAGTTGTTTCTACATGTTTTGAAGTCCCACAAGTAGAAAAGAAGGCCCATTATAGGAAACGGCTGGAAATCAGTAGTCATTCAGAGCAAATACAAATGAATCTCACAGAATAGTGAGAGAACAAGTGTAAAAGACATCAAAATGAAAGTGTCTAGTCTAGAAAGCATGTTGTACACTGCAGAAATCTTTGAAATAGAGTTAGTTCACATGAAACGAGTGTTTCAAACCACCAGAATTCACTGAAAAGTAGTATTTAACTGTAAAACAGTTGAAAGACAAGTTTATATAGCTTCGCAAGTCCAGAGAAGAGTGTATAAAGTTGTTTCTACAAGTGGTGAAGTCCCACATGTAGAAAAGAAGGCCCATTATAGGAAACGGCTGGAAATCAGTAGTCATTCAGAGCAAATACTAATGAATATCACAGAATAGTGAGAGAACAAGTGTAAAAGACATCAAAATGTAAGTCTCTAGTCTAGAAAGGATGCTGTACACTGCACAAATCCTTGAAATAGAGGTAGTTCACATGAAACCAGTGTTTGAAACCACCAGAATTTACTGAAAAGTAGTATTCAACTGTAAAACAGTTGAAAGACAAGTGTATATAGCTTCTCAAGTTCAGAGTAGAGTGTGTAAAGTTGTTTCTACATGTGGTGAAGTCCCACAAGTAGAAAAGAAGGCCCATTATGGGAAACAGCTAGAAATCAGTAGTCATTCAGAGCAAATACTAATGAATATCACAGAATAGTGAGAGAACAAGTGTAAAAGACATCAAAATGTAAGTTTCTTGTCTAGAAAGGATGCTATACACTACAGAAATCCTTGAAATAGAGTTACTTCACAAGAAAACAGTGTTTCAACCCACTAGAATTCACTGAAAAGTAGTATTCAACTGTAAAACAGTTGAAAGACAAGTGTATATAGCTTCTCAAGTTCAGAGAAGAGTGTATAAAGTTGTTTCTACATGTGGTGAAGTCCCACAAGTAGAAAAGAAGGCCCATTACAGGAAACAGCTAGAAATCAGTAGTCATTCAGAGCAAATACTAATGAATATCACCGAATAGTGAGAGAACAAGTGTAAAAGACATCAAAATGTAAGTTTCTCCTCTAGAAAGGATGCTATACACTACAGAAATACTTGAAATAGAGTTACTTCACAAGAAAACAGTGTTTTAACCCACTAGAATTCACTGAAAAGTAGTATTCAACTGTAAAACAGTTGAAAGACAAGTGTATATAGCTTCCCAAGTTCAGAGAAGAGTGTATAAAGTTGTTTCTACATGTGGTGAAGTCCCACAAGTAGAAAAGAAGGCCCATTATGGGAAACAGCTAGAAATCAGTAGTCATTCAGAGCAAATACTAATGAATATCACAGAATAGTGAGAGAACAAGTGTAAAAGACATCAAAATGTAAGTCTCTAGTCTAGAAAGGATGTTGTACACTGCACAAATCCTTGAAATAGAGTTAGTTCACATGAAACCAGTGTTTGAAACAACCAGAATTCACTGAAAAGTAGTATTTAACTGTAAAACAGTTGAAAGACAGGTTTATATAGCTTCGCAAGTCCAGAGAAGAGTGTATAAAGTTGTTTCTACAAGTGGTTAAGTCCCACATGTAGAAAAGAAGGCCCAATATAGGAAACGGCTGAAAATCAGTAGTCATTCAGAGCAAATACTAATGAATATCACAGAATAGTGAGAGAGCAAGTGTAAAAGACATCAAAATGTAAGTCTCTAGTCTAGAAAGGATGCTGTACACTGCACAAATCCTTGAAATAGAGGTAGTTCACATGAAACCAGTGTTTGAAACCACCAGAATTCACTGAAAAATAGTATTCAACTGTAAAACAGTTGAAAGACAAGTGTATATAGCTTCTCAAGTTCAGAGAAGAGTATATAAAGTTGTTTCTACATGTGGTGAAGTCCCACAAGTAGAAAAGAAGGCCCATTATAGGAAACAGCTAGAAATCAGTAGTCATTCAGAGCAAATACTAATGAATATCACAGAATAGTGAGAGAACTAGTTTAAAAGACACCAAAATGTAAGTCTCTAGTCTAGAAAGGATGTTGTACACTGCAGAAATCCTTGAAATAGAATTGGTTCACATGAAACCAGTATTTAAAAACACCAGAATTCACTGAAAAGTAGTATTTAAGTGTAAAACAGTTGAAAGACAAGTGTATATAGCTTCTCAAGTTCAGAGAAGAGTGTATAAAGTTGTTTCTACATGTGGTGAAGTCCCACAAGTAGAAAAGAAGGCCCATTATGGGAAACAGCTAGAAATCAGTAGTCATTCAGAGCAAATACTAATGAATATCACAGAATAGTGAGAGAACATGTGTAAAAGACATCAAAATGTAAGTCTCTAGTCTAGAAAGGATGTTGTACACTGCACAAATCCTTGAAATAGAGTTAGTTCACATGAAACCAGTGTTTGAAACAACCAGAATTCACTGAAAGGTAGTATTCAACTGTAGAACAGTTGAAAGACAAGTGTATATAGCTTCTCAAGTTCAGAGAAGAGTGTATAAAGTTGTTCCTACATGTGGTGAAGTCCCACAAGTAGAAAAGAAGGCCCATTATAGGAAACAGCTAGAAATCAGTAGTCATTCAGAGCAAATACTAATGAATATCACAGAATAATGAGAGAACAAGTGTAAAAGACATCAAAATGTAAGTCTCTAGTCTAGAAAGGATGCTGTACACTGCACAAATCCTTGAAATAGAGGTAGTTCACATGAAACCAGTGTTTCAAACCACCGGATTTCACTGAAAAGTAGTATTTAACTGTAAAACAGTTGAAAGACAAGTTTATATAGCTTCGCAATTCCAGAGAAGAGAGTATAAAGTTGTTTCTACATGTGGTGAAGTCCCACAAGTAGAAAAGAAGGCCCATTATGGGAAACAGCTAGAAATCAGTAGTCATTCAGAGCAAATACTAATGAATATCACAGAATAGTGAGAGAACAAGTGTAAAAGACATCAAAATGTAAGTTTCTTGTCTAGAAAGGATGCTATACACTACAGAAATCCTTGAAATAGAGTTACTTCACAAGAAAACAGTGTTTCAACCCACTAGAATTCACTGAAAAGTAGTATTCAACTGTAAAACAGTTGAAAGACAAGTGTATATAGCTTCTCAAGTTCAGAGAAGAGTGTATAAAGTTGTTTCTACATGTGGTGAAGTCCCACAAGTAGAAAAGAAGGCCCATTACAGGAAACAGCTAGAAATCAGTAGTCATTCAGAGCAAATACTAATGAATATCACCGAATAGTGAGAGAACAAGTGTAAAAGACATCAAAATGTAAGTTTCTCCTCTAGAAAGGATGCTATACACTACAGAAATACTTGAAATAGAGTTACTTCACAAGAAAACAGTGTTTTAACCCACTAGAATTCACTGAAAAGTAGTATTCAACTGTAAAACAGTTGAAAGACAAGTGTATATAGCTTCCCAAGTTCAGAGAAGAGTGTATAAAGTTGTTTCTACATGTGGTGAAGTCCCACAAGTAGAAAAGAAGGCCCATTATGGGAAACAGCTAGAAATCAGTAGTCATTCAGAGCAAATACTAATGAATATCACAGAATAGTGAGAGAACAAGTGTAAAAGACATCAAAATGTAAGTCTCTAGTCTAGAAAGGATGTTGTACACTGCACAAATCCTTGAAATAGAGTTAGTTCACATGAAACCAGTGTTTGAAACAACCAGAATTCACTGAAAAGTAGTATTTAACTGTAAAACAGTTGAAAGACAGGTTTATATAGCTTCGCAAGTCCAGAGAAGAGTGTATAAAGTTGTTTCTACAAGTGGTTAAGTCCCACATGTAGAAAAGAAGGCCCAATATAGGAAACGGCTGAAAATCAGTAGTCATTCAGAGCAAATACTAATGAATATCACAGAATAGTGAGAGAGCAAGTGTAAAAGACATCAAAATGTAAGTCTCTAGTCTAGAAAGGATGCTGTACACTGCACAAATCCTTGAAATAGAGGTAGTTCACATGAAACCAGTGTTTGAAACCACCAGAATTCACTGAAAAATAGTATTCAACTGTAAAACAGTTGAAAGACAAGTGTATATAGCTTCTCAAGTTCAGAGAAGAGTATATAAAGTTGTTTCTACATGTGGTGAAGTCCCACAAGTAGAAAAGAAGGCCCATTATAGGAAACAGCTAGAAATCAGTAGTCATTCAGAGCAAATACTAATGAATATCACAGAATAGTGAGAGAACTAGTTTAAAAGACACCAAAATGTAAGTCTCTAGTCTAGAAAGGATGTTGTACACTGCAGAAATCCTTGAAATAGAATTGGTTCACATGAAACCAGTATTTAAAAACACCAGAATTCACTGAAAAGTAGTATTTAAGTGTAAAACAGTTGAAAGACAAGTGTATATAGCTTCTCAAGTTCAGAGAAGAGTGTATAAAGTTGTTTCTACATGTGGTGAAGTCCCACAAGTAGAAAAGAAGGCCCATTATGGGAAACAGCTAGAAATCAGTAGTCATTCAGAGCAAATACTAATGAATATCACAGAATAGTGAGAGAACATGTGTAAAAGACATCAAAATGTAAGTCTCTAGTCTAGAAAGGATGTTGTACACTGCACAAATCCTTGAAATAGAGTTAGTTCACATGAAACCAGTGTTTGAAACAACCAGAATTCACTGAAAGGTAGTATTCAACTGTAGAACAGTTGAAAGACAAGTGTATATAGCTTCTCAAGTTCAGAGAAGAGTGTATAAAGTTGTTCCTACATGTGGTGAAGTCCCACAAGTAGAAAAGAAGGCCCATTATAGGAAACAGCTAGAAATCAGTAGTCATTCAGAGCAAATACTAATGAATATCACAGAATAATGAGAGAACAAGTGTAAAAGACATCAAAATGTAAGTCTCTAGTCTAGAAAGGATGCTGTACACTGCACAAATCCTTGAAATAGAGGTAGTTCACATGAAACCAGTGTTTCAAACCACCGGATTTCACTGAAAAGTAGTATTTAACTGTAAAACAGTTGAAAGACAAGTTTATATAGCTTCGCAATTCCAGAGAAGAGAGTATAAAGTTGTTTCTACATGTGGTGAAGTCCCACAAGTAGAAAAGAAGGCCCATTATAGGAAACAGCTAGAAATTAGTAGTCATTCAGGGCAAATACTAATGAATATCACAGAATAGTGAGAGAACATGTGTAAAAGACATCAAAATGTAAGTCTCTAGTCTAGAAAGGATGTTGTACACTGCACAAATCCTTGAAATAGAGTTAGTTCACATGAAACCAGTGTTTCAAACCACCAGAATTCACTGAAAAGTACTATTCAACTGTAAAACAGTTGAAAGACAGGTGTATAAAGCTTCTCAAGTTCAGAGAAGAGTGTGTAAAGTTGTTTCTACATGTGGTGAAGTCCCACAAGTAGAAAAGAAGGCCCATTATGGGAAACAGCTAGAAATCAGTAGTCATTCAGAGCCAATACTAATGAATATCACAG
This sequence comes from Cnephaeus nilssonii, assembly GCF_951640355.1. Classification (NCBI taxonomy): domain Eukaryota; kingdom Metazoa; phylum Chordata; class Mammalia; order Chiroptera; family Vespertilionidae; genus Cnephaeus; species Cnephaeus nilssonii. The sequence continues at coordinate 86,227,974 of NC_137083.1, read as the reverse complement.
AATAGTGAGAGAACAAGTGTAAAAGACCTAAAAATGTAAGTTTCTAGTCTAGAAAGTATGCTATACTCTACAGAAATCCCTGAAATAGAGTTACTTCACAAGAAAACAGTGTTTCAACCCACTAGAATTCACTGAAAAGTAGTACTCAACTGTAAAACAGTTGAAAGACAAGTGTATATAGCTTCTCAAGTTCAGAGAAGAGTGTATAAAGTTGTTTCTACATGTGGTGAAGTCCCACAAGTAGAAAAGAAGGCCCATTATAGGAAACGGCTGGAAATCAGTAGTCATTCAGAGCAAATATTAATGAATATCACAGAATAGTGAGAGAACAAGTGTAAAAGACATCAAAATGAAAGTGTCTAGTCTAGAAAGCATGTTGTACACTGCAGAAATCTTTGAAATAGAGTTAGTTCACATGAAACGAGTGTTTCAAACCACCAGAATTCACTGAAAAGTAGTATTTAACTGTAAAACAGTTGAAAGACAGGTTTATATAGCTTCGCAAGTCCAGAGAAGAGTGTATAAAGTTGTTTCTACAAGTGGTTAAGTCCCACATGTAGAAAAGAAGGCCCAATATAGGAAACGGCTGAAAATCAGTAGTCATTCAGAGCAAATACTAATGAATATCACAGAATAGTGAGAGAGCAAGTGTAAAAGACATCAAAATGTAAGTCTCTAGTCTAGAAAGGATGCTGTACACTGCACAAATCCTTGAAATAGAGGTAGTTCACATGAAACCAGTGTTTGAAACCACCAGAATTCACTGAAAAGTAGTATTCAACTGTAAAACAGTTGAAAGACAAGTGTATATAGCTTCTCAAGTTCAGAGAAGAGTATACAAAGTTGTTTCTACATGTGGTGAAGTCCCACAAGTAGAAAAGAAGGCCCATTATAGGAAACAGCTAGAAATCAGTAGTCATTCAGAGCAAATACTAATGAATATCACAGAATAGTGAGAGAACTAGTTTAAAAGACACCAAAATGTAAGTCTCTAGTCTAGAAAGGATGTTGTACACTGCAGAAATCCTTGAAATAGAATTGGTTCACATGAAACCAGTATTTAAAAACACCAGAATTCACTGAAAAGTAGTATTTAAGTGTAAAACAGTTGAAAGACAAGTATATATAGCTTCTCAAGTTCAGAGAAGAGTGTATAAAGTTGTTTCTACATGTGGTGAAGTCCCACAAGTAGAGCAGAAGGCCCATTACAGGAAACAGCTAGAAATCAGTAGTAATTCAGAGGAAATACTGATGAATATCATAGAATTGTGTGAGAACAAGTGTAAAAGACATCAAAATGTAAGTCTCTAGTCTAGAAAGGATGTTGTACACTGCCGAAATCCTTGAAATAGAGTTATTTCACAAGAAAACAGTGTTTCAACCCACTAGAATTCACTGAAAAGTAGTACTCAACTGTAAAACTGTTGAAAGACAAGTGTATATAGCTTCTCAAGTTCAGAGAAGAGTGTATAAAGTTGTTTCTACATGTTTTGAAGTCCCACAAGTAGAAAAGAAGGCCCATTATAGGAAACGGCTGGAAATCAGTAGTCATTCAGAGCAAATACAAATGAATCTCACAGAATAGTGAGAGAACAAGTGTAAAAGACATCAAAATGAAAGTGTCTAGTCTAGAAAGCATGTTGTACACTGCAGAAATCTTTGAAATAGAGTTAGTTCACATGAAACGAGTGTTTCAAACCACCAGAATTCACTGAAAAGTAGTATTTAACTGTAAAACAGTTGAAAGACAAGTTTATATAGCTTCGCAAGTCCAGAGAAGAGTGTATAAAGTTGTTTCTACAAGTGGTGAAGTCCCACATGTAGAAAAGAAGGCCCATTATAGGAAACGGCTGGAAATCAGTAGTCATTCAGAGCAAATACTAATGAATATCACAGAATAGTGAGAGAACAAGTGTAAAAGACATCAAAATGTAAGTCTCTAGTCTAGAAAGGATGCTGTACACTGCACAAATCCTTGAAATAGAGGTAGTTCACATGAAACCAGTGTTTGAAACAACCAGAATTCACTGAAAGGTAGTATTCAACTGTAGAACAGTTGAAAGACAAGTGTATATAGCTTCTCAAGTTCAGAGAAGAGTGTATAAAGTTGTTCCTACATGTGGTGAAGTCCCACAAGTAGAAAAGAAGGCCCATTATAGGAAACAGCTAGAAATCAGTAGTCATTCAGAGCAAATACTAATGAATATCACAGAATAGTGAGAGAACTAGTGTAAAAGACACCAAAATGTAAGTCTCTACTCTAGAAAGGATGTTGTACACTGCAGAAATCCTTGAAATAGAGTTCGTTCACATGAAACCAGTGTTTCAAACCACCAGAATTCACTGAAAAGTACTATTCAACTGTAAAACAGTTGAAAGACAGGTGTATATAGCTTCTCAAGTTCAGAGAAGAGTGTGTAAAGTTGTTTCTACATGTGGTGAAGTCCCACAAGTAGAAAAGAAGGCTCATTATGGGAAACAGCTAGAAATCAGTAGTCATTCAGAGCAAATACTAATGAATATCACAGAATAATGAGAGAACAAGTGTAAAAGACATCAAAATGTAAGTCTCTAGTCTAGAAAGGATGCTGTACACTGCACAAATCCTTGAAATAGAGGTAGTTCACATGAAACCAGTGTTTCAAACCACCGGATTTCACTGAAAAGTAGTATTTAACTGTAAAACAGTTGAAAGACAAGTTTATATAGCTTCGCAATTCCAGAGAAGAGAGTATAAAGTTGTTTCTACATGTGGTGAAGTCCCACAAGTAGAAAAGAAGGCCCATTATAGGAAACAGCTAGAAATTAGTAGTCATTCAGGGCAAATACTAATGAATATCACAGAATAGTGAGAGAACAAGTGTAAAAGACATCAAAATGTAAGTCTCTAGTCTAGAACGGTTGTTGTAGACTGCAGAAATCCTTGAAATAGAGTTACTTCACAAGAAAACAGTGTTTCAACCCACTAGAATTCACTGAAAAGTAGTATTTAACTGTAATACTGTTGAAAGACAAGTGTATATAGCTTCTCAAGTTCAGAGAAGAGTGTATAAAGTTGTTTCTACATGTGGTGAAGTCCCACAAGTAGAAAAGAAGGCCCATTATAGGAAACGGCTAGAAATCAGTAGTCATTCAGAGCAAATACTAATGAATATCACAGAATAGTGAGAGAACAAGTGTAAAAGACATTAAAATGAATGTGTCTTCTCTAGAAAGGATGTTGTACACTGCAGAAATCCTTGAAATAGAGTTAGTTCACAAGAAACCAGTGTTTGAAACTACCAGAATTCCCTGAAAAGTAGTTCTCAACTGTAAAACAGTTGAAAGACAAGTGTATATAGCTTCTCAAGTTCAGAGAAGAGTGTATAAAGTTGTTTCTACATGTGGTGAAGTCCCACAAGTAGAAAAGAAGGCCCATTATGGGAAAAAGCTAGAAAGCATTAGTAATTCAGAGCAAATACTAATGAATATCAGAGAATAATGAGAGAACAAGTGTAAAAGACATCAAAATGTAAGTCTCTAGTCTAGAAAGGTTGTTGTACACTGCTGAAATCATTGAAATAGAGTTACTTCACAAGAAAACAGTGTTTCAACCCACTAGAATTCACTGAAAAGTAGTACTCAACTGTAAAACAGTTGAAAGACAAGTGTATATAGCTTCTCAAGTTCAGAGAAGAGTGTATAAAGTTGTTTCTACAAGTGGTGAAGTCCCACAAGTAGAAAAGAAGGCCCATTATAGGAAACAGCTAGAAATCAGTAGTCATTCATAGCAAATACTAATGACTATCACAGAATAGTGAGAGAACAAGTGTGAAAGACATAAAAATGAAAGTGTCTTGTCTAGAAAGGATGATGTACACTGCAGAAATCCTTGAAAAAGAGTTAGTTCACATGAAACCAGTGTTTCAAACTAACAGAATTCACTGAAAAGTAGTACTCAACTGTAAAACAGTTGAAAGACAAGTTTATATAGCTTCGCAATTCCAGAGAAGAGAGTATAAAGTTGTTTCTACATGTGGTGAAGTCCCACAAGTAGAAAAGAAGGCCCATTATGGGAAACAGCTAGAAATCAGTAGTCATTCAGAGCAAATACTAATGAATATCACAGAATAGTGAGAGAACAAGTGTAAAAGACATAAAAATGTAAGTTTCTAGTCTAGAAAGGATGCTATACACTACAGAAATCCTTGAAATAGAGTTACTTCACAAGAAAACAGTGTTTCAACCCACTAGAATTCACTGAAAAGTAGTATTCAACTGTAAAACAGTTGAAAGACAAGTGTATATAGCTTCTCAAGTTCAGAGAAGGGTGTATAAAGTTGTTTCTACATGTGGTGAAGTCCCACAAGTAGTAAAGAAGGCCCATTATGGGAAACGGCTATAAATCCGTAGTCATTCAGAGCAAATTCTAATGAATATCACAGAATAGTGAGAGAACAAGTGTAAAAGACATCAAAATGTAAGGTTCTAGTCTAGAAAGGATGTTGTACACTGCAGAAATCCTTGAAATAGAGTTAGTTCACATGAAACCAGTGTTTCAAACCACCAGAATTCACTGAAAAGTAGTACGCAACTGTACAACAGTTGAAAGACAAGTGTATATAGCTTCTCAAGTCCAGAGAAGAGAGTATAAAGTTGTTTCTACATGTGGTGAAGTCCCACAAGTAGAAAAGAAGGCCCATTATAGGAAACAGCTAGAAATCAGTAGTCATTCATAGCAAATACTAATAACTATCACAGAATAGTGAGAGAACAAGTGTAAAAGACATCAAAATGAAAGTGTCTTGTCTAGAAAGGATGATGTACACTGCAGAAATCCTTGAAAAAGAGTTAGTTCACATGAAACCAGTGTTTGAAACCACCAGAATTCACTGAAAAGTAGTACTCAACTGTAAAACAGTTGAAGGACAAGTTTATATAGCTTCGCAATTCCAGAGAAGAGAGTATAAAGTTGTTTCTACATGTGGTGAAGTCCCACAAGTAGAAAAGAAGGCCCATTATAGGAAACAGCTAGAAATTAGTAGTCATTCAGGGCAAATACTAATGAATATCACAGAATAGTGAGAGAACAAGTGTAAAAGACATCAAAATGTAAGTCTCTAGTCTAGAACGGTTGTTGTACACTGCAGAAATCCTTGAAATAGAGTTACTGCACAAGAAAACAGTGTTTCAACCCACTAGAATTCACTGAAAAGTAGTATTCAACTGTAAAACTGTTGAAAGACAAGTGTATATAGCTTCTCAAGTTCAGAGAAGAGTGTATAAAGTTGTTTCTACATGTGGTGAAGTCCCTCAAGTAGAAAAGAAGGCCCATTATAGGAAACGGCTAGAAATCAGTAGTCATTCAGAGCAAATACTAATGAATATCACAGAATAGTTTGAGAACAAGTGTAAAAGACATCAAAATGAATGTGTCTTCTCTAGAAAGGATGTTGTACACTGCAGAAATCCTTGAAATAGAGTTAGTTCACATGAAACCAGTGTTTGAAACTACCAGAATTCACTGAAAAGTAGTACTCAACTGTAAAACAGTTGAAAGACAAGTGTATATAGCTTCTCAAGTTCAGAGAAGGGTGTATAAAGTTGTTTCTACATGTGGTGAAGTCCCACAAGTAGAAAAGAAGGCCCATTATGGGAAAAAGCTAGAAAGCATTAGTAATTCAGAGCAAATACTAATGAATATCAGAGAATAATGAGAGAACAAGTGTAAAAGACATCAAAATGTAAGTCTCTAGTCTAGAAAGGTTGTTGTACACTGCAGAAATCATTGAAATAGAGTTACTTGACAAGAAAACAGTGTTTCAACCCACTAGAATTCACTGAAAAGTAGTACTCAACTGTAAAACAGTTGAAAGACAAGTGTATATAGCTTCTCAAGTTCAGAGAAAAGTGTATAAAGTTGTTTCTACATGTGGTTAAGTCCCACAAGTAGAAAAGAAGGCCCATTATAGGAAACAGCTAGAAATCAGTAGTCATTCATAGCTAATACTAATGATTATCACAGAATAGTGAGAGAACAAGTGTGAAAGACATAAAAATGAAAGTGTCTTGTCTAGAAAGGATGATGTACACTGCAGAAATCCTTGAAAAAGAGTTAGTTCACATGAAACCAGTGTTTCAAACCACCAGAATTCACTGAAAAGTAGTACGCAACTGTAAAACAGTTGAAAGACAAGTGTATATAGCTTCTCAAGTTCAGAAAAGAGTGTATAAAGTTGTTTCTACATGTGGTGATGTCCCACAAGTAGTAAAGAAGGCCCATTATGGGAAACGGCTAGAAATCAGTAGTCATTCATAGCAAATACTAATGACTATCACAGAATAGTGAGAGAACAAGTGTAAAATACATCAAAATGAAAGTGTCTTGTCTAGAAAGGATGATGTACACTGCAGAAATCCTTGAAAAAGAGTTAGTTCACATGAAACCAGTGTTTCAAACCACCAGAATTCACTGAAAAGTAGTATTCAACTGTAAAACAGTTGAAAGACAAGTTTATATAGCTTCACAAGTCCAGAGAAGAGTATATAAAGTTGTTTATATATGTGGTGAAGTCCCACAAGTAGAAAAGCATGCCCATTATAGGAAACAGCTAGAAATCAGTAGTCATTCAGAGCAAATACTAATGAATATCACAGAATAGTGAGAGAACAAGTGAAATAGACATCAAAATGAAAGTGTCTAGTCTAGAAAGGATGTTGTACACTGCAGAAATCCTTGAAATAGAGTTAGTTCACATGAAACGAGTGTTTCAAACCACCAGAATTCACTGAAAAGTAATATTTAACTCTAAAACAGTTGAAAGACAAGTTTATATAGCTTCGCATGTCCACAGAAGAGTGTATAAAGTTGTTTCTACATGTGGTGAAGTCCCACAAGTGGAAAGGAAGGCCCATTATGGGAAACAGCTAGAAATCAGTAGTCATTCAGAGCAAATACTAATGAATATCACAGAATAGTGAGAGAACAAGTGTAAAAGACATCAAAATAAAAGTGTCTAGTCTAGAAAGGATGTTGTACACTGCACAAATCCTTGAAATAGAGTTAGTTCACATGAAACCAGTGTTTGAAACCACCAGAATTCACTGAAAAGTAGTATTCAACTGTAAAACAGTTGAAAGACAAGTGTATATAGCTTCTCAAGTTCAGAGAATAGTGTATAAAGTTGTTTCTACATGTGGTGAAGTGCCACAAGTAGAAAAGAAGGCCCATTATAGGAAAAAGCTAGAAATCAGTAGTCATTCAGAGCAAATACTAATGAATATCACAGAATAGTGAGAGAACAAGTGTAAAAGACATCAAAATGAAAGTGTCTTGTCTAGAAAGGATGATGTACACTGCAGAAATCCTAGAAAAAGAGTTAGTTCACATGAAACCAGTGTTTCAAACCACCAGAATTCACTGAAAAGTAGTATTTAATTGTAAAACAGTTGAAAGACAAGTTTATATAGCTTCGTAAGTCCAGAGAAGAGTGTATAAAGTTGTTGCTACATGTGGTGAAGTCCCACAAGTAGAAAAGAAGGCCCATTATGGGAAACAGCAAGAAATCAGTAGTCATTCAGAGCAAATTCTAATGAATATCACAGAATAGTGAGAGAACAAGTGTAAAAGACATCAAAATGTAAGTTTCTAGTCTAGAAAGGATGCTATACACTACAGAAATCCTTGAAATAGAGTTACTTCACAAGAAAACAGTGTTTCAACCCACTAGAATTCACTGAAAAGTAGTATTCAACTGTAAAACAGTTGAAAGACAAGTGTATATAGCTTCTCAAGTTCAGAGAAGAGTGTATAAAGTTGTTTCTACATGTGGTGAAGTCCCACAAGTAGAAAAGAAGGCCCATTATAGGAAACGGCTGGAAATCAGTAGTCATTCAGAGCAAATACTAATGACTATCACAGAATAGTGAGAGAACAAGTGTAAAAGACATCAAAATGAAAGTGTCTAGTCTAGAAAGGATGTTGTACACTGCAGAAATCCTTGAAATAGAGTTAGTTCACATGAAACTAGTGTTTCAAACCACCAGAATTCACTGAAAAGTAGTATTTAACTCTAAAACAGTTGAAAGACAAGTTTATATAGCTTCGCATGTCCACAGAAGAGTGTATAAAGTTGTTTCTACATGTGGTGATGTCCCACAAGTAGAAAAGAAGGCCCGTTATGGGAAACAGCTAGAAATCAGTAGTCATTCAGAGCAAATACTAATGAATATCACAGAATAGTGAGAGAACAAGTGTAAAAGACATCAAAATGAAAGTGTCTTGTCTAGAAAGGATGATGTACACTGCAGAAATCCTTGAAATAGAGTTAGTTCACATGAAACGAGTGTTTCAAACCACCAGAATTCACTGAAAAGTAGTATTTAACTGTAAAACAGTTGAAAAACAAGTTTATATAGCTTCGCATGTCCACAGAAGAGTGTATAAAGTTGTTTCTACAAGAGTTGAAGTCCCACAAGTAGAAAAGAAGGCCGATTATGGGAAACAGCTAGAAATCAGTAGTCATTCAGAGCCAATACTAATGAATATCACAGAATAGTGAGAGAACATGTGTAAAAGACATCAAAATGTAAGTATCAAGTCTAGAAAGGATGTTGTACACTGCACAAATCCTTGAAATAGAGGTAGTTCACATGAAACCAGTGTTTAAAACCACCAGAATTCACTGAAAAGTAGTATTCAACTGTAAAACAGTTGAAAGACAAGTTTATATAGCTTTGTAAGTCCAGAGAAGAGTGTATAAAGTTGTTTCTACATGTGGTGAAGTCCCACAAGTAGAAAAGAAGGCCCATTATGGGAAACGGCTAGAAATCAGTAGTCATTCAGAGCAAATACTAATGAATATCACAGAATAGTGAGAGAACAAGTGTAAAAGACATCAAATGTAAGTCTTTAGTCTAGAAAGGATGTTGTACACTGCACAAATCCTTGAAATAGAGTTAGTTCACATGAAACCAGTGTTTGAAACCACCAGAATTCACTGAGGAGTAGTATTCAACTGTAAAACAGTTGAAAGACAAGTGTATATAGCTTCTCAAGTTCAGAGAAGAGCGTATAAAGTTGTTTCTACATGTGGTGAAGTCCCACAAGTAGAAAAGACGGCCCATTATAGGAAACAGGTAGAAATCAGTAGTCATTCATAGCAAATACTAATGACTATCACAGAATAGTGAGAGAACAAGTGTGAAAGACATAAAAATGAAAGTGTCTTGTCTAGAAAGGTTGTTGTACACTGCAGAAATCCTTGAAAAAGAGTTAGTTCACATGAAACCAGTGTTTCAAACCACCAGAATTCACTGAAAAGTAGTACTCAACGGTAAAACAGTTGAAAGACAAGTTTATATAGCTTTGTAAGTCCAGAGAAGAGTGTATAAAGTTGTTTCTACATGTGGTGAAATCCCACAAGTAGAAAAGAAGGCCCATTACGGGAAACAGCTAGAAATCAGTAGTCATTCAGAGCAAATACTAATGAATATCACAGAATAGTGAGAGAACAAGTGTAAAGACATCAAAATGTAAGTTTCTAGTCCTAGAAAGGATGCTATACACTACAGAAATATATGAAATAGAGTTACTTCACAAGAAAACAGTGTTTCAACCCACTAGAATTCACTGAAAAGTAGTATTCAACTGTAAAACAGTTGAAAGACAAGTGTATATAGCTTCTCAAGTTCAGAGAAGGGTGTATAAAGTTGTTTCTACATGTGGTGAAGTCCCACAAGTAGAAAAGAAGGCGTATTATGGGAAACAGCTAGAAATCAGTAGTCATTCAGAGCAAATACTAATGAATATCACAGAATAATGAGAGAACAAGTGTAAAAGACATCAAAATGTAAGTTTCTAGTCTAGAAAGGATGCTATACACTACAGAAATCCTTGAAATAGAGTTACTTCACAGGAAAACAGTGTTTCAACCCACGAGAATTCACTGAAAAGTAGTATTCAACTGTAAAACAGTTGAAAGACAAGTGTATATAGCTTCTCAAGTTCAGAGAAGAGTGTATAAAGTTGTTTCTACATGTGGTGAAGTCCCACAAGTAGAAAAGAAGGCGCATTATGGGAAACAGCTAGAAATCAGTAGTCATTGAGAGCAAATACTAATGAATATCACAGAATAGTGAGAGAACAAGTGTAAAAGACATCAAAATGAAAGTGTCTTGTCTAGAAAGGATGATGTACACTGCAGAAATCCTTGAAATAGAGTTAGTTCACATGAAACGAGTGTTTCAAACCGCCAGAATTCACTGAAAAGTAGTATTTAACTGTAAAACAGTTGAAAAACAAGTTTATATAGCTTCGCATGTCCACAGAAGAGTGTATAAAGTTGTTTCTACAAGAGTTGAAGTCCCACAAGTAGAAAAGAAGGCCCATTATGGGAAACAGCTAGAAATCAGTAGTCATTCAGAGCAAATGCTAATGAATATCACAGAATAGTGAGAGAACAAGTGTAAAAGACATGAAAATGTAAGTATCAAGTCTAGAAAGGATGTTGTACACTGCACAAATCCTTGAAATAGAGTTAGTTCATATGAAACAAGTGTTTGAAACGACCAGAATTCACTGAAAAGTAGTATTCAACTGTAAAACAGTTGAAAGACAAGTGTATATAGCTTCTCAAGATCAGAGAAGAGTGTATAAAGTTGTTTCTACAGTTGGTGATGTCCCACAAGTAGAAAAGAAGGCCCATTATGGGAAATGGCTAGAAATCAGTAGTCATTCAGAGCAAATACTAATGAATATCAGAGAATAATGAGAGAACAAGTGTAAAAGACATCAAAATGTAAGTCTCTAGTCTAGAAAGGATGTTGTACACTGCACAAATCCTTGAAATAGAGTTAGTTCACATGAAACCAGTGTTTGAAACGACCAGAATTCACTGAAAAGTAGTATTCAACTGTAAAATAGTTGAAAGACAAGTGTATATAGCTTCTCAAGTTCAGAGAAGAGTGTATAAAGTTGTTTTTACATGTGGTGATGTCCCACAAGTAGAAAAGAAGGCTCATTATGGGAAACGGCTAGAAATCAGTAGTCATTCAGAGCAAATACTAATGAATATCACAGAATAGTGAGAGAACCAGTGTAAAAGACATCAAAATGTAAGTCTCTAGACTAGAAAGGATGTTGTACACTGCAGAAATCCTTGAAATAGAGTTAGTTCACATGAAACCAGTGTTTGAAACCACCAGAATTCACTGAGGAGTAGTATTCAACTGTAAAACAGTTGAAAGACAAGTGTATATAGCTTCTCAAGTTCAGAGAAGAGCGTATAAAGTTGTTTCTACATGTGGTGAAGTCCCACAAGTAGAAAAGACGGCCCATTATAGGAAACAGGTAGAAATCAGTAGTCATTCATAGCAAATATAATGACTATCACAGAATAGTGAGAGAACAAGTGTGAAAGACATAAAAATGAAAGTGTCTTGTCTAGAAAGGTTGTTGTACACTGCAGAAATCCTTGAAATAGAGTTAGTTCACATGAATCCAGTGTTTCAAACCACCAGAATTCACTGAAGAGTAGTACTCAACTGTAAAACAGTTGAAAGACAAGTTTATATAGCTTTGTAAGTCCAGAGAAGAGTGTATAAAGTTGTTTCTACATGTGGTGAAATCCCACAAGTAGAAAAGAAGGCCCATTACGGGAAACAGCTAGAAATCAGTAGTCATTCAGAGCAAATACTAATGAATATCACAGAATAGTGAGAGAACAAGTGTAAAAGACATCAAAATGTAAGTTTCTAGTCCTAGAACGGTTGTTGTACACTGCAGAAATCCTTGAAATAGAGTTACTTCACAAGAAAACAGTGTTTCAACCCACTAGAATTCACTGAAAAGTAGTATTTAACTGTAATACTGTTGAAAGACAAGTGTATATAGCTTCTCAAGTTCAGAGAAGAGTGTATAAAGTTGTTTCTACATGTGGTGAAGTCCCACAAGTAGAAAAGAAGGCCCATTATAGGAAACGGCTAGAAATCAGTAGTCATTCAGAGCAAATACTAATGAATATCACAGAATAGTGAGAGAACAAGTGTAAAAGACATTAAAATGAATGTGTCTTCTCTAGAAAGGATGTTGTACACTGCAGAAATCCTTGAAATAGAGTTAGTTCACAAGAAACCAGTGTTTGAAACTACCAGAATTCACTGAAAAGTAGTACTCAACTGTAAAACAGTTGAAAGACAAGTGTATATAGCTTCTCAAGTTCAGAGAAGAGTGTATAAAGTTGTTTCTACATGTGGTGAAGTCCCACAAGTAGAAAAGAAGGCCCATTATGGGAAAAAGCTAGAAAGCATTAGTAATTCAGAGCAAATACTAATGAATATCAGAGAATAATGAGAGAACAAGTGTAAAAGACATCAAAATGTAAGTCTCTAGTCTAGAAAGGTTGTTGTACACTGCTGAAATCATTGAAATAGAGTTACTTCACAAGAAAACAGTGTTTCAACCCACTAGAATTCACTGAAAAGTAGTACTCAACTGTAAAACTGTTGAAAGACAAGTGTATATAGCTTCTCAAGTTCAGAGAAGAGTGTATAAAGTTGTTTCTACATGTGGTGAAGTCCCACAAGTAGAAAAGAAGGCCCATTATAGGAAACGGCTAGAAATCAGTAGTCATTCAGAGCAAATACTAATGAATATCACAGAATAGTGAGAGAACAAGTGTAAAAGATATCAAAATGAATGTGTCTTCTCTAGAAAGGATGTTGTACACTGCAGAAATCCTTGAAATAGAGTTAGTTCACATGAAACCAGTGTTTCAAACCACCAGAATTCACTGAAAAGTAGTATTTAACTGTAAAACAGTTGAAAGACAAGTTTATATAGCTTTGTAAGTCCAGAGAAGAGTGTATAAAGTTGTTTCTACATGTGGTGAAGTCCTACAAGTAGAAAAGAAGGCCCATTATGGGAAACAGCTAGAAATCAGTAGTCATTCAGAGCAAATACTAATGAATATCACAGAATAGTGAGAGAACAAGTGTAAAAGATATCAAAATGTAAGTTTCTAGTCTAGAAAGAATGCTGTACACTACAGAAATCCTTGAAATAGAGTTACTTCACAAGAAAACAGTGTTTCAACCCACTAGAATTCACTGAAAAGTAGTACTCAACTGTAAAACTGTTGAAAGACAAGTGTATATAGCTTCTCAAGTTCAGAGAAGAGTGTATAAAGTTGTTTCTACATGTGGTGAAGTCCCACAAGTAGAAAAGAAGGCCCATTATAGGAAACGGCTAGAAATCAGTAGTCATTCAGAGCAAATACTAATGAATATCACAGAATAGTGAGAGAACAAGTGTAAAAGATATCAAAATGAATGTGTCTTCTCTAGAAAGGATGTTGTACACTGCAGAAATCCTTGAAATAGAGTTAGTTCACATGAAACCAGTGTTTCAAACCACCAGAATTCACTGAAAAGTAGTATTTAACTGTAAAACAGTTGAAAGACAAGTTTATATAGCTTTGTAAGTCCAGAGAAGAGTGTATAAAGTTGTTTCTACATGTGGTGAAGTCCTACAAGTAGAAAAGAAGGCCCATTATGGGAAACAGCTAGAAATCAGTAGTCATTCAGAGCAAATACTAATGAATATCACAGAATAGTGAGAGAACAAGTGTAAAAGATATCAAAATGTAAGTTTCTAGTCTAGAAAGAATGCTGTACACTACAGAAATCCTTGAAATAGAGTTACTTCACAAGAAAACAGTGTTTCAACCCACTAGAATTCACTGAAAAGTAGTATTCAACTGTAAAACAGTTGAAAGACAAATGTATATAGCTTCTCAAGTTCAGAGAAGGGTGTATAAAGTTGTTTCTACATGTGGTGAAGTCCCACAAGTAGAAAAGAAGGCCCATTATGGGAAACAGCTAGAAATCAGTAGTCATTCAGAGCAAATACTAATGACTATCACAGAATAGTGAGAGAACAAGTGTAAAAGACATCAAAATGAAAGTGTCTTGTCTAGAAAGGATGTTGTACACTGCACAAATCCTTGAAATAGAGTTAGTTCACATGAAACCAGTGTTTGAAACGACCAGAATTCACTGAAAAGTAGTATTCAACTGTAAAACAGTTGAAAGACAAGTGTATATAGCTTCTCAAGTTCAGAAAAGAGTGTATAAAGTTGTTTCTACATGTGGTGATGTCCCACAAGTAGTAAAGAAGGCCCATTATGGGAAACGGCTAGAAATCCGTAGTCATTCAGAGCAAATACTAATGAATATCACAGAATAGTGAGAGAACAAGTGTAAAAGACATCAAAATGTAAGTCTCTAGTCTAGAAAGGATGTTGTACACTGCACAAATCCTTGAAATAGAGTTAGTTCACATGAAACCAGTGTTTGAAACCACCAGAATTCACTGAGGAGTAGTATTCAACTGTAAAACAGTTGAAAGACAAGTGTATATAGCTTCTCAAGTTCAGAGAAGAGTGTATAAGGTTGTTTCTACATGTGGTGAAGTCCCACAAGTAGAAAAGAAGGCCCATTATAGGAAACGGCTAGAAATCAGTAGTCATTCAGAGCAAATACTAATGAATATCACAGAATAGTGAGAGAACAAGTGTAAAAGACATTAAAATGAATGTGTCTTCTCTAGAAAGGATGTTGTACACTGCAGAAATCCTTGAAATAGAGTTAGTTCACAAGAAACCAGTGTTTGAAACTACCAGAATTCACTGAAAAGAGGTACTCAACTGTAAAACAGTTGAAAGACAAGTGTATATAGCTTCTCAAGTTCAGAGAAGAGTGTATAAAGTTGTTTCTACATGTGGTGAAGTCCCACAAGTAGAAAAGAAGGCCCATTATGGGAAAAAGCTAGAAAGCATTAGTAATTCAGAGCAAATACTAATGAATATCAGAGAATAATGAGAGAACAAGTGTAAAAGACATCAAAATGTAAGTCTCTAGTCTAGAAAGGTTGTTGTACACTGCTGAAATCATTGAAATAGAGTTACTTCACAAGAAAACAGTGTTTCAACCCACTAGAATTCACTGAAAAGTAGTACTCAACTGTAAAACTGTTGAAAGACAAGTGTATATAGCTTCTCAAGTTCAGAGAAGAGTGTATAAAGTTGTTTCTACATGTGGTGAAGTCCCACAAGTAGAAAAGAAGGCCCATTATAGGAAACGGCTAGAAATCAGTAGTCATTCAGAGCAAATACTAATGAATATCACAGAATAGTGAGAGAACAAGTGTAAAAGACATCAAAATGAATGTGTCTTCTCTAGAAAGGATGTTGTACACTGCAGAAATCCTTGAAATAGAGTTAGTTCACATGAAACCAGTGTTTCAAACCACCAGAATTCACTGAAAAGTAGTATTTAACTGTAAAACAGTTGAAAGACAAGTTTATATAGCTTTGTAAGTCCAGAGAAGAGTGTATAAAGTTGTTTCTACATGTGGTGAAGTCCCACAAGTAGAAAAGAAGGCCCATTATGGGAAACAGCTAGAAATCAGTAGTCATTCAGAGCAAATACTAATGAATATCACAGAATAGTGAGAGAACAAGTGTAAAAGATATCAAAATGTAAGTTTCTAGTCTAGAAAGAATGCTGTACACTACAGAAATCCTTGAAATAGAGTTACTTCACAAGAAAACAGTGTTTCAACCCACTAGAATTCACTGAAAAGTAGTATTCAACTGTAAAACAGTTGAAAGACAAATGTATATAGCTTCTCAAGTTCAGAGAAGGGTGTATAAAGTTGTTTCTACATGTGGTGAAGTCCCACAAGTAGAAAAGAAGGCCCATTATGGGAAACAGCTAGAAATCAGTAGTCATTCAGAGCAAATAATAATGAATATCACAGAATAGTGAGAGAACAAGTGTAAAAGACATCAAAATGTACGTTTCTAGTCTAGAAAGGATGCTATACACTACAGAAATCCTTGAAATAGAGTTACTTCACAAGAAAACAGTGTTTCAACCCACTAGAATTCACTGAAAAGTAGTATTCAACTGTAAAACAGTTGAAAGACAAGTGTATATAGCTTCTCAAGTTCAGAGAAGAGTGTATAAAGTTGTTTCTACATGTGGTGAACTCCCACAAGTAGAAAAGAAGGCCCATTATAGGAAACAGCTAGAAATCAGTAGTCATTGAAGGCAAATACTAATGACTATCACAGAATAGTGAGAGAACAAGTGTAAAAGACATCAAAATGAAAGTGTCTTGTCTAGAAAGGATGTTGTACACTGCACAAATCCTTGAAATAGAGTTAGTTCACATGAAACCAGTGTTTGAAACGACCAGAATTCACTGAGGAGTAGTATTCAACTGTAAAACAGTTGAAAGACAAGTGTATATAGCTTCTCAAGTTCAGAGAAGAGTGTATAAAGTTGTTTCTACATGTGGTGAAGTCCCACAAGTAGAAAAGAAGGCCCATTATAGGAAACAGCTAGAAATTAGTAGTCATTCAGGGCAAATACTAATGAATATCACAGAATAGTGAGAGAACAAGTGTAAAAGACATCAAAATGTAAGTCTCTAGTCTAGAACGGTTGTTGTACACTGCTGAAATCATTGAAATAGAGTTACTTCACAAGAAAACAGTGTTTCAACCCACTAGAATTCACTGAAAAGTAGTACTCAACTGTAAAACAGTTGAAAGACAAGTGTATATAGCTTCTCAAGTTCAGAGAAGAGTGTATCAAGTTGTTTCTACATGTGGTGAAGTCCCACAAGTAGAAAAGAAGGCCCATTATAGGAAACAGCTAGAAATCAGTAGTCATTCATAGCAAATACTAATGACTATCACAGAATAGTGAGAGAATAAGTGTGAAAGACATAAAAATGAAAGTGTCTTGTCTAGAAAGGATGATGTACACTGCAGAAATCCTTGAAAAAGAGTTAGTTCACATGAAACCAGTGTTTCAAACTACCAGAATTCACTGAAAAGTAGTACTCAACTGTAAAACAGTTGAAAGACAAGTTTATATAGCTTCGCAATTCCAGAGAAGAGAGTATAAAGTTGTTTCTACATGTGGTGAAGTCCCACAAGTAGAAAAGAAGGCCCATTATGGGAAACAGCTAGAAATCAGTAGTCATTCAGAGCAAATACTAATGAATATCACAGAATAGTGAGAGAACAAGTGTAAAAGACATAAAAATGTAAGTTTCTAGTCTAGAAAGGATGCTATACACTACAGAAATCCTTGAAATAGAGTTACTTCACAAGAAAACAGTGTTTCAACCCACTAGAATTCACTGAAAAGTAGTATTCAACTGTAAAACAGTTGAAAGACAAGTGTATATAGCTTCTCAAGTTCAGAGAAGGGTGTATAAAGTTGTTTCTACATGTGGTGAAGTCCCACAAGTAGAAAAGAAGGCCCATTATGGGAAACGGCTAGAAATCAGTAGTCATTCAGAGCAAATACTAATGAATATCACAGAATAGTGAGAGAACAAGTGTAAAAGACATCAAAATGTAAGTCTCTAGTCTAGAAAGGATGTTGTACACTGCACAAATCCTTGAAATAGAGTTAGTTCACATGAAACCAGTGTTTGAAACGACCAGAATTCACTGAAAAGTAGTATTCAACTGTAAAACAGTTGAAAGACAAGTGTATATAGCTTCTCAAGTTCAGAAAAGAGTGTATAAAGTTGTTTCTACATGTGGTGATGTCCCACAAGTAGTAAAGAAGGCCCATTATGGGAAACGGCTATAAATCCGTAGTCATTCAGAGCAAATTCTAATGAATATCACAGAATAGTGAGAGAACAAGTGTAAAAGACATCAAAATGTAAGGTTCTAGTCTAGAAAGGATGTTGTACACTGCAGAAATCCTTGAAATAGAGTTAGTTCACATGAAACCAGTGTTTGAAACCACCAGATTTCATTGAGGAGTAGTATTCAACTGTAAAACAGTTGAAAGACAAGTGTATATAGCTTCTCAAGTTCAGAGAAGAGTGTATAAAGTTGTTTCTACATGTGGTGAAGTCCCACAAGTAGAAAAGAAGGCCCATTATAGGAAACAGCTAGAAATCAGTAGTCATTCATAGCAAATACTAATGACTATCACAGAATAGTGAGAGAACAAGTGTAAAAGACATGAAAATGAAAGTGTCTTGTCTAGAAAGGATGATGTACACTGCAGAAATCCTTGAAAAAGAGTTAGTTCACATGAAACCAGTGTTTCAAACCACCAGAATTCACTGAAAAGTAGTACGCAACTGTAAAACAGTTGAAAGACAAGTTTATATAGCTTCGCAATTCCAGAGAAGAGAGTATAAAGTTGTTTCTACATGTGGTGAAGTCCCACAAGTAGAAAAGAAGGCCCATTATAGGAAACAGCTAGAAATTAGTAGTCATTCAGGGCAAATACTAATGAATATCACAGAATAGTGAGAGAACAAGTGTAAAAGACATCAAAATGTAAGTCTCTAGTCTAGAAAGGTTGTTGTACACTGCAGAAATCCTTGAAATAGAGTTACTTCACAAGAAAACAGTGTTTCAACCCACTAGAATTCACTGAAAAGTAGTATTCAACTGTAAAACAGTTGAAAGACAAATGTATATAGCTTCTCAAGTTCAGAGAAGGGTGTATAAAGTTGTTTCTACATGTGGTGAAGTCCCACAAGTAGAAAAGAAGGCCCATTATGGGAAACAGCTAGAAATCAGTAGTCATTCAGAGCAAATACTAATGAATATCACAGAATAGTGAGAGAACAAGTGTAAAAGACATCAAAATGTACGTTTCTAGTCTAGAAAGGATGCTATACACTACAGAAATCCTTGAAATAGAGTTACTTCACAAGAAAACAGTGTTTCAACCCACTAGAATTCACTGAAAAGTAGTATTCAACTGTAAAACAGTTGAAAGACAAGTGTATATAGCTTCTCAAGTTCAGAGAAGAGTGTATAAAGTTGTTTCTACATGTGGTGAACTCCCACAAGTAGAAAAGAAGGCCCATTATAGGAAACAGCTAGAAATCAGTAGTCATTCAAGGCAAATACTAATGAATATCACAGAATAGTGAGAGAACAAGTGTAAAAGACATCAAAATGAAAGTGTCTTGTCTAGAAAGGATGTTGTACACTGCACAAATCCTTGAAATAGAGTTAGTTCACATGAAACCAGTGTTTGAAACGACCAGAATTCACTGAAAAGTAGTATTCAACTGTAAAACAGTTGAAAGACAAGTGTATATAGCTACTCAAGTTCAGAAAAGAGTGTATAAAGTTGTTTCTACATGTGGTGATGTCCCACAAGTAGTAAAGAAGGCCCATTATGGGAAACGGCTAGAAATCCGTAGTCATTCAGAGCAAATACTAATGAATATCACAGAATAGTGAGAGAACAAGTGTAAAAGACATCAAAATGTAAGTCTCTAGTCTAGAAAGGATGTTGTACACTGCACAAATCCTTGAAATAGAGTTAGTTCACATGAAACCAGTGTTTGAAACTACCAGAATTCACTGAAAAGTAGTACTCAACTGTAAAACAGTTGAAAGACAAGTGTATATAGCTTCTCAAGTTCAGAGAAGAGTGTATAAAGTTGTTTCTACATGTGGTGAAGTCCCACAAGTAGAAAAGAAGGCCCATTATGGGAAAAAGCTAGAAAGCATTAGTAATTCAGAGCAAATACTAATGAATATCAGAGAATAATGAGAGAACAAGTGTAAAAGACATCAAAATGTAAGTCTCTAGTCTAGAAAGGTTGTTGTACACTGCTGAAATCATTGAAATAGAGTTACTTCACAAGAAAACAGTGTTTCAACCCACTAGAATTCACTGAAAAGTAGTACTCAACTGTAAAACTGTTGAAAGACAAGTGTATATAGCTTCTCAAGTTCAGAGAAGAGTGTATAAAGTTGTTTCTACATGTGGTGAAGTCCCACAAGTAGAAAAGAAGGCCCATTATAGGAAACGGCTAGAAATCAGTAGTCATTCAGAGCAAATACTAATGAATATCACAGAATAGTGAGAGAACAAGTGTAAAAGACATCAAAATGAATGTGTCTTCTCTAGAAAGGATGTTGTACACTGCAGAAATCCTTGAAATAGAGTTAGTTCACATGAAACCAGTGTTTCAAACCACCAGAATTCACTGAAAAGTAGTATTTAACTGTAAAACAGTTGAAAGACAAGTTTATATAGCTTTGTAAGTCCAGAGAAGAGTGTATAAAGTTGTTTCTACATGTGGTGAAGTCCCACAAGTAGAAAAGAAGGCCCATTATGGGAAACAGCTAGAAATCAGTAGTCATTCAGAGCAAATACTAATGAATATCACAGAATAGTGAGAGAACAAGTGTAAAAGATATCAAAATGTAAGTTTCTAGTCTAGAAAGAATGCTGTACACTACAGAAATCCTTGAAATAGAGTTACTTCACAAGAAAACAGTGTTTCAACCCACTAGAATTCACTGAAAAGTAGTATTCAACTGTAGAACAGTTGAAAGACAAATGTATATAGCTTCTCAAGTTCAGAGAAGGGTGTATAAAGTTGTTTCTACATGTGGTGAAGTCCCACAAGTAGAAAAGAAGGCCCATTATGGGAAACAGCTAGAAATCAGTAGTCATTCAGAGCAAATAATAATGAATATCACAGAATAGTGAGAGAACAAGTGTAAAAGACATCAAAATGTACGTTTCTAGTCTAGAAAGGATGCTATACACTACAGAAATCCTTGAAATAGAGTTACTTCACAAGAAAACAGTGTTTCAACCCACTAGAATTCACTGAAAAGTAGTATTCAACTGTAAAACAGTTGAAAGACAAGTGTATATAGCTTCTCAAGTTCAGAGAAGAGTGTATAAAGTTGTTTCTACATGTGGTGAACTCCCACAAGTAGAAAAGAAGGCCCATTATAGGAAACAGCTAGAAATCAGTAGTCATTCAAGGCAAATACTAATGACTATCACAGAATAGTGAGAGAACAAGTGTAAAAGACATCAAAATGAAAGTGTCTTGTCTAGAAAGGATGTTGTACACTGCACAAATCCTTGAAATAGAGTTAGTTCACATGAAACCAGTGTTTGAAACGACCAGAATTCACTGAAAAGTAGTATTCAACTGTAAAACAGTTGAAAGACAAGTGTATATAGCTTCTCAAGTTCAGAAAAGAGTGTATAAAGTTGTTTCTACATGTGGTGATGTCCCACAAGTAGTAAAGAAGGCCCATTATGGGAAACGGCTAGAAATCCGTAGTCATTCAGAGCAAATACTAATGAATATCACAGAATAGTGAGAGAACAAGTGTAAAAGACATTAAAATGAATGTGTCTTCTCTAGAAAGGATGTTGTACACTGCAGAAATCCTTGAAATAGAGTTAGTTCACAAGAAACCAGTGTTTGAAACTACCAGAATTCACTGAAAAGTAGTACTCAACTGTAAAACAGTTGAAAGACAAGTGTATATAGCTTCTCAAGTTCAGAGAAGAGTGTATAAAGTTGTTTCTACATGTGGTGAAGTCCCACAAGTAGAAAAGAAGGCCCATTATGGGAAAAAGCTAGAAAGCATTAGTAATTCAGAGCAAATACTAATGAATATCAGAGAATAATGAGAGAACAAGTGTAAAAGACATCAAAATGTAAGTCTCTAGTCTAGAAAGGTTGTTGTACACTGCTGAAATCATTGAAATAGAGTTACTTCACAAGAAAACAGTGTTTCAACCCACTAGAATTCACTGAAAAGTAGTACTCAACTGTAAAACAGTTGAAAGACAAGTGTATATAGCTTCTCAAGTTCAGAGAAGAGTGTATCAAGTTGTTTCTACATGTGGTGAAGTCCCACAAGTAGAAAAGAAGGCCCATTATAGGAAACAGCTAGAAATCAGTAGTCATTCATAGCAAATACTAATGACTATCACAGAATAGTGAGAGAATAAGTGTGAAAGACATAAAAATGAAAGTGTCTTGTCTAGAAAGGATGATGTACACTGCAGAAATCCTTGAAAAAGAGTTAGTTCACATGAAACCAGTGTTTCAAACTACCAGAATTCACTGAAAAGTAGTACTCAACTGTAAAACAGTTGAAAGACAAGTTTATATAGCTTCGCAATTCCAGAGAAGAGAGTATAAAGTTGTTTCTACATGTGGTGAAGTCCCACAAGTAGAAAAGAAGGCCCATTATGGGAAACAGCTAGAAATCAGTAGTCATTCAGAGCAAATACTAATGAATATCACAGAATAGTGAGAGAACAAGTGTAAAAGACATAAAAATGTAAGTTTCTAGTCTAGAAAGGATGCTATACACTACAGAAATCCTTGAAATAGAGTTACTTCACAAGAAAACAGTGTTTCAACCCACTAGAATTCACTGAAAAGTAGTATTCAACTGTAAAACAGTTGAAAGACAAGTGTATATAGCTTCTCAAGTTCAGAGAAGGGTGTATAAAGTTGTTTCTACATGTGGTGAAGTCCCACAAGTAGAAAAGAAGGCCCATTATGGGAAACGGCTAGAAATCAGTAGTCATTCAGAGCAAATACTAATGAATATCACAGAATAGTGAGAGAACAAGTGTAAAAGACATCAAAATGTAAGTCTCTAGTCTAGAAAGGATGTTGTACACTGCACAAATCCTTGAAATAGAGTTAGTTCACATGAAACCAGTGTTTGAAACGACCAGAATTCACTGAAAAGTAGTATTCAACTGTAAAACAGTTGAAAGACAAGTGTATATAGCTTCTCAAGTTCAGAAAAGAGTGTATAAAGTTGTTTCTACATGTGGTGATGTCCCACAAGTAGTAAAGAAGGCCCATTATGGGAAACGGCTATAAATCCGTAGTCATTCAGAGCAAATTCTAATGAATATCACAGAATAGTGAGAGAACAAGTGTAAAAGACATTAAAATGAATGTGTCTTCTCTAGAAAGGATGTTGTACACTGCAGAAATCCTTGAAATAGAGTTAGTTCACAAGAAACCAGTGTTTGAAACTACCAGAATTCACTGAAAAGTAGTACTCAACTGTAAAACAGTTGAAAGACAAGTGTATATAGCTTCTCAAGTTCAGAGAAGAGTGTATAAAGTTGTTTCTACATGTGGTGAAGTCCCACAAGTAGAAAAGAAGGCCCATTATGGGAAAAAGCTAGAAAGCATTAGTAATTCAGAGCAAATACTAATGAATATCAGAGAATAATGAGAGAACAAGTGTAAAAGACATCAAAATGTAAGTCTCTAGTCTAGAAAGGTTGTTGTACACTGCTGAAATCATTGAAATAGAGTTATTCACAAGAAAACAGTGTTTCAACCCACTAGAATTCACTGAAAAGTAGTACTCAACTGTAAAACAGTTGAAAGACAAGTGTATATAGCTTCTCAAGTTCAGAGAAGAGTGTATCAAGTTGTTTCTACATGTGGTGAAGTCCCACAAGTAGAAAAGAAGGCCCATTATAGGAAACAGCTAGAAATCAGTAGTCATTCATAGCAAATACTAATGACTATCACAGAATAGTGAGAGAATAAGTGTGAAAGACATAAAAATGAAAGTGTCTTGTCTAGAAAGGATGATGTACACTGCAGAAATCCTTGAAAAAGAGTTAGTTCACATGAAACCAGTGTTTCAAACTACCAGAATTCACTGAAAAGTAGTACTCAACTGTAAAACAGTTGAAAGACAAGTTTATATAGCTTCGCAATTCCAGAGAAGAGAGTATAAAGTTGTTTCTACATGTGGTGAAGTCCCACAAGTAGAAAAGAAGGCCCATTATGGGAAACAGCTAGAAATCAGTAGTCATTCAGAGCAAATACTAATGAATATCACAGAATAGTGAGAGAACAAGTGTAAAAGACATCAAAATGTAAGTTTCTAGTCTAGAAAGGATGCTATACACTACAGAAATCCTTGAAATAGAGTTACTTCACAAGAAAACAGTGTTTCAACCCACTAGAATTCACTGAAAAGTAGTATTCAACTGTAAAACAGTTGAAAGACAAGTGTATATAGCTTCTCAAGTTCAGAGAAGGGTGTATAAAGTTGTTTCTACATGTGGTGAAGTCCCACAAGTAGAAAAGAAGGCCCATTATGGGAAACGGCTAGAAATCAGTAGTCATTCAGAGCAAATACTAATGAATATCACAGAATAGTGAGAGAACAAGTGTAAAAGACATCAAAATGTAAGTCTCTAGTCTAGAAAGGATGTTGTACACTGCACAAATCCTTGAAATAGAGTTAGTTCACATGAAACCAGTGTTTGAAACGACCAGAATTCACTGAAAAGTAGTATTCAACTGTAAAACAGTTGAAAGACAAGTGTATATAGCTTCTCAAGTTCAGAAAAGAGTGTATAAAGTTGTTTCTACATGTGGTGATGTCCCACAAGTAGTAAAGAAGGCCCATTATGGGAAACGGCTATAAATCCGTAGTCATTCAGAGCAAATTCTAATGAATATCACAGAATAGTGAGAGAACAAGTGTAAAAGACATCAAAATGTAAGGTTCTAGTCTAGAAAGGATGCTATACACTACAGAAATCCTTGAAATAGAGTTACTTCACAAGAAAACAGTGTTTCAACCCACTAGAATTCACTGAAAAGTAGTATTCAACTGTAAAACAGTTGAAAGACAAGTGTATATAGCTTCTCAAGTTCAGAGAAGAGTGTATAAAGTTGTTTCTACATGTGGTGAACTCCCACAAGTAGAAAAGAAGGCCCATTATAGGAAACAGCTAGAAATCAGTAGTCATTCAAGGCAAATACTAATGAATATCACAGAATAGTGAGAGAACAAGTGTAAAAGACATCAAAATGAAAGTGTCTTGTCTAGAAAGGATGTTGTACACTGCACAAATCCTTGAAATAGAGTTAGTTCACATGAAACCAGTGTTTGAAACGACCAGAATTCACTGAAAAGTAGTATTCAACTGTAAAACAGTTGAAAGACAAGTGTATATAGCTACTCAAGTTCAGAAAAGAGTGTATAAAGTTGTTTCTACATGTGGTGATGTCCCACAAGTAGTAAAGAAGGCCCATTATGGGAAACGGCTAGAAATCCGTAGTCATTCAGAGCAAATACTAATGAATATCACAGAATAGTGAGAGAACAAGTGTAAAAGACATCAAAATGTAAGTCTCTAGTCTAGAAAGGATGTTGTACACTGCACAAATCCTTGAAATAGAGTTAGTTCACATGAAACCAGTGTTTGAAACCACCAGAATTCACTGAGGAGTATTATTCAACTGTAAATCAGTTGAAAGACAAGTGTATATAGCTTCTCAAGTTCAGAGAAGAGTGTATAAAGTTGTTTCTACATGTGGTGAAGTCCCACAAGTAGAAAAGAAGGCCCATTATAGGAAACGGCTAGAAATCAGTAGTCATTCAGAGCAAATACTAATGAATATCACAGAATAGTGAGAGAACAAGTGTAAAAGACATTAAAATGAATGTGTCTTCTCTAGAAAGGATGTTGTACACTGCAGAAATCCTTGAAATAGAGTTAGTTCACAAGAAACCAGTGTTTGAAACTACCAGAATTCACTGAAAAGTAGTACTCAACTGTAAAACAGTTGAAAGACAAGTGTATATAGCTTCTCAAGTTCAGAGAAGAGTGTATAAAGTTGTTTCTACATGTGGTGAAGTCCCACAAGTAGAAAAGAAGGCCAATTATGGGAAAAAGCTAGAAAGCATTACTAATTCATAGCAAATACTAATGACTATCACAGAATAGTGAGAGAACAAGTGTGAAAGACATAAAAATGAAAGTGTCTTGTCTAGAAAGGATGATGTACACTGCAGAAATCCTTGAAAAAGAGTTACTTCACAAGAAAACAGTGTTTCAACCCACTAGAATTCACTGAAAAGTAGTATTCAACTGTAAAACAGTTGAAAGACAAGTGTATATAGCTTCTCAAGTTCAGAGAGGGTGTATAAAGTTGTTTCTACATGTGGTGAAGTCCCACAAGTAGAAAAGAAGGCCCATTATGGGAAACGGCTAGAAATCAGTAGTCATTCAGAGCAAATACTAATGAATATCACAGAATAGTGAGAGAACAAGTGTAAAAGACATAAAAATGTAAGTCTCTAGTCTAGAAAGGATGTTGTACACTGCACAAATCCTTGAAATAGAGTTAGTTCACATGAAACCAGTGTTTGAAACGACCAGAATTCACTGAAAAGTAGTATTCAACTGTAAAACAGTTGAAAGACAAGTGTATATAGCTTCTCAAGTTCAGAAAAGAGTGTATAAAGTTGTTTCTACATGTGGTGATGTCCCACAAGTAGTAAAGAAGGCCCATTATGGGAAACGGCTAGAAATCAGTAGTCATTCATAGCAAATACTAATGACTATCACAGAATAGTGAGAGAACAAGTGTAAAAGACATCAAAATGAAAGTGTCTTGTCTAGAAAGGATGATGTACACTGCAGAAATCCTTGAAAAAGAGTTAGTTCACATGAAACCAGTGTTTCAAACCACCAGAATTCACTGAAAAGTAGTACGCAACTGTAAAACAGTTGAAAGACAAGTGTATATAGCTTCTCAAGTCCAGAGAAGAGAGTATAAAGTTGTTTCTACATGTGGTGAAGTCCCACAAGTAGAAAAGAAGGCCCATTATAGGAAACAGCTAGAAATTAGTAGTCATTCAGGGCAAATACTAATGAATATCACAGAATAGTGAGAGAACAAGTGTAAAAGACATCAAAATGAATGTGTCTTCTCTAGAAAGTATGTTGTACACTGCAGAAATCCTTGAAATAGAGTTAGTTCACATGAAACCAGTGTTTCAAACCACCAGAATTCACTGAAAAGTAGTATTTAACTGTAAAACAGTTGAAAGACAAGTTTATATAGCTTTGTAAGTCCAGAGAAGAGTGTATAAAGTTGTTTCTACATGTGGTGAAGTCCCACAAGTAGAAAAGAAGGCCCATTATGGGAAACGGCTAGAAATCAGTAGTCATTCAGAGCAAATACTAATGAATATCACAGAATAGTGAGAGAACAAGTGTAAAAGACATCAAAATGTAAGTCTCTAGTCTAGAAAGGATGTTGTACACTGCACAAATCCTTGAAATAGAGTTAGTTCACATGAAACCAGTGTTTGAAACGACCAGAATTCACTGAAAAGTAGTATTCAACTGTAAAACAGTTGAAAGACAAGTGTATATAGCTTCTCAAGTTCAGAAAAGAGTGTATAAAGTTGTTTCTACATGTGGTGATGTCCCACAAGTAGTAAAGAAGGCCCATTATGGGAAACGGCTATAAATCCGTAGTCATTCAGAGCAAATTCTAATGAATATCACAGAATAGTGAGAGAACAAGTGTAAAAGACATCAAAATGTAAGGTTCTAGTCTAGAAAGGATGCTATACACTACAGAAATCCTTGAAATAGAGTTACTTCACAAGAAAACAGTGTTTCAACCCACTAGAATTCACTGAAAAGTAGTATTCAACTGTAAAACAGTTGAAAGACAAGTGTATATAGCTTCTCAAGTTCAGAGAAGAGTGTATAAAGTTGTTTCTACATGTGGTGAACTCCCACAAGTAGAAAAGAAGGCCCATTATAGGAAACAGCTAGAAATCAGTAGTCATTCAAGGCAAATACTAATGAATATCACAGAATAGTGAGAGAACAAGTGTAAAAGACATCAAAATGAAAGTGTCTTGTCTAGAAAGGATGTTGTACACTGCACAAATCCTTGAAATAGAGTTAGTTCACATGAAACCAGTGTTTGAAACGACCAGAATTCACTGAAAAGTAGTATTCAACTGTAAAACAGTTGAAAGACAAGTGTATATAGCTACTCAAGTTCAGAAAAGAGTGTATAAAGTTGTTTCTACATGTGGTGATGTCCCACAAGTAGTAAAGAAGGCCCATTATGGGAAACGGCTAGAAATCCGTAGTCATTCAGAGCAAATACTAATGAATATCACAGAATAGTGAGAGAACAAGTGTAAAAGACATCAAAATGTAAGTCTCTAGTTTAGAAAGGATGTTGTACACTGCACAAATCCTTGAAATAGAGTTAGTTCAC
Source organism: Cnephaeus nilssonii (assembly GCF_951640355.1). Lineage (NCBI taxonomy): Eukaryota > Metazoa > Chordata > Mammalia > Chiroptera > Vespertilionidae > Cnephaeus > Cnephaeus nilssonii. The sequence goes on along the minus strand of NC_137083.1, from coordinate 86,200,070 downwards.
ATGAAACCAGTGTTTGAAACCACCAGAATTCACTGAGGAGTATTATTCAACTGTAAATCAGTTGAAAGACAAGTGTATATAGCTTCTCAAGTTCAGAGAAGAGTGTATAAAGTTGTTTCTACATGTGGTGAAGTCCCACAAGTAGAAAAGAAGGCCCATTATAGGAAACGGCTAGAAATCAGTAGTCATTCAGAGCAAATACTAATGAATATCACAGAATAGTGAGAGAACAAGTGTAAAAGACATTAAAATGAATGTGTCTTCTCTAGAAAGGATGTTGTACACTGCAGAAATCCTTGAAATAGAGTTAGTTCACAAGAAACCAGTGTTTGAAACTACCAGAATTCACTGAAAAGTAGTACTCAACTGTAAAACAGTTGAAAGACAAGTGTATATAGCTTCTCAAGTTCAGAGAAGAGTGTATAAAGTTGTTTCTACATGTGGTGAAGTCCCACAAGTAGAAAAGAAGGCCAATTATGGGAAAAAGCTAGAAAGCATTACTAATTCATAGCAAATACTAATGACTATCACAGAATAGTGAGAGAACAAGTGTGAAAGACATAAAAATGAAAGTGTCTTGTCTAGAAAGGATGATGTACACTGCAGAAATCCTTGAAAAAGAGTTACTTCACAAGAAAACAGTGTTTCAACCCACTAGAATTCACTGAAAAGTAGTATTCAACTGTAAAACAGTTGAAAGACAAGTGTATATAGCTTCTCAAGTTCAGAGAGGGTGTATAAAGTTGTTTCTACATGTGGTGAAGTCCCACAAGTAGAAAAGAAGGCCCATTATGGGAAACGGCTAGAAATCAGTAGTCATTCAGAGCAAATACTAATGAATATCACAGAATAGTGAGAGAACAAGTGTAAAAGACATAAAAATGTAAGTCTCTAGTCTAGAAAGGATGTTGTACACTGCACAAATCCTTGAAATAGAGTTAGTTCACATGAAACCAGTGTTTGAAACGACCAGAATTCACTGAAAAGTAGTATTCAACTGTAAAACAGTTGAAAGACAAGTGTATATAGCTTCTCAAGTTCAGAAAAGAGTGTATAAAGTTGTTTCTACATGTGGTGATGTCCCACAAGTAGTAAAGAAGGCCCATTATGGGAAACGGCTAGAAATCAGTAGTCATTCATAGCAAATACTAATGACTATCACAGAATAGTGAGAGAACAAGTGTAAAAGACATCAAAATGAAAGTGTCTTGTCTAGAAAGGATGATGTACACTGCAGAAATCCTTGAAAAAGAGTTAGTTCACATGAAACCAGTGTTTCAAACCACCAGAATTCACTGAAAAGTAGTACGCAACTGTAAAACAGTTGAAAGACAAGTGTATATAGCTTCTCAAGTCCAGAGAAGAGAGTATAAAGTTGTTTCTACATGTGGTGAAGTCCCACAAGTAGAAAAGAAGGCCCATTATAGGAAACAGCTAGAAATTAGTAGTCATTCAGGGCAAATACTAATGAATATCACAGAATAGTGAGAGAACAAGTGTAAAAGACATCAAAATGAATGTGTCTTCTCTAGAAAGTATGTTGTACACTGCAGAAATCCTTGAAATAGAGTTAGTTCACATGAAACCAGTGTTTCAAACCACCAGAATTCACTGAAAAGTAGTATTTAACTGTAAAACAGTTGAAAGACAAGTTTATATAGCTTTGTAAGTCCAGAGAAGAGTGTATAAAGTTGTTTCTACATGTGGTGAAGTCCCACAAGTAGAAAAGAAGGCCCATTATGGGAAACAGCTAGAAATCAGTAGTCATTCAGAGCAAATACTAATGAATATCACAGAATAGTGAGAGAACAAGTGTAAAAGATATCAAAATGTAAGTTTCTAGTCTAGAAAGGATGCTGTACACTACAGAAATCCTTGAAATAGAGTTACTTCACAAGAAAACAGTGTTTCAACCCACTAGAATTCACTGAAAAGTAGTATTCAACTGTAAAACAGTTGAAAGACAAATGTATATAGCTTCTCAAGTTCAGAGAAGGGTGTATAAAGTTGTTTCTACATGTGGTGAAGTCCCACAAGTAGAAAAGAAGGCCCATTATGGGAAACAGCTAGAAATCAGTAGTCATTCAGAGCAAATACTAATGAATATCACAGAATAGTGAGAGAACAAGTGTAAAAGACATCAAAATGTACGTTTCTAGTCTAGAAAGGATGCTATACACTACAGAAATCCTTGAAATAGAGTTACTTCACAAGAAAACAGTGTTTCAACCCACTAGAATTCACTGAAAAGTAGTATTCAACTGTAAAACAGTTGAAAGACAAGTGTATATAGCTTCTCAAGTTCAGAGAAGAGTGTATAAAGTTGTTTCTACATGTGGTGAACTCCCACAAGTAGAAAAGAAGGCCCATTATAGGAAACAGCTAGAAATCAGTAGTCATTCAAGGCAAATACTAATGACTATCACAGAATAGTGAGAGAACAAGTGTAAAAGACATCAAAATGAAAATGTCTTGTCTAGAAAGGATGTTGTACACTGCACAAATCCTTGAAATAGAGTTAGTTCACATGAAACCAGTGTTTGAAACGACCAGAATTCACTGAAAAGTAGTATTCAACTGTAAAACAGTTGAAAGACAAGTGTATATAGCTTCTCAAGTTCAGAAAAGAGTGTATAAAGTTGTTTCTACATGTGGTGATGTCCCACAAGTAGTAAAGAAGGCCCATTATGGGAAACGGCTAGAAATCCGTAGTCATTCAGAGCAAATACTAATGAATATCACAGAATAGTGAGAGAACAAGTGTAAAAGACATCAAAATGTAAGTCTCTAGTCTAGAAAGGATGTTGTACACTGCACAAATCCTTGAAATAGAGTTAGTTCACATGAAACCAGTGTTTGAAACCACCAGAATTCACTGAGGAGTAGTATTCAACTGTAAAACAGTTGAAAGACAAGTGTATATAGCTTCTCAAGTTCAGAGAAGAGTGTATAAAGTTGTTTCTACATGTGGTGAAGTCCCACAAGTAGAAAAGAAGGCCCATTATAGGAAACAGCTAGAAATTAGTAGTCATTCAGGGCAAATACTAATGAATATCACAGAATAGTGAGAGAACAAGTGTAAAAGACATCAAAATGTAAGTCTCTAGTCTAGAACGGTTGTTGTACACTGCAGAAATCCTTGAAATAGAGTTACTTCACAAGAAAACAGTGTTTCAACCCACTAGAATTCACTGAAAAGTAGTATTTAAATGTAATACTGTTGAAAGACAAGTGTATATAGCTTCTCAAGTTCAGAGAAGAGTGTATAAAGTTGTTTCTACATGTGGTGAAGTCCCACAAGTAGAAAAGAAGGCCCATTATAGGAAACAGCTAGAAATCAGTAGTCATTCATAGCAAATACTAATGACTATCACAGAATAGTGAGAGAACAAGTGTGAAAGACATAAAAATGAAAGTGTCTTGTCTAGAAAGGATGATGTACACTGCAGAAATCCTTGAAAAAGAGTTAGTTCACATGAAACCAGTGTTTCAAACTACCAGAATTCACTGAAAAGTAGTACTCAACTGTAAAACAGTTGAAAGACAAGTTTATATAGCTTCGCAATTCCAGAGAAGAGAGTATAAAGTTGTTTCTACATGTGGTGAAGTCCCACAAGTAGAAAAGAAGGCCCATTATGGGAAACAGCTAGAAATCAGTAGTCATTCAGAGCAAATACTAATGAATATCACAGAATAGTGAGAGAACAAGTGTAAAAGACATAAAAATGTAAGTTTCTAGTCTAGAAAGGATGCTATACACTACAGAAATCCTTGAAATAGAGTTACTTCACAAGAAAACAGTGTTTCAACCCACTAGAATTCACTGAAAAGTAGTATTCAACTGTAAAACAGTTGAAAGACAAGTGTATATAGCTTCTCAAGTTCAGAGAAGGGTGTATAAAGTTGTTTCTACATGTGGTGAAGTCCCACAAGTAGAAAAGAAGGCCCATTATGGGAAACGGCTAGAAATCAGTAGTCATTCAGAGCAAATACTAATGAATATCACAGAATAGTGAGAGAACAAGTGTAAAAGACATCAAAATGTAAGTTTCTAGTCTAGAAAGGATGCTATACACTACAGAAATCCTTGAAATAGAGTTACTTCACAAGAAAACAGTGTTTCAACCCACTAGAATTCACTGAAAAGTAGTATTCAACTGTAAAACAGTTGAAAGACAAGTGTATATAGCTTCTCAAGTTCAGAGAAGGGTGTATAAAGTTGTTTCTACATGTGGTGAAGTCCCACAAGTAGAAAAGAAGGCCCATTATGGGAAACGGCTAGAAATCAGTAGTCATTCAGAGCAAATACTAATGAATATCACAGAATAGTGAGAGAACAAGTGTAAAAGACATCAAAATGTAAGTCTCTAGTCTAGAAAGGATGTTGTACACTGCACAAATCCTTGAAATAGAGTTAGTTCACATGAAACCAGTGTTTGAAACGACCAGAATTCACTGAAAAGTAGTATTCAACTGTAAAACAGTTGAAAGACAAGTGTATATAGCTTCTCAAGTTCAGAAAAGAGTGTATAAAGTTGTTTCTACATGTGGTGATGTCCCACAAGTAGTAAAGAAGGCCCATTATGGGAAACGGCTATAAATCCGTAGTCATTCAGAGCAAATTCTAATGAATATCACAGAATAGTGAGAGAACAAGTGTAAAAGACATCAAAATGTAAGGTTCTAGTCTAGAAAGGATGCTATACACTACAGAAATCCTTGAAATAGAGTTACTTCACAAGAAAACAGTGTTTCAACCCACTAGAATTCACTGAAAAGTAGTATTCAACTGTAAAACAGTTGAAAGACAAGTGTATATAGCTTCTCAAGTTCAGAGAAGAGTGTATAAAGTTGTTTCTACATGTGGTGAACTCCCACAAGTAGAAAAGAAGGCCCATTATAGGAAACAGCTAGAAATCAGTAGTCATTCAAGGCAAATACTAATGAATATCACAGAATAGTGAGAGAACAAGTGTAAAAGACATCAAAATGAAAGTGTCTTGTCTAGAAAGGATGTTGTACACTGCACAAATCCTTGAAATAGAGTTAGTTCACATGAAACCAGTGTTTGAAACGACCAGAATTCACTGAAAAGTAGTATTCAACTGTAAAACAGTTGAAAGACAAGTGTATATAGCTACTCAAGTTCAGAAAAGAGTGTATAAAGTTGTTTCTACATGTGGTGATGTCCCACAAGTAGTAAAGAAGGCCCATTATGGGAAACGGCTAGAAATCCGTAGTCATTCAGAGCAAATACTAATGAATATCACAGAATAGTGAGAGAACAAGTGTAAAAGACATCAAAATGTAAGTCTCTAGTCTAGAAAGGATGTTGTACACTGCACAAATCCTTGAAATAGAGTTAGTTCACATGAAACCAGTGTTTGAAACCACCAGAATTCACTGAGGAGTATTATTCAACTGTAAATCAGTTGAAAGACAAGTGTATATAGCTTCTCAAGTTCAGAGAAGAGTGTATAAAGTTGTTTCTACATGTGGTGAAGTCCCACAAGTAGAAAAGAAGGCCCATTATAGGAAACGGCTAGAAATCAGTAGTCATTCAGAGCAAATACTAATGAATATCACAGAATAGTGAGAGAACAAGTGTAAAAGACATTAAAATGAATGTGTCTTCTCTAGAAAGGATGTTGTACACTGCAGAAATCCTTGAAATAGAGTTAGTTCACAAGAAACCAGTGTTTGAAACTACCAGAATTCACTGAAAAGTAGTACTCAACTGTAAAACAGTTGAAAGACAAGTGTATATAGCTTCTCAAGTTCAGAGAAGAGTGTATAAAGTTGTTTCTACATGTGGTGAAGTCCCACAAGTAGAAAAGAAGGCCAATTATGGGAAAAAGCTAGAAAGCATTACTAATTCATAGCAAATACTAATGACTATCACAGAATAGTGAGAGAACAAGTGTGAAAGACATAAAAATGAAAGTGTCTTGTCTAGAAAGGATGATGTACACTGCAGAAATCCTTGAAAAAGAGTTACTTCACAAGAAAACAGTGTTTCAACCCACTAGAATTCACTGAAAAGTAGTATTCAACTGTAAAACAGTTGAAAGACAAGTGTATATAGCTTCTCAAGTTCAGAGAGGGTTTATAAAGTTGTTTCTACATGTGGTGAAGTCCCACAAGTAGAAAAGAAGGCCCATTATGGGAAACGGCTAGAAATCAGTAGTCATTCAGAGCAAATACTAATGAATATCACAGAATAGTGAGAGAACAAGTGTAAAAGACATAAAAATGTAAGTCTCTAGTCTAGAAAGGATGTTGTACACTGCACAAATCCTTGAAATAGAGTTAGTTCACATGAAACCAGTGTTTGAAACGACCAGAATTCACTGAAAAGTAGTATTCAACTGTAAAACAGTTGAAAGACAAGTGTATATAGCTTCTCAAGTTCAGAAAAGAGTGTATAAAGTTGTTTCTACATGTGGTGATGTCCCACAAGTAGTAAAGAAGGCCCATTATGGGAAACGGCTAGAAATCAGTAGTCATTCATAGCAAATACTAATGACTATCACAGAATAGTGAGAGAACAAGTGTAAAAGACATCAAAATGAAAGTGTCTTGTCTAGAAAGGATGATGTACACTGCAGAAATCCTTGAAAAAGAGTTAGTTCACATGAAACCAGTGTTTCAAACCACCAGAATTCACTGAAAAGTAGTACGCAACTGTAAAACAGTTGAAAGACAAGTGTATATAGCTTCTCAAGTCCAGAGAAGAGAGTATAAAGTTGTTTCTACATGTGGTGAAGTCCCACAAGTAGAAAAGAAGGCCCATTATAGGAAACAGCTAGAAATTAGTAGTCATTCAGGGCAAATACTAATGAATATCACAGAATAGTGAGAGAACAAGTGTAAAAGACATCAAAATGAATGTGTCTTCTCTAGAAAGTATGTTGTACACTGCAGAAATCCTTGAAATAGAGTTAGTTCACATGAAACCAGTGTTTCAAACCACCAGAATTCACTGAAAAGTAGTATTTAACTGTAAAACAGTTGAAAGACAAGTTTATATAGCTTTGTAAGTCCAGAGAAGAGTGTATAAAGTTGTTTCTACATGTGGTGAAGTCCCACAAGTAGAAAAGAAGGCCCATTATGGGAAACGGCTAGAAATCAGTAGTCATTCAGAGCAAATACTAATGAATATCACAGAATAGTGAGAGAACAAGTGTAAAAGACATCAAAATGTAAGTCTCTAGTCTAGAAAGGATGTTGTACACTGCACAAATCCTTGAAATAGAGTTAGTTCACATGAAACCAGTGTTTGAAACGACCAGAATTCACTGAAAAGTAGTATTCAACTGTAAAACAGTTGAAAGACAAGTGTATATAGCTTCTCAAGTTCAGAAAAGAGTGTATAAAGTTGTTTCTACATGTGGTGATGTCCCACAAGTAGTAAAGAAGGCCCATTATGGGAAACGGCTATAAATCCGTAGTCATTCAGAGCAAATTCTAATGAATATCACAGAATAGTGAGAGAACAAGTGTAAAAGACATCAAAATGTAAGGTTCTAGTCTAGAAAGGATGCTATACACTACAGAAATCCTTGAAATAGAGTTACTTCACAAGAAAACAGTGTTTCAACCCACTAGAATTCACTGAAAAGTAGTATTCAACTGTAAAACAGTTGAAAGACAAGTGTATATAGCTTCTCAAGTTCAGAGAAGAGTGTATAAAGTTGTTTCTACATGTGGTGAACTCCCACAAGTAGAAAAGAAGGCCCATTATAGGAAACAGCTAGAAATCAGTAGTCATTCAAGGCAAATACTAATGAATATCACAGAATAGTGAGAGAACAAGTGTAAAAGACATCAAAATGAAAGTGTCTTGTCTAGAAAGGATGTTGTACACTGCACAAATCCTTGAAATAGAGTTAGTTCACATGAAACCAGTGTTTGAAACGACCAGAATTCACTGAAAAGTAGTATTCAACTGTAAAACAGTTGAAAGACAAGTGTATATAGCTACTCAAGTTCAGAAAAGAGTGTATAAAGTTGTTTCTACATGTGGTGATGTCCCACAAGTAGTAAAGAAGGCCCATTATGGGAAACGGCTAGAAATCCGTAGTCATTCAGAGCAAATACTAATGAATATCACAGAATAGTGAGAGAACAAGTGTAAAAGACATCAAAATGTAAGTCTCTAGTCTAGAAAGGATGTTGTACACTGCACAAATCCTTGAAATAGAGTTAGTTCACATGAAACCAGTGTTTGAAACCACCAGAATTCACTGAGGAGTATTATTCAACTGTAAATCAGTTGAAAGACAAGTGTATATAGCTTCTCAAGTTCAGAGAAGAGTGTATAAAGTTGTTTCTACATGTGGTGAAGTCCCACAAGTAGAAAAGAAGGCCCATTATAGGAAACGGCTAGAAATCAGTAGTCATTCAGAGCAAATACTAATGAATATCACAGAATAGTGAGAGAACAAGTGTAAAAGACATTAAAATGAATGTGTCTTCTCTAGAAAGGATGTTGTACACTGCAGAAATCCTTGAAATAGAGTTAGTTCACAAGAAACCAGTGTTTGAAACTACCAGAATTCACTGAAAAGTAGTACTCAACTGTAAAACAGTTGAAAGACAAGTGTATATAGCTTCTCAAGTTCAGAGAAGAGTGTATAAAGTTGTTTCTACATGTGGTGAAGTCCCACAAGTAGAAAAGAAGGCCAATTATGGGAAAAAGCTAGAAAGCATTACTAATTCATAGCAAATACTAATGACTATCACAGAATAGTGAGAGAACAAGTGTGAAAGACATAAAAATGAAAGTGTCTTGTCTAGAAAGGATGATGTACACTGCAGAAATCCTTGAAAAAGAGTTACTTCACAAGAAAACAGTGTTTCAACCCACTAGAATTCACTGAAAAGTAGTATTCAACTGTAAAACAGTTGAAAGACAAGTGTATATAGCTTCTCAAGTTCAGAGAGGGTGTATAAAGTTGTTTCTACATGTGGTGAAGTCCCACAAGTAGAAAAGAAGGCCCATTATGGGAAACGGCTAGAAATCAGTAGTCATTCAGAGCAAATACTAATGAATATCACAGAATAGTGAGAGAACAAGTGTAAAAGACATAAAAATGTAAGTCTCTAGTCTAGAAAGGATGTTGTACACTGCACAAATCCTTGAAATAGAGTTAGTTCACATGAAACCAGTGTTTGAAACGACCAGAATTCACTGAAAAGTAGTATTCAACTGTAAAACAGTTGAAAGACAAGTGTATATAGCTTCTCAAGTTCAGAAAAGAGTGTATAAAGTTGTTTCTACATGTGGTGATGTCCCACAAGTAGTAAAGAAGGCCCATTATGGGAAACGGCTAGAAATCAGTAGTCATTCATAGCAAATACTAATGACTATCACAGAATAGTGAGAGAACAAGTGTAAAAGACATCAAAATGAAAGTGTCTTGTCTAGAAAGGATGATGTACACTGCAGAAATCCTTGAAAAAGAGTTAGTTCACATGAAACCAGTGTTTCAAACCACCAGAATTCACTGAAAAGTAGTACGCAACTGTAAAACAGTTGAAAGACAAGTGTATATAGCTTCTCAAGTCCAGAGAAGAGAGTATAAAGTTGTTTCTACATGTGGTGAAGTCCCACAAGTAGAAAAGAAGGCCCATTATAGGAAACAGCTAGAAATTAGTAGTCATTCAGGGCAAATACTAATGAATATCACAGAATAGTGAGAGAACAAGTGTAAAAGACATCAAAATGAATGTGTCTTCTCTAGAAAGTATGTTGTACACTGCAGAAATCCTTGAAATAGAGTTAGTTCACATGAAACCAGTGTTTCAAACCACCAGAATTCACTGAAAAGTAGTATTTAACTGTAAAACAGTTGAAAGACAAGTTTATATAGCTTTGTAAGTCCAGAGAAGAGTGTATAAAGTTGTTTCTACATGTGGTGAAGTCCCACAAGTAGAAAAGAAGGCCCATTATGGGAAACAGCTAGAAATCAGTAGTCATTCAGAGCAAATACTAATGAATATCACAGAATAGTGAGAGAACAAGTGTAAAAGATATCAAAATGTAAGTTTCTAGTCTAGAAAGGATGCTGTACACTACAGAAATCCTTGAAATAGAGTTACTTCACAAGAAAACAGTGTTTCAACCCACTAGAATTCACTGAAAAGTAGTATTCAACTGTAAAACAGTTGAAAGACAAATGTATATAGCTTCTCAAGTTCAGAGAAGGGTGTATAAAGTTGTTTCTACATGTGGTGAAGTCCCACAAGTAGAAAAGAAGGCCCATTATGGGAAACAGCTAGAAATCAGTAGTCATTCAGAGCAAATACTAATGAATATCACAGAATAGTGAGAGAACAAGTGTAAAAGACATCAAAATGTACGTTTCTAGTCTAGAAAGGATGCTATACACTACAGAAATCCTTGAAATAGAGTTACTTCACAAGAAAACAGTGTTTCAACCCACTAGAATTCACTGAAAAGTAGTATTCAACTGTAAAACAGTTGAAAGACAAGTGTATATAGCTTCTCAAGTTCAGAGAAGAGTGTATAAAGTTGTTTCTACATGTGGTGAACTCCCACAAGTAGAAAAGAAGGCCCATTATAGGAAACAGCTAGAAATCAGTAGTCATTCAAGGCAAATACTAATGACTATCACAGAATAGTGAGAGAACAAGTGTAAAAGACATCAAAATGAAAATGTCTTGTCTAGAAAGGATGTTGTACACTGCACAAATCCTTGAAATAGAGTTAGTTCACATGAAACCAGTGTTTGAAACGACCAGAATTCACTGAAAAGTAGTATTCAACTGTAAAACAGTTGAAAGACAAGTGTATATAGCTTCTCAAGTTCAGAAAAGAGTGTATAAAGTTGTTTCTACATGTGGTGATGTCCCACAAGTAGTAAAGAAGGCCCATTATGGGAAACGGCTAGAAATCCGTAGTCATTCAGAGCAAATACTAATGAATATCACAGAATAGTGAGAGAACAAGTGTAAAAGACATCAAAATGTAAGTCTCTAGTCTAGAAAGGATGTTGTACACTGCACAAATCCTTGAAATAGAGTTAGTTCACATGAAACCAGTGTTTGAAACCACCAGAATTCACTGAGGAGTAGTATTCAACTGTAAAACAGTTGAAAGACAAGTGTATATAGCTTCTCAAGTTCAGAGAAGAGTGTATAAAGTTGTTTCTACATGTGGTGAAGTCCCACAAGTAGAAAAGAAGGCCCATTATAGGAAACAGCTAGAAATTAGTAGTCATTCAGGGCAAATACTAATGAATATCACAGAATAGTGAGAGAACAAGTGTAAAAGACATCAAAATGTAAGTCTCTAGTCTAGAACGGTTGTTGTACACTGCAGAAATCCTTGAAATAGAGTTACTTCACAAGAAAACAGTGTTTCAACCCACTAGAATTCACTGAAAAGTAGTATTTAAATGTAATACTGTTGAAAGACAAGTGTATATAGCTTCTCAAGTTCAGAGAAGAGTGTATAAAGTTGTTTCTACATGTGGTGAAGTCCCACAAGTAGAAAAGAAGGCCCATTATAGGAAACAGCTAGAAATCAGTAGTCATTCATAGCAAATACTAATGACTATCACAGAATAGTGAGAGAACAAGTGTGAAAGACATAAAAATGAAAGTGTCTTGTCTAGAAAGGATGATGTACACTGCAGAAATCCTTGAAAAAGAGTTAGTTCACATGAAACCAGTGTTTCAAACTACCAGAATTCACTGAAAAGTAGTACTCAACTGTAAAACAGTTGAAAGACAAGTTTATATAGCTTCGCAATTCCAGAGAAGAGAGTATAAAGTTGTTTCTACATGTGGTGAAGTCCCACAAGTAGAAAAGAAGGCCCATTATGGGAAACAGCTAGAAATCAGTAGTCATTCAGAGCAAATACTAATGAATATCACAGAATAGTGAGAGAACAAGTGTAAAAGACATAAAAATGTAAGTTTCTAGTCTAGAAAGGATGCTATACACTACAGAAATCCTTGAAATAGAGTTACTTCACAAGAAAACAGTGTTTCAACCCACTAGAATTCACTGAAAAGTAGTATTCAACTGTAAAACAGTTGAAAGACAAGTGTATATAGCTTCTCAAGTTCAGAGAAGGGTGTATAAAGTTGTTTCTACATGTGGTGAAGTCCCACAAGTAGAAAAGAAGGCCCATTATGGGAAACGGCTAGAAATCAGTAGTCATTCAGAGCAAATACTAATGAATATCACAGAATAGTGAGAGAACAAGTGTAAAAGACATCAAAATGTAAGTCTCTAGTCTAGAAAGGATGTTGTACACTGCACAAATCCTTGAAATAGAGTTAGTTTACATGAAACCAGTGTTTGAAACGACCAGAATTCACTGAAAAGTAGTATTCAACTGTAAAACAGTTGAAAGACAAGTGTATATAGCTTCTCAAGTTCAGAAAAGAGTGTATAAAGTTGTTTCTACATGTGGTGATGTCCCACAAGTAGTAAAGAAGGCCCATTATGGGAAACGGCTATAAATCCGTAGTCATTCAGAGCAAATTCTAATGAATATCACAGAATAGTGAGAGAACAAGTGTAAAAGACATCAAAATGTAAGGTTCTAGTCTAGAAAGGATGTTGTACACTGCAGAAATCCTTGAAATAGAGTTAGTTCACATGAAACCAGTGTTTGAAACCACCAGAATTCATTGAGGAGTAGTATTCAACTGTAAAACAGTTGAAAGACAAGTGTATATAGCTTCTCAAGTTCAGAGAAGAGTGTATAAAGTTGTTTCTACATGTGGTGAAGTCCCACAAGTAGAAAAGAAGGCCCATTATAGGAAACAGCTAGAAATCAGTTGTCATTCATAGCAAATACTAATGACTATCACAGAATAGTGAGAGAACAAGTGTAAAAGACATCAAAATGAAAGTGTCTTGTCTAGAAAGGATGATGTACACTGCAGAAATCCTTGAAAAAGAGTTAGTTCACATGAAACCAGTGTTTCAAACCACCAGAATTCACTGAAAAGTAGTACGCAACTGTAAAACAGTTGAAAGACAAGTTTATATAGCTTCGCAATTCCAGAGAAGAGAGTATAAAGTTGTTTCTACATGTGGTGAAGTCCCACAAGTAGAAAAGAAGGCCCATTATAGGAAACAGCTAGAAATTAGTAGTCATTCAGGGCAAATACTAATGAATATCACAGAATAGTGAGAGAACAAGTGTAAAAGACATCAAAATGTAAGTCTCTAGTCTAGAAAGGTTGTTGTACACTGCAGAAATCCTTGAAATAGAGTTACTTCACAAGAAAACAGTGTTTCAACCCACTAGAATTCACTGAAAAGTAGTATTCAACTGTAAAACAGTTGAAAGACAAATGTATATAGCTTCTCAAGTTCAGAGAAGGGTGTATAAAGTTGTTTCTACATGTGGTGAAGTCCCACAAGTAGAAAAGAAGGCCCATTATGGGAAACAGCTAGAAATCAGTAGTCATTCAGAGCAAATACTAATGAATATCACAGAATAGTGAGAGAACAAGTGTAAAAGACATCAAAATGTACGTTTCTAGTCTAGAAAGGATGCTATACACTACAGAAATCCTTGAAATAGAGTTACTTCACAAGAAAACAGTGTTTCAACCCACTAGAATTCACTGAAAAGTAGTATTCAACTGTAAAACAGTTGAAAGACAAGTGTATATAGCTTCTCAAGTTCAGAGAAGAGTGTATAAAGTTGTTTCTACATGTGGTGAACTCCCAAAAGTAGAAAAGAAGGCCCATTATAGGAAACAGCTAGAAATCAGTAGTCATTCAAGGCAAATACTAATGACTATCACAGAATAGTGAGAGAACAAGTGTAAAAGACATCAAAATGAAAGTGTCTTGTCTAGAAAGGATGTTGTACACTGCACAAATCCTTGAAATAGAGTTAGTTCACATGAAACCAATGTTTGAAACGACCAGAATTCACTGAAAAGTAGTATTCAACTGTAAAACAGTTGAAAGACAAGTGTATATAGCTACTCAAGTTCAGAAAAGAGTGTATAAAGTTGTTTCTACATGTGGTGATGTCCCACAAGTAGTAAAGAAGGCCCATTATGGGAAACGGCTAGAAATCCGTAGTCATTCAGAGCAAATACTAATGAATATCACAGAATAGTGAGAGAACAAGTGTAAAAGACATCAAAATGTAAGTCTCTAGTCTAGAAAGGATGTTGTACACTGCACAAATCCTTGAAATAGAGTTAGTTCACATGAAACCAGTGTTTGAAACCACCAGAATTCACTGAGGAGTAGTATTCAACTGTAAAACAGTTGAAAGACAAGTGTATATAGCTTCTCAAGTTCAGAGAAGAGTGTATAAAGTTGTTTCTACATGTGGTGAAGTCCCACAAGTAGAAAAGAAGGCCCATTATAGGAAACAGCTAGAAATCAGTAGTCATTCATAGCAAATACTAATGACTATCACAAAATAGTGAGAGAACAAGTGTAAAAGACATCAAAATGAAAGTGTCTTGTCTAGAAAGGATGATGTACACTGCAGAAATCCTTGAAAAAGAGTTAGTTCACATGAAACCAGTGTTTCAAACCACCAGAATTCACTGAAAAGTAGTACGCAACTGTAAAACAGTTGAAAGAAAAGTTTATATACCTTCGCAATTCCAGAGAAGAGAGTATAAAGTTGTTTCTACATGTGGTGAAGTCCCACAAGTAGAAAAGTAGGCCCATTATAGGAAACAGCTAGAAATTAGTAGTCATTCAGGGCAAATACTAATGAATATCACAGAATAGTGAGAGAACAAGTGTAAAAGACATCAAAATGTAAGTCTCTAGTCTAGAACGGTTGTTGTACACTGCAGAAATCCTTGAAATAGAGTTACTTCACAAGAAAACAGTGTTTCAACCCACTAGAATTCACTGAAAAGTAGTATTTAACTGTAATACTGTTGAAAGACAAGTGTATATAGCTTCTCAAGTTCAGAGAAGAGTGTATAAAGTTGTTTCTACATGTGGTGAAGTCCCACAAGTAGAAAAGAAGGCCCATTATAGGAAACGGCTAGAAATCAGTAGTCATTCAGAGCAAATACTAATGAATATCACAGAATAGTGAGAGAACAAGTGTAAAAGACATTAAAATGAATGTGTCTTCTCTAGAAAGGATGTTGTACACTGCAGAAATCCTTGAAATAGAGTTAGTTCACAAGAAACCAGTGTTTGAAACTACCAGAATTCACTGAAAAGTAGTACTCAAATGTAAAACAGTTGAAAGACAAGTGTATATAGCTTCTCAAGTTCAGAGAAGAGTGTATAAAGTTGTTTCTACATGTGGTGAAGTCCCACAAGTAGAAAAGAAGGCCCATTATGGGAAAAAGCTAGAAAGCATTAGTAATTCAGAGCAAATACTAATGAATATCAGAGAATAATGAGAGAACAAGTGTAAAAGACATCAAAATGTAAGTCTCTAGTCTAGAAAGGTTGTTGTACACTGCTGAAATCATTGAAATAGAGTTACTTCACAAGAAAACAGTGTTTCAACCCACTAGAATTCACTGAAAAGTATTACTCAACTGTAAAACAGTTGAAAGACAAGTGTATATAGCTTCTCAAGTTCAGAGAAGAGTGTATAAAGTTGTTTCTACATGTGGTGAAGTCCCACAAGTAGAAAAGAAGGCCCATTATAGGAAACAGCTAGAAATCATTAGTCATTCATAGCAAATACTAATGACTATCACAGAATAGTGAGAGAACAAGTGTGAAAGACATAAAAATGAAAGTGTCTTGTCTAGAAAGGATGATGTACACTGCAGAAATCCTTGAAAAAGAGTTACTTCACAAGAAAACAGTGTTTCAACCCACTAGAATTCACTGAAAAGTAGTATTCAACTGTAAAACAGTTGAAAGACAAGTGTATATAGCTTCTCAAGTTCAGAGAAGGGTGTATAAAGTTGTTTCTACATGTGGTGAAGTCCCACAAGTAGAAAAGAAGGCCCATTATGGGAAACGGCTAGAAATCAGTAGTCATTCAGAGCAAATACTAATGAATATCACAGAATAGTGAGAGAACAAGTGTAAAAGACATAAAAATGTAAGTCTCTAGTCTAGAAAGGATGTTGTACACTGCAGAAATCCTTGAAAAAGAGTTAGTTCACATGAAACCAGTGTTTGAAACGACCAGAATTCACTGAAAAGTAGTATTCAACTGTAAAACAGTTGAAAGACAAGTGTATATAGCTTCTCACGTTCAGAGAAGAGTGTATAAAGTTGTTTCTACATGTGGTGAAGTCCCACAAGTAGAAAAGAAGGCCCATTATGGGAAAAAGCTAGAAAGCATTAGTAATTCAGAGCAAATACTAATGAATATCAGAGAATAATGAGAGAACAAGTGTAAAAGACATCAAAATGTAAGTCTCTAGTCTAGAAAGGTTGTTGTACACTGCTGAAATCATTGAAATAGAGTTACTTCACAAGAAAACAGTGTTTCAACCCACTAGAATTCACTGAAAAGTAGTACTCAACTGTAAAACAGTTGAAAGACAAGTGTATATAGCTTCTCAAGTTCAGAGAAGAGTGTATCAAGTTGTTTCTACATGTGGTGAAGTCCCACAAGTAGAAAAGAAGGCCCATTATAGGAAACAGCTAGAAATCAGTAGTCATTCATAGCAAATACTAATGACTATCACAGAATAGTGAGAGAATAAGTGTGAAAGACATAAAAATGAAAGTGTCTTGTCTAGAAAGGATGATGTACACTGCAGAAATCCTTGAAAAAGAGTTAGTTCACATGAAACCAGTGTTTCAAACTACCAGAATTCACTGAAAAGTAGTACTCAACTGTAAAACAGTTGAAAGACAAGTTTATATAGCTTCGCAATTCCAGAGAAGAGAGTATAAAGTTGTTTCTACATGTGGTGAAGTCCCACAAGTAGAAAAGAAGGCCCATTATGGGAAACAGCTAGAAATCAGTAGTCATTCAGAGCAAATACTAATGAATATCACAGAATAGTGAGAGAACAAGTGTAAAAGACATAAAAATGTAAGTTTCTAGTCTAGAAAGGATGCTATACACTACAGAAATCCTTGAAATAGAGTTACTTCACAAGAAAACAGTGTTTCAACCCACTAGAATTCACTGAAAAGTAGTATTCAACTGTAAAACAGTTGAAAGACAAGTGTATATAGCTTCTCAAGTTCAGAGAAGGGTGTATAAAGTTGTTTCTACATGTGGTGAAGTCCCACAAGTAGAAAAGAAGGCCCATTATGGGAAACGGCTAGAAATCAGTAGTCATTCAGAGCAAATACTAATGAATATCACAGAATAGTGAGAGAACAAGTGTAAAAGACATCAAAATGTAAGTCTCTAGTCTAGAAAGGATGTTGTACACTGCACAAATCCTTGAAATAGAGTTAGTTCACATGAAACCAGTGTTTGAAACGACCAGAATTCACTGAAAAGTAGTATTCAACTGTAAAACAGTTGAAAGACAAGTGTATATAGCTTCTCAAGTTCAGAAAAGAGTGTATAAAGTTGTTTCTACATGTGGTGATGTCCCACAAGTAGTAAAGAAGGCCCATTATGGGAAACGGCTATAAATCCGTAGTCATTCAGAGCAAATTCTAATGAATATCACAGAATAGTGAGAGAACAAGTGTAAAAGACATCAAAATGTAAGGTTCTAGTCTAGAAAGGATGCTATACACTACAGAAATCCTTGAAATAGAGTTACTTCACAAGAAAACAGTGTTTCAACCCACTAGAATTCACTGAAAAGTAGTATTCAACTGTAAAACAGTTGAAAGACAAGTGTATATAGCTTCTCAAGTTCAGAGAAGAGTGTATAAAGTTGTTTCTACATGTGGTGAACTCCCACAAGTAGAAAAGAAGGCCCATTATAGGAAACAGCTAGAAATCAGTAGTCATTCAAGGCAAATACTAATGAATATCACAGAATAGTGAGAGAACAAGTGTAAAAGACATCAAAATGAAAGTGTCTTGTCTAGAAAGGATGTTGTACACTGCACAAATCCTTGAAATAGAGTTAGTTCACATGAAACCAGTGTTTGAAACGACCAGAATTCACTGAAAAGTAGTATTCAACTGTAAAACAGTTGAAAGACAAGTGTATATAGCTACTCAAGTTCAGAAAAGAGTGTATAAAGTTGTTTCTACATGTGGTGATGTCCCACAAGTAGTAAAGAAGGCCCATTATGGGAAACGGCTAGAAATCCGTAGTCATTCAGAGCAAATACTAATGAATATCACAGAATAGTGAGAGAACAAGTGTAAAAGACATCAAAATGTAAGTCTCTAGTCTAGAAAGGATGTTGTACACTGCACAAATCCTTGAAATAGAGTTAGTTCACATGAAACCAGTGTTTGAAACCACCAGAATTCACTGAGGAGTATTATTCAACTGTAAATCAGTTGAAAGACAAGTGTATATAGCTTCTCAAGTTCAGAGAAGAGTGTATAAAGTTGTTTCTACATGTGGTGAAGTCCCACAAGTAGAAAAGAAGGCCCATTATAGGAAACGGCTAGAAATCAGTAGTCATTCAGAGCAAATACTAATGAATATCACAGAATAGTGAGAGAACAAGTGTAAAAGACATTAAAATGAATGTGTCTTCTCTAGAAAGGATGTTGTACACTGCAGAAATCCTTGAAATAGAGTTAGTTCACAAGAAACCAGTGTTTGAAACTACCAGAATTCACTGAAAAGTAGTACTCAACTGTAAAACAGTTGAAAGACAAGTGTATATAGCTTCTCAAGTTCAGAGAAGAGTGTATAAAGTTGTTTCTACATGTGGTGAAGTCCCACAAGTAGAAAAGAAGGCCAATTATGGGAAAAAGCTAGAAAGCATTACTAATTCATAGCAAATACTAATGACTATCACAGAATAGTGAGAGAACAAGTGTGAAAGACATAAAAATGAAAGTGTCTTGTCTAGAAAGGATGATGTACACTGCAGAAATCCTTGAAAAAGAGTTACTTCACAAGAAAACAGTGTTTCAACCCACTAGAATTCACTGAAAAGTAGTATTCAACTGTAAAACAGTTGAAAGACAAGTGTATATAGCTTCTCAAGTTCAGAGAGGGTGTATAAAGTTGTTTCTACATGTGGTGAAGTCCCACAAGTAGAAAAGAAGGCCCATTATGGGAAACGGCTAGAAATCAGTAGTCATTCAGAGCAAATACTAATGAATATCACAGAATAGTGAGAGAACAAGTGTAAAAGACATAAAAATGTAAGTCTCTAGTCTAGAAAGGATGTTGTACACTGCACAAATCCTTGAAATAGAGTTAGTTCACATGAAACCAGTGTTTGAAACGACCAGAATTCACTGAAAAGTAGTATTCAACTGTAAAACAGTTGAAAGACAAGTGTATATAGCTTCTCAAGTTCAGAAAAGAGTGTATAAAGTTGTTTCTACATGTGGTGATGTCCCACAAGTAGTAAAGAAGGCCCATTATGGGAAACGGCTAGAAATCAGTAGTCATTCATAGCAAATACTAATGACTATCACAGAATAGTGAGAGAACAAGTGTAAAAGACATCAAAATGAAAGTGTCTTGTCTAGAAAGGATGATGTACACTGCAGAAATCCTTGAAAAAGAGTTAGTTCACATGAAACCAGTGTTTCAAACCACCAGAATTCACTGAAAAGTAGTACGCAACTGTAAAACAGTTGAAAGACAAGTGTATATAGCTTCTCAAGTCCAGAGAAGAGAGTATAAAGTTGTTTCTACATGTGGTGAAGTCCCACAAGTAGAAAAGAAGGCCCATTATAGGAAACAGCTAGAAATTAGTAGTCATTCAGGGCAAATACTAATGAATATCACAGAATAGTGAGAGAACAAGTGTAAAAGACATCAAAATGAATGTGTCTTCTCTAGAAAGTATGTTGTACACTGCAGAAATCCTTGAAATAGAGTTAGTTCACATGAAACCAGTGTTTCAAACCACCAGAATTCACTGAAAAGTAGTATTTAACTGTAAAACAGTTGAAAGACAAGTTTATATAGCTTTGTAAGTCCAGAGAAGAGTGTATAAAGTTGTTTCTACATGTGGTGAAGTCCCACAAGTAGAAAAGAAGGCCCATTATGGGAAACAGCTAGAAATCAGTAGTCATTCAGAGCAAATACTAATGAATATCACAGAATAGTGAGAGAACAAGTGTAAAAGATATCAAAATGTAAGTTTCTAGTCTAGAAAGGATGCTGTACACTACAGAAATCCTTGAAATAGAGTTACTTCACAAGAAAACAGTGTTTCAACCCACTAGAATTCACTGAAAAGTAGTATTCAACTGTAAAACAGTTGAAAGACAAATGTATATAGCTTCTCAAGTTCAGAGAAGGGTGTATAAAGTTGTTTCTACATGTGGTGAAGTCCCACAAGTAGAAAAGAAGGCCCATTATGGGAAACAGCTAGAAATCAGTAGTCATTCAGAGCAAATACTAATGAATATCACAGAATAGTGAGAGAACAAGTGTAAAAGACATCAAAATGTACGTTTCTAGTCTAGAAAGGATGCTATACACTACAGAAATCCTTGAAATAGAGTTACTTCACAAGAAAACAGTGTTTCAACCCACTAGAATTCACTGAAAAGTAGTATTCAACTGTAAAACAGTTGAAAGACAAGTGTATATAGCTTCTCAAGTTCAGAGAAGAGTGTATAAAGTTGTTTCTACATGTGGTGAACTCCCACAAGTAGAAAAGAAGGCCCATTATAGGAAACAGCTAGAAATCAGTAGTCATTCAAGGCAAATACTAATGACTATCACAGAATAGTGAGAGAACAAGTGTAAAAGACATCAAAATGAAAATGTCTTGTCTAGAAAGGATGTTGTACACTGCACAAATCCTTGAAATAGAGTTAGTTCACATGAAACCAGTGTTTGAAACGACCAGAATTCACTGAAAAGTAGTATTCAACTGTAAAACAGTTGAAAGACAAGTGTATATAGCTTCTCAAGTTCAGAAAAGAGTGTATAAAGTTGTTTCTACATGTGGTGATGTCCCACAAGTAGTAAAGAAGGCCCATTATGGGAAACGGCTAGAAATCCGTAGTCATTCAGAGCAAATACTAATGAATATCACAGAATAGTGAGAGAACAAGTGTAAAAGACATCAAAATGTAAGTCTCTAGTCTAGAAAGGATGTTGTACACTGCACAAATCCTTGAAATAGAGTTAGTTCACATGAAACCAGTGTTTGAAACCACCAGAATTCACTGAGGAGTAGTATTCAACTGTAAAACAGTTGAAAGACAAGTGTATATAGCTTCTCAAGTTCAGAGAAGAGTGTATAAAGTTGTTTCTACATGTGGTGAAGTCCCACAAGTAGAAAAGAAGGCCCATTATAGGAAACAGCTAGAAATTAGTAGTCATTCAGGGCAAATACTAATGAATATCACAGAATAGTGAGAGAACAAGTGTAAAAGACATCAAAATGTAAGTCTCTAGTCTAGAACGGTTGTTGTACACTGCAGAAATCCTTGAAATAGAGTTACTTCACAAGAAAACAGTGTTTCAACCCACTAGAATTCACTGAAAAGTAGTATTTAAATGTAATACTGTTGAAAGACAAGTGTATATAGCTTCTCAAGTTCAGAGAAGAGTGTATAAAGTTGTTTCTACATGTGGTGAAGTCCCACAAGTAGAAAAGAAGGCCCATTATAGGAAACAGCTAGAAATCAGTAGTCATTCATAGCAAATACTAATGACTATCACAGAATAGTGAGAGAACAAGTGTGAAAGACATAAAAATGAAAGTGTCTTGTCTAGAAAGGATGATGTACACTGCAGAAATCCTTGAAAAAGAGTTAGTTCACATGAAACCAGTGTTTCAAACTACCAGAATTCACTGAAAAGTAGTACTCAACTGTAAAACAGTTGAAAGACAAGTTTATATAGCTTCGCAATTCCAGAGAAGAGAGTATAAAGTTGTTTCTACATGTGGTGAAGTCCCACAAGTAGAAAAGAAGGCCCATTATGGGAAACAGCTAGAAATCAGTAGTCATTCAGAGCAAATACTAATGAATATCACAGAATAGTGAGAGAACAAGTGTAAAAGACATAAAAATGTAAGTTTCTAGTCTAGAAAGGATGCTATACACTACAGAAATCCTTGAAATAGAGTTACTTCACAAGAAAACAGTGTTTCAACCCACTAGAATTCACTGAAAAGTAGTATTCAACTGTAAAACAGTTGAAAGACAAGTGTATATAGCTTCTCAAGTTCAGAGAAGGGTGTATAAAGTTGTTTCTACATGTGGTGAAGTCCCACAAGTAGAAAAGAAGGCCCATTATGGGAAACGGCTAGAAATCAGTAGTCATTCAGAGCAAATACTAATGAATATCACAGAATAGTGAGAGAACAAGTGTAAAAGACATCAAAATGTAAGTCTCTAGTCTAGAAAGGATGTTGTACACTGCACAAATCCTTGAAATAGAGTTAGTTTACATGAAACCAGTGTTTGAAACGACCAGAATTCACTGAAAAGTAGTATTCAACTGTAAAACAGTTGAAAGACAAGTGTATATAGCTTCTCAAGTTCAGAAAAGAGTGTATAAAGTTGTTTCTACATGTGGTGATGTCCCACAAGTAGTAAAGAAGGCCCATTATGGGAAACGGCTATAAATCCGTAGTCATTCAGAGCAAATTCTAATGAATATCACAGAATAGTGAGAGAACAAGTGTAAAAGACATCAAAATGTAAGGTTCTAGTCTAGAAAGGATGTTGTACACTGCAGAAATCCTTGAAATAGAGTTAGTTCACATGAAACCAGTGTTTGAAACCACCAGAATTCATTGAGGAGTAGTATTCAACTGTAAAACAGTTGAAAGACAAGTGTATATAGCTTCTCAAGTTCAGAGAAGAGTGTATAAAGTTGTTTCTACATGTGGTGAAGTCCCACAAGTAGAAAAGAAGGCCCATTATAGGAAACAGCTAGAAATCAGTTGTCATTCATAGCAAATACTAATGACTATCACAGAATAGTGAGAGAACAAGTGTAAAAGACATCAAAATGAAAGTGTCTTGTCTAGAAAGGATGATGTACACTGCAGAAATCCTTGAAAAAGAGTTAGTTCACATGAAACCAGTGTTTCAAACCACCAGAATTCACTGAAAAGTAGTACGCAACTGTAAAACAGTTGAAAGACAAGTTTATATAGCTTCGCAATTCCAGAGAAGAGAGTATAAAGTTGTTTCTACATGTGGTGAAGTCCCACAAGTAGAAAAGAAGGCCCATTATAGGAAACAGCTAGAAATTAGTAGTCATTCAGGGCAAATACTAATGAATATCACAGAATAGTGAGAGAACAAGTGTAAAAGACATCAAAATGTAAGTCTCTAGTCTAGAAAGGTTGTTGTACACTGCAGAAATCCTTGAAATAGAGTTACTTCACAAGAAAACAGTGTTTCAACCCACTAGAATTCACTGAAAAGTAGTATTCAACTGTAAAACAGTTGAAAGACAAATGTATATAGCTTCTCAAGTTCAGAGAAGGGTGTATAAAGTTGTTTCTACATGTGGTGAAGTCCCACAAGTAGAAAAGAAGGCCCATTATGGGAAACAGCTAGAAATCAGTAGTCATTCAGAGCAAATACTAATGAATATCACAGAATAGTGAGAGAACAAGTGTAAAAGACATCAAAATGTACGTTTCTAGTCTAGAAAGGATGCTATACACTACAGAAATCCTTGAAATAGAGTTACTTCACAAGAAAACAGTGTTTCAACCCACTAGAATTCACTGAAAAGTAGTATTCAACTGTAAAACAGTTGAAAGACAAGTGTATATAGCTTCTCAAGTTCAGAGAAGAGTGTATAAAGTTGTTTCTACATGTGGTGAACTCCCAAAAGTAGAAAAGAAGGCCCATTATAGGAAACAGCTAGAAATCAGTAGTCATTCAAGGCAAATACTAATGACTATCACAGAATAGTGAGAGAACAAGTGTAAAAGACATCAAAATGAAAGTGTCTTGTCTAGAAAGGATGTTGTACACTGCACAAATCCTTGAAATAGAGTTAGTTCACATGAAACCAATGTTTGAAACGACCAGAATTCACTGAAAAGTAGTATTCAACTGTAAAACAGTTGAAAGACAAGTGTATATAGCTACTCAAGTTCAGAAAAGAGTGTATAAAGTTGTTTCTACATGTGGTGATGTCCCACAAGTAGTAAAGAAGGCCCATTATGGGAAACGGCTAGAAATCCGTAGTCATTCAGAGCAAATACTAATGAATATCACAGAATAGTGAGAGAACAAGTGTAAAAGACATCAAAATGTAAGTCTCTAGTCTAGAAAGGATGTTGTACACTGCACAAATCCTTGAAATAGAGTTAGTTCACATGAAACCAGTGTTTGAAACCACCAGAATTCACTGAGGAGTAGTATTCAACTGTAAAACAGTTGAAAGACAAGTGTATATAGCTTCTCAAGTTCAGAGAAGAGTGTATAAAGTTGTTTCTACATGTGGTGAAGTCCCACAAGTAGAAAAGAAGGCCCATTATAGGAAACAGCTAGAAATCAGTAGTCATTCATAGCAAATACTAATGACTATCACAAAATAGTGAGAGAACAAGTGTAAAAGACATCAAAATGAAAGTGTCTTGTCTAGAAAGGATGATGTACACTGCAGAAATCCTTGAAAAAGAGTTAGTTCACATGAAACCAGTGTTTCAAACCACCAGAATTCACTGAAAAGTAGTACGCAACTGTAAAACAGTTGAAAGAAAAGTTTATATACCTTCGCAATTCCAGAGAAGAGAGTATAAAGTTGTTTCTACATGTGGTGAAGTCCCACAAGTAGAAAAGTAGGCCCATTATAGGAAACAGCTAGAAATTAGTAGTCATTCAGGGCAAATACTAATGAATATCACAGAATAGTGAGAGAACAAGTGTAAAAGACATCAAAATGTAAGTCTCTAGTCTAGAACGGTTGTTGTACACTGCAGAAATCCTTGAAATAGAGTTACTTCACAAGAAAACAGTGTTTCAACCCACTAGAATTCACTGAAAAGTAGTATTTAACTGTAATACTGTTGAAAGACAAGTGTATATAGCTTCTCAAGTTCAGAGAAGAGTGTATAAAGTTGTTTCTACATGTGGTGAAGTCCCACAAGTAGAAAAGAAGGCCCATTATAGGAAACGGCTAGAAATCAGTAGTCATTCAGAGCAAATACTAATGAATATCACAGAATAGTGAGAGAACAAGTGTAAAAGACATTAAAATGAATGTGTCTTCTCTAGAAAGGATGTTGTACACTGCAGAAATCCTTGAAATAGAGTTAGTTCACAAGAAACCAGTGTTTGAAACTACCAGAATTCACTGAAAAGTAGTACTCAAATGTAAAACAGTTGAAAGACAAGTGTATATAGCTTCTCAAGTTCAGAGAAGAGTGTATAAAGTTGTTTCTACATGTGGTGAAGTCCCACAAGTAGAAAAGAAGGCCCATTATGGGAAAAAGCTAGAAAGCATTAGTAATTCAGAGCAAATACTAATGAATATCAGAGAATAATGAGAGAACAAGTGTAAAAGACATCAAAATGTAAGTCTCTAGTCTAGAAAGGTTGTTGTACACTGCTGAAATCATTGAAATAGAGTTACTTCACAAGAAAACAGTGTTTCAACCCACTAGAATTCACTGAAAAGTATTACTCAACTGTAAAACAGTTGAAAGACAAGTGTATATAGCTTCTCAAGTTCAGAGAAGAGTGTATAAAGTTGTTTCTACATGTGGTGAAGTCCCACAAGTAGAAAAGAAGGCCCATTATAGGAAACAGCTAGAAATCATTAGTCATTCATAGCAAATACTAATGACTATCACAGAATAGTGAGAGAACAAGTGTGAAAGACATAAAAATGAAAGTGTCTTGTCTAGAAAGGATGATGTACACTGCAGAAATCCTTGAAAAAGAGTTACTTCACAAGAAAACAGTGTTTCAACCCACTAGAATTCACTGAAAAGTAGTATTCAACTGTAAAACAGTTGAAAGACAAGTGTATATAGCTTCTCAAGTTCAGAGAAGGGTGTATAAAGTTGTTTCTACATGTGGTGAAGTCCCACAAGTAGAAAAGAAGGCCCATTATGGGAAACGGCTAGAAATCAGTAGTCATTCAGAGCAAATACTAATGAATATCACAGAATAGTGAGAGAACAAGTGTAAAAGACATAAAAATGTAAGTCTCTAGTCTAGAAAGGATGTTGTACACTGCACAAATCCTTGAAATAGAGTTAGTTCACATGAAACCAGTGTTTGAAACGACCAGAATTCACTGAAAAGTAGTATTCAACTGTAAAACAGTTGAAAGACAAGTGTATATAGCTTCTCACGTTCAGAAAAGAGTGTATAAAGTTGTTTCTACATGTGGTGAAGTCCCACAAGTAGAAAAGAAGGCCCATTATGGGAAACAGCTAGAAATCAGTAGTCATTCAGAGCAAATACTAATGAATATCACAGAATAGTGAGAGAACAAGTGTAAAAGATATCAAAATGTAAGTTTCTAGTCTAGAAAGGATGCTGTACACTACAGAAATCCTTGAAATAGAGTTACTTCACAAGAAAACAGTGTTTCAACCCACTAGAATTCACTGAAAAGTAGTATTCAACTGTAAAACAGTTGAAAGACAAATGTATATAGCTTCTCAAGTTCAGAGAAGGGTGTATAAAGTTGTTTCTACATGTGGTGAACTCCCACAAGTAGAAAAGAAGGCCATTATGGGAAACAGCTAGAAATCAGTAGTCATTCAGAGCAAATACTAATGAATATCACAGAATAGTGAGAGAACAAGTGTAAAAGACATCAAAATGTACGTTTCTAGTCTAGAAAGGATGCTATACACTACAGAAATCATTGAAATAGAGTTACTTCACAAGAAAACAGTGTTTCAACCCACTAGAATTCACTGAAAAGTAGTATTTAACTGTAAAACAGTTGAAAGACAAGTTTATATAGCTTTGTAAGTCCAGAGAAGAGTGTATAAAGTTGTTTCTACATGTGGTGAAGTCCCACAAGTAGAAAAGAAGGCCCATTATGGGAAACAGCTAGAAATCAGTAGTCATTCAGAGCAAATACTAATGAATATCACAGAATAGTGAGAGAACAAGTGTAAAAGATATCAAAATGTAAGTTTCTAGTCTAGAAAGAATGCTGTACACTACAGAAATCCTTGAAATAGAGTTACTTCACAAGAAAACAGTGTTTCAACCCACTAGAATTCACTGAAAAGTAGTATTCAACTGTAAAACAGTTGAAAGACAAATGTATATAGCTTCTCAAGTTCAGAGAAGGGTGTATAAAGTTGTTTCTACATGTGGTGAAGTCCCACAAGTAGAAAAGAAGGCCCATTATGGGAAACAGCTAGAAATCAGTAGTCATTCAGAGCAAATACTAATGAATATCACAGAATAGTGAGAGAACAAGTCTAAAAGACATCAAAATGTAAGTCTCTAGTCTAGAAAGGATGTTGTACACTGCACAAATCCTTGAAATAGAGTTAGTTCACATGAAACCAGTGTTTGAAACCACCAGAATTCACTGAGGAGTAGTATTCAACTGTAAAACAGTTGAAAGACAAGTGTATATAGCTTCTCAAGTTCAGAGAAGAGTGTATAAAGTTGTTTCTACATGTGGTGAAGTCCCACAAGTAGAAAAGAATGCCCATTATAGGAAACAGCTAGAAATCAGTAGTCATTCATAGCAAATACTAATGACTATCACAGAATAGTGAGAGAACAAGTGTAAAAGACATCAAAATGAAAGTGTCTTGTCTAGAAAGGATGATGTACACTGTAGAAATCCTTGAAAAAGAGTTAGTTCACATGAAACCAGTGTTTCAAACCACCAGAATTCACTGAAAAGTAGTACTCAACTGTAAAACAGTTGAAGGACAAGTTTATATAGCTTCGCAATTCCAGAGAAGAGAGTATAAAGTTGTTTCTACATGTGGTGAAGTCCCACAAGTAGAAAAGAAGGCCCATTATAGGAAACAGCTAGAAATTAGTAGTCATTCAGGGCAAATACTAATGAATATCACAGAATAGTGAGAGAACAAGTGTAAAAGACATCAAAATGTAAGTCTCTAGTCTAGAACGGTTGTTGTACACTGCAGAAATCCTTGAAATAGAGTTACTTCACAAGAAAACAGTGTTTCAACCCACTAGAATTCACTGAAAAGTAGTATTCAACTGTAAAACTGTTGAAAGACAAGTGTATATAGCTTCTCAAGTTCAGAGAAGAGTGTATAAAGTTGTTTCTACATGTGGTGAAGTCCCTCAAGTAGAAAAGAAGGCCCATTATAGGAAACGGCTAGAAATCAGTAGTCATTCAGAGCAAATACTAATGAATATCACAGAATAGTTTGAGAACAAGTGTAAAAGACATCAAAATGAATGTGTCTTCTCTAGAAAGGATGTTGTACACTGCAGAAATCCTTGAAATAGAGTTAGTTCACATGAAACCAGTGTTTGAAACTACCAGAATTCACTGAAAAGTAGTACTCAACTGTAAAACAGTTGAAAGACAAGTGTATATAGCTTCTCAAGTTCAGAGAAGAGTGTATAAAGTTGTTTCTACATGTGGTGAAGTCCCACAAGTAGAAAGGAAGGCCCATTATGGGAAAAAGCTAGAAAGCATTAGTAATTCAGAGCAAATACTAATGAATATCAGAGAATAATGAGAGAACAAGTGTAAAAGACATCAAAATGTAAGTCTCTAGTCTAGAAAGGTTGTTGTACACTGCAGAAATCATTGAAATAGAGTTACTTCACAAGAAAACAGTGTTTCAACCCACTAGAATTCACTGAAAAGTAGT